>NC_000080.6:76194944-76494944 GCF_000001635.26 Mus musculus
AGTCCGCAGGAGACTCTGAAATCCCATCTGCTGCCCACCCAAGCAAATGTCTGCTGCCCACCCGAGTTTCTCTAGGGCACCTTGCACACCTGGCTAACGGCTGCTTAGACATGCAGGTACGGACTTTCACTGCACTTCTGCTCTTCTAAATCTTCCAATGGGTGATCCTCCAGCCTCTCCAGCCCCAAGTCCCAGGCTCGGTGCCTTGTGTGCTCCAGTTGTCTGTGCAAGGTGGGACACACTTTGCCTAGATACTTAGTCACTTTTAGTGCTCCACCAAGACAGCTGCCACTGCCTGCTTGAGACCCACCTAATGCCTACCTACACCTGTGTGCACATTGGGAGGTGTGTGTGGGTTTAATGTGTTTTGGGTGAACCTGTGACCAGTAGATGCGAGAGCTGATGAGAAATTCTCTCTTCCTACTTCGGGGAGCCCAACTTCAGATGTTCCCGTGATTTTTTTTGTAAAGCCTGGCGGTTATTCCACAGAACAAGCACTTGATAAATACATCTTGCACAAGTTGTCTGAAGTGCATGGTTGGCACTTAGCGGCAGCAGCTGCTCGCTCAGTAACTGGCCTCCTTAGGTCAGTTCTCCTTCCTCTGTTGTTTCCTTCTGCTTCTGCTTCCTACTTGATTGGCTTTCATGGCTACCAAGTCGAAGCATATGGGCCTCTGTTTCAGACCGGCTTTCGGGAAGTCCAAGTGAAGGCACACGGGAGACTGGCACAGCATGACAGTCATTCATAATGTTCTGAGACAGCTGCACCACCTGCACCAACACTATTTTGCACAGTTGGATTAAAGGCAGGACGCGCTGAGGTAGTGGAGTGGTATGACTGTTTCATGTTTCATGACTGGTGTATGGCTGTTTTTCCTTCCAGCCTCAAGCTCCCAGAATAATGACTCAGACTCGACATCTATTTACAAACACCCTGACTAGCTAATAATTTAAAATAACTCATTTATACTAGTCTACATTCTGCCACATGACTTTGTTCAAAGGTCTGCTCTCCTCACACTTCCCTGGTGACTTCCGCACGGGGCTCCGTACCAGGATGAATCCAGGATTCTTTCTCCTCACACATGTCCGGCCTTCTATTCTACCTTTTCCTATAGGCCACAGGGGGCTGTACTACTTCAAATCCTTTCCCATTTCTTTCTGATAGGCTCCCTTCTTTTCTCCTCACAGCTCACTTCAAAGTGGGTTTCCTTTTGTGATGTTACCCTAGCCTTCTGGGTTTCTTTTTGGATGCTACCCACCCCCTACTTTACAGGAAAAAGAGATGTGACATCTGTCACTATGCTCACATGACTGTCACCTTCTGGAGCCACGTGTTCTTTCCTGGACCTGTGAGTGCCCTGTTCCTTTTTCACAGGAAATAAAATTTCCATCCCACGAGAAATGCATGAGAATGTTGTTAAGTCTCCTGAGAATAAGGGAAGGAAAAGAGGGGGTGCTGGGCTGAGTGTGCAGTTGTGGGGGGGGGTTGCAGCTTTCTATCACCATGAACAGAAGCTATACAGCAGTCAGTTGGCCCCTGATGACACTGGGTCCTTTGTCAGCCTGGTGGGCATAAGTGTGCTTTTCCAGCTGCCCCAGGGAAACTTCCTGCTCCCTACACATGAGGCTGTCTGAGGGGAGCCCAGGTCTAACTGGGAGGGTAGAAATTTAGAGACGCTAAGTAACCTGCCAATCAACCCAGATAAGAGCCTTCACACATGGAGTCACATAGCAACTGTGAGATGGGAGTTGGCTGTAACTGGGATGGGCCACCGCATAGATGCAGGTTACTCAGCAGGGGGATTCAGTTTTGCTCTATCGGCTGATCAGAGCCTCCTGCAGCCACTCATGGCTGCCACTTGGTGTTCCTGTCAGAGGCATGGACACATGTTATATATGATGTGATCCTCTATCGGAAGGACTACCCAATTAGATGTTGTCCAGGCGTCAGTGGGCATGTGACAGATGACAGGGTCAGTCCTTATTCAGTGTCAAGCTCCACTAAGGTGCTTCATTCGGATTATCTAGCCTTGTCTGTGCTTATGCAGGTCCACAGACACGCCACGATGCTACCTGCCTGACCTGCACACCTCTCTGTCTTCCCACTGAACACCGATCTACACTTAACCTTCCCTGGATTTTCTGCTGAGCCCCATTTGAGCTATGCCATTACCGGTATAATATGTATCATCATAAGAACTGGCTCATTTGTTTCTAGAGAACTGTTGGGAAGACTGAGATGCTGTGGTGTGAAAATGTCCCTCAGAGGACCATCTGTTAAATGCATGGCACCTGCCCCGTGATTCTTCTGGGAGGTGATGAAACCTTTAAGAGGTGGGGGTCTAGTGGGAAGAAGTGATATCCCGAGGAGCATTCTTGAAGGGGGTCTCAGGGCCCCAATCCCTTCCTGTTTCTTTTCTTCCTGTGTGCCATGTGACAAACACCTATGCTCCATTGCACACCCCTGCTCTGATTCTCTGGCTCTCCACAGGCCCAAAGTCAATAGAGCCAAGTGACTATGCACGGAAACTTCCAGAACTACTAGCCAACATAAATATTTCCTTTTTATAAGCTGATTATCTTGGACACTTTATCACAGTGACAGAAAGCTCACTGACACACATACAAGGCAGATTTAGTGCTCAGGGCTTTGTGTGTGTTACTGGCCATACATGGTTCCATAGTCTCTTTCCCTCTGGATGGAACTTGCCCTACACAACTTATGTGGGCTCTATCTAATTCCTAAGAGACACTAGGTATGGTTCTTAAGGGATCACACCTTAAAGCATGTCGGAGACCTCCCAGGCAGGGGCCAGCCAACTAATTTAGAAGTATCTTTCTCAGGAGGAACATATTATTCTCTTCTCAAAACACCCTGTGTTGTGTTAAGAACCAGATTAAGTAGAAAAATAGACACAAACCTCCTGTCGGACTTATGCCAAGTACAGAGCAAAGACCCCTGCCTTATCACCACCCTCTATCAAACATGGCAAACCATTTGACAAAGGTCAGAAAAATGTCTCTCTGAGACAATGTTTTTCTTACATCTGGGATTGCAGTGAGCCCCTTATCTGTGTAACTATGAGGCCACTGTCCTGGGACCCTTGAGAATATGCAGGAGAAAAGAAAATGTTCCCATGAGGCAAAAAGAGCCTGAGGTCTCATGTCTTCCTCTCTATCATCATATCTGGCTTTTCTTCTCTAGGCCAGTGATCGCTCTCAAAAAGGGGGCTTATTCTGGAGCTGATGATATCGGGGTGGCTTGAAGCCTCTCAGGAATTCTTCAAAGCTGTGCTGAACACTGCCTCCCATGGTCTTAGGATGCAATGTGTGGTCCTTGTCAGAGATTTCTGGCTAAAACACATTTATCCTTGGTGGTGGTTCAATTGTCCCAGGCCAGCTAGGAGACTCTACCTGGCCTTATGTTGGAGTCTGGCAGAGACAGGACCTTGGACTGAACTCCTGGTAAAGGGCACCATCTCCTTGCTAGGTCCTCTTCTGTGCTCCAGGGTTTGAAGAACTCTCCCACCGAGTGGGAGAAGATTGAACAGCGGTCTTGCCTTGATTATATGTCATCTTGATATTTTGAGGTCAGCTCCTCTAGGTCGGCACCCAGCTGGGTGGCACACGTGGGAAGAAAGGTTCTTTTGTAAAATACTCAAGAGAACATGTGGAGAGATCATTTGAAGGAGTGGGGACTATCAAAGGTCAGCTAAAAGCGGAGAAAAATAAATATAAGCTAGGGACACATTCCTACCATGTGAATGTGAAAGACAAAGCCAGGATTGTTGGGAGATCAAACCTCCCACCCTGGCTGAACTCAGGCCACCCAAAGGAGCAACCTGAACCCTAGGCTGGGGTCCACGGGTGCCTTACAGTTACCCTCAATGCTCAGCCTCTGAGGCTTTGAGCAGGAGCCTAGGTCCTAGTTGGCTTACTTCATTCCAAGTGGGAACCACATACCAATTCCTTCTTAGGTTCTTTTTTTCTTCTTTCTCTCTCTCTCTCTTTCTTTCTTTCTTTCTTTCTTTCTTTCTTTCTTTCTTTCTTTCTATCTTTCTTTCTTTTCTTTTTTTTTTTTTTTTGGACGGGGGTTTTTCTATATAGCCCTGGCTATCCTGGAACTTACTCTGTAGACCAGGCTGGCCTTGAACTCAGAAATTCACCTGCCTCTGCCTCCTAAGTGCTGGGATTAAAGGCGTGGGCCATCACTGCCCACTTTCTTAGGTTCTTAATGGGACCAGGGCATCCAAAGGCTGCCCCTCAGTGCCAGCTCCTAACATTGTTTTGCCTCTCCGCTAGCATGAAGCAAGGAACCTGGCTTCCTGTAGCATGGTACTTTGCAATTTACTTGAAATTCATCTCAACGGGGCTGGTGAGATTGCTCAGCAGGGGAAGGCTGATGCCCTGAGTTCAATCGCTGGGACCCCCATATGGTGGAAGGAGAGACCTGACCTCTGACCTTAACACATGCTCCTCCATGGTCAGTGTGTGTTCACATATAATAACACTTTTTTTTTAAATGTGCATTTAAACAAATGTTTACCAACCAAACACTTATAGCTAAGCCGGGCTGTATGACCTAGTGCTATAGATGGAGTCATGTTGGGAAGCCAAGACTCAGTCCAGCCTTGAAGCCTAGTTGGAAGAAAAAGATTACCACTGCCACCACCACTATAAACACTCTGAGTGGAATTCCACCCTGTCTCTTGAAGCATCTCACCTCTCTTCACAGTCTTAGAATCTCAGGACTGTACCTCCCCCCACCCCCCCGCCCCTGGGAGAGACAGTTGGGGCAGGGCCAAGCCAGTTGAGAACGAGGATGCTCTTTTATGGGGAGACATAGGCACGGGGTGGAATAGCATCTTTCACTTTCAGACACTCTCACTCTGTAGGCAGAAACATGCATGTGGTCTTTTTGCCTCATCCTCCCAAGTACTGGAATTACAGGGTGCTACTCCTAAGTCTCTGAGGGTATCCTCTGTCCTTCAAAGATCACTGTCTAACCAGAAGTTTCAGCACTGTTTGTCATTTGAATTGAAAGCTCCAGCAAGAGGAGAGCTGCCACAAAACCCTGGAGCCTGCCCAGGCCAGAGAACTGAAGTGAAGGTCTCCTAAAAGCCCCTTTGCTTTCTATGTGTAAGAATTTCTTCTCCTTCTTCTCCTTCTTCATTTATTTATTATTATATATAAGTACACTGTAGCTGTCCTCAGACAATCCAGAAGAGGGAATCGGATCCCATTACAGATGATTGTGAGCCATCATGTGGTTGCTGGGATTTGAACTCGGGACCTTTGGAAGAGCAGTCAGTGTTCTTAACCACTGAGCCATCTCTCCAGCCTTCCTCTCACTTCTGATACATCTGGATGGAGTCACAGAGTTTCCAGGCTCACTCAGGATACTGGGTTTTCTTCAAATCTGACTTTGAGGTCTGTCTCAGGGGGGACTCTAAGCTCTAAGCCTGCCCCTTTGGAGCTCCTGGGGAGGTTCCTGTAGGAGTTGAAAGCATGTTCCCCAGGGGACCTTTCTTTTATCCTGTGCACCGCAGTAGGCTGAAGGCTCCAACCCATCACTGGATGCCCCTACTCTAGAAAGCGAGCTGATGGCAGTAGATACCCGTGTGGCTCCCGGATGCCTTGCGTCCAATTTATTGCTACTGAGCTGGCCTTCCCTGACCAGGAAAGAATTCAGGGTTGGTGGTGAGTCATGCAGATATAGAGGTGGTGACACAACAAACTATACAAATGACAGAAGCATCGTGTTTTATACAGATGTGCCAGGGAGGGTAGGGAGAGCATCCTTCAGGGTCTGTGGGATGAGACGGGAGCCACCTAGGATAAGCGTGCTCAAGCATCAAGTGGGGAGCAAGAGAGTGGAGGACAGAAAGAGAGAGGTGCTTGTTGGCCGAAGCCTTTGCTGGGGACCAGGGAGTTACCCAGCAGGCCTCTGTGGGCATTCTAATGGCTGGGTGTGGATCAGGCAGGCATGAGTTTTGTGGAAACACACTATGGTGTGTTATTGCACAAGTGACCATATTGGATGTAGGGGTTAGTGTGTGTGTGTGTGTGTGTGTGTGTGTGTGTGTGTGTGTGTGTAAGTTAAATGGGTTGCATCTGCTGGAGAGATGGTTGTACCAGGCAGATATCCAGATGGACCACATTGAGAGACTGGGAGGAGGGTAAGCCCTGGAAGACAGACTGATCTCTGCTTTTATTGTGACCAAGTTCTGCTCACATTCAGATGCTGGCTAAGCAGCCTAAGGTTGTCAGAGTTCAACGTTGTAAGAAAGGAAACATAGAATTCTAAAGTCAAGTTCACAGTCAGAAATTGGAAGGTCCATACCTACGTACTGGTCACCACCTCAGTCTGCCATGTCCAACCAGTGGGGCTGGGGAGGGGGGAGGAGAGGGAGGCTGCTGAGGGGGAGGCGAATGCTGGGGGGGAGGGAAGGGAGACTGCTGGGGGAGGGAGACTGCTCAGGGGAAGGGAGGGAGACTGCTGAAAGGGAGGTTGCTGAGGGGGAGG
Organism: Mus musculus; assembly: GCF_000001635.26. NCBI lineage: Eukaryota > Metazoa > Chordata > Mammalia > Rodentia > Muridae > Mus > Mus musculus. The sequence goes on from NC_000080.6 coordinate 76,201,474, forward strand.
GGGCTGCTGGGGGGGAGGGAGGCTGCTTAGGGGGAGGAGGTTTCTGGGGGAGGGGAGGGAGGCCACCACCTGCATTCTCCTTGCTGCTCTTCCTCAGTGCTCCTGAGCTGTTGTTTCTTCCTAGGGATGGAGTATGGGGAGGGAGGGATGGGACAGTGGAAAGTTCTTAAGACTCACCTGTCATCATTATAGCCAGCTCTGTGCTCTGTGCTCTGTGCTGGCAGACACCAGCTCTGACTTGCTGTCATGAGGGTACTTGTAGGTTCTTCAGACATCTCCCTCCACTTACCTCTGGAAGCACTCCTCCCTGTTTTCCCCTGGAGCTGGAAAAGGCCTGTGTACTCTCCCCTTTAAGGATCCTGGTAGCCAAGCAGCCCACTTGTCCAGCTTGGTGGAGAGCATCTGGAGATCCCACCCCCACCTCCACCCCCACCCATTGACCTCTTCTTGTCTATCTCCCAGTTCCTGGACCCCTTTCTGACAAGGTGCTTTTACCAGCTCTGGAAGGGCAGGCCTTTCCCAGTGCAGGTTCCTCTTCCAGGCTTGGTAGCTCCCAGCCAGGCTTTCTCCACTCTTTAGATTTCCCATCTGAAGACAGGCACAAGCCTGTCCCAGCTCGGTCTCCTGACTGTAATGAGTTCACATTCACCTTCGAGGGGTCTTAAAGCTCTCTCTGCTATCTGGAGGTAAAGGGAGACCCATCCTTGGTTCTTCCTCTTTAATGAGGACTGAGACTCAGAAACTAGTGATATTCCAAGCCACCTCTCCCCACAGCTCTCCAACTCCCAGTATGCAAGTCTTCCAAGAGTCCTAGGTGGCTTACTCTTACACAAGTCTCCAGGTTGAACTCAGTGTGTTTGGTGGTTTGAATAAGAATTGCCCCCTAGGCTGTTTGAATGCTTGGTCCTTAGTTGATGGAACTATTTTGGGAAGGATTAGGAGGTGTGGTCTTGTTGAAGAAGGCATGTCCCTGGGGGGGGGGGGGTTGGAGGGGTTGAGGTTTCAAAAGTCCATACCAGGCCCAGTCTTGCATGTTTTCTCTGTCTTTGCCTCCAAGGTGTGGATCAGATGTGACCTCTCAGCTACTGTCTGCCAACATACTCTTCACCATGATTGTCAAGTTCTCACCCTCTGAAACTGTAAGCAAGCTCCCAATTAAATGCTGTCTGTTATAAGTTGCCTTGGTCACTGTATCTCTTCACAGCAACAGAACAGTGACTAAGACAGTGTCTATGCCCTGTCATCTCACTTACCCTCCCCCACACTTGTCAGCCACCATCATTGGTAAGGCCGACTGGGAATGGGTGTCACTAGATGATGGCAAGATGGATGGTGAGGTGGCAGAGAGGATGCAAAGGTGGCCAGAGCGTTCTTTACCCAGGTGACTCACAGCAGTGACTCTTGCATAATCAAGTCCAGCTTTAACGGCAGCCAGGCTCCCGGCTTCTGTGAAAATGGCATATGACCACAAATCACAAAACATCTTTAACATACAGACCCTGACTTAAAACTCAAGACAACTCAGTGGAATAACGATATGGTTCCTGGTTCTACAGACATGAACACAGGCCTGGAAAATGGAGTCATAATGTTGGGAACAAGCAAAGGTTCTTGTCCTAAGTACTGCCATCTTGTTCCCAGACTCCATTCTCGTTCCCAGGCCCTAGGGGAACTGGGGCACTGGAGACTCCTCAATAGCTAACCAGCTTCCATCATTCATCTTTTGTTCCCTGAAACATAATAACTGTTCCTAACTACAAAAGAACAAATGGATTTTATTGGTTGGACTTTAAGACCTACATTCTGTTTCAGTTAATCAACCACATAAGGGAAGACCCTATGCCCACATCCTGATTGATGAAAACATGTAACTGTAACTTGGCATAGAGGTTTGTGGTTTCCAAGCTTAAAAGCTCCAAAAACATTCTGTCTCGAGGTCACAGTTCAACTCCCAAGTCTGTTTTGTGTCCCTGATTGACCAATAGTGGCTTGATTAAAATAAACTTTTGTCATCTGCATTGACCTGGTGTTTGAGTTATGTTGGAAGTAAGTGGGCCCCACAGCAATAATTCAGATCACACAGCTAGAAGGTAAATGTCTTAGTTTTCTTTCTATTGCAAGGATAAACACCATGTCTAAAAGCAACTTTACACACCCCAGTCACCGTCCATCACTGAGGGAAGCCAAAAGCAGGAACAGAATGTAGGAACTGAAGCAGAAGCCATGAAGGAAACTTAATGGCTTTTCTCTCACCATGAATGGCTCAGTAGGCTTTCATATACAACTCAGGACCACGTGCCCAGGGGTAGTATGATCCATAGTTAGTAATACACCTCACACCAATCATTAATCAAGACAATGTCCCACAGGTTTGTCTACAGGTTAATTTAATGGAGGCATTTTTCTCAGTTGAGGTTTCCTCCTCCCAAATGACCTAAGCTTATGTCAAATCAACAACAATAACAACAACAAAAACCCTAAGAAACAAACCTCCCAAACCCCCAAACCTCGAGGGTGAATCTAGTGAACAACCCCACTCCATCCATCACAGTGAGCAATGAATACATTAACTCATCAGACTTGAGCGTGTTCTTGTTACACTGTACCTGAGGTGGGGGTTGGGGTTCTAGTCATCTTTAGATTGGGTGGAGTGTTGTCTTTGGAAGGAGAAAGTTGGAGGAGCCACCTGGCTGGCCCAGCTTGCTGTGTTCTCAATAGCTGTGGACATTACCCATTAAATAGAATCAGCTACTTTGGGGAGACACAAGCCATAGCTTCCCTGTCTATAGCTCATACACTCTACTTGGCCAATGGTCAACTCTTCTGGGTCATCCAGACCTTGATAATGATAACTATTCTGCCCAGCAAAGGGCCCACATTCCCAAAGAAGGAAGAGGGATAAAATGGTGGCCCAGAACAGATGACCTTCCCTTACACTTTGGCTACCATGATCCCAGAATTTACCCATGAGTCCTTGTGCTCTTCTTTTCTACATCATTTGGTTTTTATTAGTAGAAGAGCGGATCACATTCAGAAGAAGTAGGAGGTGGAATTTTGACCTTGATCTTCCTTGCAAGAGTTATACCTGGTATTTTGCTTTAATCTTTGTTTCTAAGATAATCAAAGCAACATATACGGATTGTAGAAAAATTAGAAAGTGCAGAAAAGAATATGGAAATAAATTTTAAAAAGTTATTCATGAGCTTCACACTGTAGGATTTTTGTGTATTTCCTTCTAACATCATACTGATTATATAAAGCACATACATGTGTTAGCTTTAATTAACATTAGAAATATACATACATATATTTATATATGCCTTCCCCCCACTTATACTTATGTTGTGGGGATACCCTTCCAGTATAAGCTCTGTGGATTTACAAACAATATACTATATGATACACTTCAGGTTGTCCTACTAAAGCAATCAGTGGAACACACTGTGAAGAATTAATGTGAGCATTTTCTGGAGACCTCCCCCTACCAGAGACCCTAGGTGGCCTAGCCTGAAGAAACTGGCCCCACGGTGCTGTTGGGTCTTTCTTATAAATCATATGTTGTTGTTCCTTAGACATAAAACTGAGAGTAGAGCCCCAAGTTCTTTGTATGCCCTATGGCTTGGGGTATGACTTACCACAAGAGCACTTCTCAGGGGAGCTTGTGTGTGCACCCCAGTGTTCTTTTCTTCTGCCTGAAGCTCTGGCTTTCCACGCTTTGAGGCTCCTCTTTCACTGTGCATTATGAAGAAGCCTGAATATCAAGCCCTCGCTTTGTCCTCCTATAATTAAAACGTGGAAAGCCCTCCTATGTAAGAAGATCATTTGGTTCCTGAATGATGGGACTTTGAATTGGATTTTTAATAATACATCAAACCCCGTGACCTCACAGTGTCTCAGAGGATGGCTCTGCTTTGCTTTCTAATGGAAGTGTATAGTACATTTAACTAAAGGCATTCAGAACTTAAATGATTTGCAATAGGTCACGTTGGAGGTTAAAATACCCAGACAAAAGCAACCTGGGGGGCGGCAGGAGAAAGGGTTTATTTTAACTTAGAGCTCCAAGTTATAGTTCATCATTGCGGAGCTTCCCAACAGCAGAACTTGTGGGAGCTTGTCACAATGTATCTATAGTCAAGAAACAAACAGCAACAGATGAATCCATGCATGCCCACAGTGGACACAGCTTCCTACCTTAATTAACCCAAGACAGGCTCTTACAGGCAGGCTCATAGGCCAGCCCAGAGTAGACAGTTCCCCAATGAAACACTTCCTAGGTGAACTTAGTTGTTTAGTTTACAATTCAAACTGTCTTAGGGGCTATGGACAACTTGTAAATGTCCACAGGAGTAGAGACAAAATGGCTGATGGCTTCTAACACTCTATTCTGAAAGTTCTCAGCCTATAACTAAGGGCTCCTCAACCCCACCCAACGTAAATGTAGCCTATTGCAAAAGTTATGCAATGATGGGCATGGTAAGAAGTCTCTTTTCGAGGAGCACTGGTGGCACATGCTTTTAATCCAGTCTACAGGGTGAATTCCAGGACAGCCAGGGCTATACAGAGAAACCCTGTCTTGGAAAAAAGAAAAAAAAGAAGTCTCTTTTCTTATAAGAACTTGCCAAAATCAGTTTTAACCATATTTTTGACTAGACTGTAATTTAACCTCCCACTACCTCTTCAGATAACCCCCATTTCTACAGTAGAAGTTGACTTATCCTTTTGCCACACTACAGGTTTGGGGTAGTAAAGAAAGGAGGGATGGATGGGGGAAGACATTTCTAAATGGAGAACTATGCTGAAGGCTACACCAGTAATCCTAGCTGGGGAAAAAGAAGAAGGAAGATTGTGAATTCTAGACCAGGCTGGGCATGCAAATAGACCTTGATAGAAAACAAAACAATATAAAACAAAAACAAACAAACAAACAAACAAACAAACAAACAAACAAAAAAACCCGGAAGAGGAAAGACCAGATACTTGGAGAACTTTTAACAACAGAGTCTTTCCAGAATACTGTGAAGAGGGCTCCTGGCTGCTGGTTAACCAACCTGCCCCTGTCTCAGGCTTGCATGCCGTATTGTCGTAAAAGCACACTAGATTCATTCCTGTTCATGATTAAACCTCTGTTTCTCGAGGATGGGGCTATGTCCCAGCTGTAACTTAACTTAACTTCGAATGGTTCTGAACTGCCTGTTCCAGGAATCGACAACCGTGCCTTTGTGTTAAGAAGTTGTTTTGACCACCTTGCCATGACCATGTTGTTATGACTACCTTGTTATAACCATTGTTATGACCACTTTGCCGTGACCACGTTGTTATGACCAACCACCTTGCCACTATGTCTTTGTTTCAGGAGGTTGTTATGACCAACTTGTTGTGCCTATGTTCTGCTTTCATAACCCTGCCTATTTGCCTGCTTACCCCCCCCCCAATTTGGAAGCCCCCTTCTCCTGAGTGATAAAACCCCTGATCTTCCCCATGTCCAATGCTGACCTTAGGAAGAGACAGCCCATGCACACGAATAAAGCTGGCTTTAATCAGTTTGGCTGTGGTTTGGATCTGTCCTCTTTCCCACCTCATGTGTGGGATTAACATAGTCTGTGATGGTTTAGGTTGTTGTAGCCTTAGCTCTGAGGGAAGTGGTTGTGAGAGTGAGTAGCCTGCATGCCCTGCTGAGTTGGGTGAGGAAAGACTGAGATCCTTGGATTTTTGTTTCTTCCCTTGCTTCAGGCTCAATCTGTAATGTCACCTCTGGTGGGAACCACAATGGTGTCTCATAATTTATTCACGTCACACTCGTGTTTGCAATGGGAATGTGGTTTCTTCCTAAAACATCAGGGGTCCTCACAATTTATTGCAGTGGTTCTCAGCTTTCCTAATGCTGTGACCCTTTAATGCAGTTCCTCATGTTGTGGTGACCCCCAACCATAACATTATTTCATTGCTACCTCATACCTGTCATTTTGCTACCGTTACAAATTTTAATGGAAATATTTTTGGAGATAGAGGTTTGCCAAAGGAGTCACGACCCATATAGGTCGAGAACTGCTTGCTAATCTAAATCCAGACATTTAATTCAGAGCAGTAACTGAGACTGTACCCTAAAAGAACGCTCAGTCTGCGTAACCAAGGCGGTTTTTCTTGAAGCATTTGTGCCCCACCCCACCCGTAGCTCCTGTTCAAGGCCCTGCCTCAAAAGCCGGATGGATTTGTCCTCATTCGCTTTCTCCTGCTCTTCTCTCTTTGGCTTACACATCTTGAACGCAATCCGTCAGGGAGGGAAGTCAGGGTGGTACTCAGAAGCAGAGATGGGGACCATGAGGGAAAGCTGCTTACAGATGTCATCTCTATGCTCACATTCAACTACCTTTCTCCAAGGACCACGTAATAATCAGAGGTAGCACCACCCACAGTGGGCTGGGCCCTCCCAATCAATCACTAATCAAGAAAGTGCCCCAGAGATTTGCCTACAGGCCCTCTGATGGAGACAATCTCTCAGCCAATGTCCCCTTCTCCCAGAATACGCTAGCTTGTGACAAGTTGACAGAATACTAGCCAGCACAGGCTCCGATGACTCCACAGAGCTGGGTAAGTGGGCGGTGTGGTCCTCTCTGGTCTTATCACATAGTGGCTAGGAGTGGCCTAGGTCAGCCCATGACAAGGGCTCTCCAATTGAGATTTCTACATTTTGTGTCTGTCTGCAGGCTTCTTCTATATCTGAACTAGTTTCCTGTGGTTGCTGTAACAAATGATCACAAAGATAGTCCTTAAAGCAATACAACTTTGTTTTCTTCAAGGTCAAAAGTTGCATTCATGAATTCTTAATAGTCATAGTGACTGGCATGAGATCAAGCCAGCTAAAACTCCAGGCAGCAAGGGTGAGAGGAGCTTAGAAGGCCTAAGCACTACTGAGGAGCTGCTGGAGCTGGACTTAATGGGTTATTAAAAACATAAGATATGAAGTTGGGAGGGAGATGTGTGTGTATAGGTATTTTTGAGCTGGAGGGGGAAATGAAAGATGGATATGATCATATTTCCTTGTATACAAGTATGAAATTCTCAGAGTATAAAAACTTATCCATTGGTTAGTTCCCATCAATTGGACAAACACTGGAAACATCTGGGAAGAAGGAGTCTCAATTGAGGAATTTCCTCCATCAGATTGGCCCGTGGGCATGCCCATAGGGTATTTATTTATTTATTTATTTATTTATTTATTTATTTATATTGATTGATTGATAATTGATGTGACAGGGTCTAGCTCGGTGTGAATGGTGTTACCTCTATGCAGTGGTCCTGAGTTGAATAAGAAAGCAAGTTTTGGGTATGGGAATTTGGCTCAGTAGTAGAGTATTTGCCTAACAAGCCTGAGGCTTTGGGTTCAATCCTCAGCTCCAGGGCCAGGTGGAGTGGGGTAGAGGGACAATCTGCAAGCCGCAGGGCTAGTTACCAGTATTCTTCAATTTTGGCTCCAGGTTTCTGTCTTGAGTTTCTGCCTTGGCTTCCCCTGCGTTTTGGTTTTAGTGTTTATCCTAACAGAGAAGTAAACTCTGACAAGCAGATCTGTATATCTCTATTTCTGTTTATATCCACCTCATGTATACTTTATATACTATATGTTTCATTTACACTGTGCATTTATTTTTAAAATATGTATGTATGACCAAGTGAGTCTCGGATCAGAATCAAGATGTCAGTACGTCTGCATTCTCTTTGGGTTTCTAAGAGAATCCTTTTGGATTTTTGGGCTCCTTTGGACTGCTGAGGTTCTGTTTGACCTCAAATGTCTTTATTCCTGCACTGGTTTTTATTTTATTTGATTTTCTTTTATTTTTGAGTTTATAATATAATTATACCATATTTCCCCCATTTTTTCCTCCCTCCAAACCCTGCCAGATGCCCCTCTTTGCTCTCTTTTAAATTCCTAAATACATAAGTACAATCTGCATGGTCTATTCAAAGTCACTTGTATGTATGTCTCAGGGTTGAGCATTTGGTAGTGAATAGCTGGTTGGTATGCCTTCCTTAGGGAAGTCTACTTCCTCCAGCCTCAGCATTCTTTTGTCATCTGTAGTTCTTCGTGTAGGTTGAGGCCTGGGGTCTTTCTTCCATCCACGTTGGCACGGCTGTGGTTGTCCTTGCTCAGCTCATGCTTGCCCAGTCATGCTGGTGAGACTTTGTGGGTGTCACTTCTGACATTACTAGAAGACACAAACTCACAGGAAAGTCCTTTGGCTCTTCCTATCTTTTTGCCCTCTCTTCCTCAATGTTCCCTGTTGCATTAGTGCTGGGTTTCTGAGTTTGCTGGATATAACAGTCTTAGTAGATCTTTACTTTCAGGAATTGAAATGCATCTTTGTATGCTTCCTTGGCTTTGGGGTTTCTGTTGGTAGATTGGATGCTATCCTAATGTGTCTGGTTTTGTAAACAACGTGGATTTTTTTTTTCTCATAGCTTTTGTTTTGTTTTATTGATCAATGCATCATGTAGCCTAGGCTAACCCTGAACTGCTTATCCTCCTGCCACCACCTCCCAAATGCTGAGATTCAGGTGTGTGCCATCGTGCCCAGCGTCCTATTATTTACTTGTTTGTTTTGTGCTTTGACATCTTGACTATAATAAGTCACGTTTTCCTCTAGTCTTGTATTTTGAGGCTCTAAATGCCTCGAATGCTGGGGTATCCATTTCTTTGCCTAAATTGGGGGGATTTTTAGCTTTAGTTTCACAGAATAAACTTTCTATGCTTTTAGTTTTTAATCTCAGCTCACTTTACCCTATAGAGAAGTACAGTATCTTGATCATATGATAGAAAAGCTGTGGACATGGCTATCTATGTGTCTATATATCTATGCATTATCTATCTATGTATCTTTGTATCTATCTATCCATCCATCCATGTATGTATGTATGTATGTATGTATGTATTCATGTATTCATGTATCTATCTATCTATCTAAATATCTATCTATCTATCTATCATCATCATCATCATCCATCTATTGGTGTCTCAAATGTAGTATTTTCTTGATTTTTGTCTTTCATACCCAATATTCTTTCTTCTGCTTAGTTTAGCCTGTTGGTAATTATTTATACTATGTTTGTTTGATTCACTGAGTTTTTTTCATTTCCCATATTACTACTTTTTGTTATTTGTTCAAAAATATGTTTGCTTTTGGCTTAGTTAAGGTTTTTATTGCTATGAAGTGTCACCATGACCACAGCAACCTTTATAAAGGAAAGCATTTAGCTGGGGCTAGCTTACAGTCCAGTGGTTTAGCCAAGTTATCATGGCAGGAATCTTGGAGGCAGTCGGAAAAACATGATGCTAGAGAGGTAGCCAAGAGTCTAAATTTGGATTGGTAGACAACAGGAAGAGAGAGACAGTAGGGCCTGGCTTGAGCACCCAAAACCTCAAGGCCCACCCCCAGTGACACACTTCCTCTAACAAGGCAAAACCTCCTAACTGTGCCACTCCCTATGAGCCTTTGGGGACCGGGACCATTTTTTTTTTCTTCAAACCACCAGTTTCTGAATTTTTGACCCATGTTTCTGATTCTCTCATCCATGCTGCTGACTGCCTCATCCAGGTTACTGACGGTCTCATTCATGTTACTGACTGTACTATCCATGTTGTTGCCTCTCTCACCATGGTATTGATGGTCTCATTCATGTTACTGACTATACTCTCCATGTTGTTGCCTCTCTCACCATGGTATTGATGGTCTCATTCATGTTACCAACTGTACTATCCATGTTGCTGACTCTCTCTCTCTCTCATGTTGCTTACTTTCCTCTCTAGGTCCTGATTGACTTCCCTATTCCTAGTAATGGACGTATTTGTATCAACTTGATTTGTTGTATCAACAATTGATACAAATAATTAATAAGTAACTCATCATTTTTGCAAGTAAACCTTTGCATTCTTCATCTATATTTTACCTATTTCACCATCTTTGGATTTAGTAATTGAACAACTATGCCTCTTTGGAGAAGTCCCATAACTTTGCTTTTTCATGTTTCTTGTTGGCACATCTGCTTCCTCTCCCTGGACAAGGAAGCTGACAGGCTGGAGCTGCAGGCTGCCCAGTTCTTCCCGTTGGTTCACCTTGCTTAGATTTCAGATGCTTTCTTCAGAGTAATTTTTTTTTTATCCCGACTCTTCTGATCCACCATATTTCACGCAGGCAGCTCCTAATCTGCTACCTCACCCAAAAAGTCTAGATTAGAATATTTCAAAGCAAATTTCATAGATCATACAATTTCCAAAAAGGCTTTTGGTCAGAGATGAAAAAAAAATCAGTGGTAATCCTAGATTTACTTGCACTGTGTGATACCAGCAGGGAGGTGAGGAAAGCGATCCTCCTCCTGGGGATTCTGAGGAACACAGCCAAGCAACACTTTGACTTTTGACTTCTGGCCTCTCATGTCACGAGCAAATACATCTGGGTTGGTGGTTTGTTACGTCATCCATAGGAACTCTGCTGAGATGCTCCCTCCGTCCACTCTGATTTAGGAAGATTAGGAAGCTGTTCCTGGAGGAGAGCGTGCCCAGTGAAGCAAGCGAGCCTTTTGAATGGTGTCCTGCCTGTCACTGTGCTGAACCTGAGGCTCTGCAGTAAGGGATACACACACCAACCGCACCATTCACCCTCTGAGCCACCTTGCCAGCCCAGAAACGTGAACATGGGGATTCATTGCTGTTCCTGCGTGGCATTCTTTGTGTAGCCGCTACAGTATATGTCCTCCATTTTCCTTCTTATAAATGCACACCTCCTGTCTACATTATATGTCTGTCCCTGGGACCCCTTCTAGCCTGTCATGGAAAGGGATGCTGTTGCCAAGGAAGCAACAAAATCAGGATGTTTTAAAAAGTGAGTCGTTTGTATTTTAGGAAAGAGATACTCATTGCTGGGATGGCTAAGTCAGAGCATGTGTCCAGGAACAGGCTAAGGGCCTTTTACCCCTGGCTCCTGAAGGAAGGCAGCAGAAACTCAAGGTGAGTGAGACAAAGTCAGAGGAACTCCAGGACACTGAGATAGTGAGCACCAAGGACCCTGACCGCTGGGCTGTAGCCTCTGGGTCCATGTGTGATCCCAGGTCCATCTATAAGTACTCCTCCCACCACACACACAGAAAAGACAACACAAGCTATCTCGCTCCAGCCATTAGAGGCAGGTTTGTCATTTTCACTCTAGAGTCCCCACAAAACTTGTCACTTGCCCCACCCTATCGGAAGCACTTAATATTGTTCTTCAGTGACATCACAGTGGACCACATCTGTCCCATTGCCATGACTCCCCATATAAGTATCTGGTTAGTCACCTCTTGTTTTATTTTTCCTGGTAAAGTGCCTATTGTCCTAGGTTTTCTGGGAATCACTACTAAATATAAAATCAATTGAACATCATGCAACTATAAGGAAAAATATTCAAAGAGGAAACTCAACAGGAAATTCCAACATGGGTGGAAACATTTAAAAGTAGAAAGAGAAAGGTGATTCCACAAAGTAAGTTGACCTCTGACTTCCAAGTGCACCCCTCAGCATGCACGTCCCCCCTCCCAAATAATTAAGTAAAAAAGAAAAAGAAAGAAGGGGTGGAGTTTCCATTTGTGATAGCTACCTTGAAATGTTATTTAGATGTTTTCTAAGTGTTTAATAGCTTCCAAATACATTTAGAAATAACAAAAGGAATTTTAAAAAATGAGTAAAAGAGGTTCAAATGTATCCTTGCTCCCTTGGTATGTATCCTTGAAATCTTGGCAAATCTATGCTGAGGGGTTGCCTGGGCTGGGCACAGCCTTTGTGAGGCCACCCCCCTCCCATTCACATATCTGTTGGATGAACAGAGCTATAAAAGAGAGGTCACTGAGGCCACATGGTCACATGACATGGGCTATAAGAAGAGGGAATCTGCATATTTGTTGCGAGGCTGAGGAGCAAGGGGTCTCCCCAGAGGGACATATCAGCCTAGTGGATTGCAGGTGGGAGATCTATGTTTTCATGACCTACAGTAAAGGATGGGATCATAAACTTAGCATCCTAAGCTTGTGTGGCCTCTGGAAGCTTTGGAAATGAAGCCCCAAGAGTCCCAGTGCGATGCATGAAGTTAGAGATCCAGGAGTTTGTGTCTGCTCTTCTCTCAGCTTTGCGGCTCTCACTTTCCCTGTGGAGCAGAGGGGGCTGTCTCTAAAGTTTAATGCAAAGACCAAGTGACCATCTGTTATTTAAAATGTTTGGAATATGAAGCATTTGGATTTTGGACTTTTATTGATTTTGGAATATATATACACAATATATACACAATGACGTATCTTGGCACAATGACATATCTTGGGGATAGGATCCAAGCATAAATGTGAAGTTCTTCCTGCCTCATATTTGCCATGCACACATGTTACCTGAAAATAGTTTATATAGCATTTATTTTTCTCCAATTGAAAAGAGATTTTTTTTTCCCATATAATAGAGCCTGATTATGGTTTCCCCCTGCTTCTAAACTCCTCCCAGTTTCTCCCCACCTCCCCTCCCATCTGGATCCATCCACTTTCTGTCTCTCATTAGGAAACAAACAGGCTTCTAAGGGACAAAAGTAAAATAAAGTGCCAGGTGGTGGTGGCGCACACCTTTAATCCCAGCACTTGGGAGGCAGAGGCAGGCAGATTTCTGAGTTCGAGGCCAGCCTGGTCTACAGAGTGAGTTAAAGGACAGCCAGGGTTACACAGAGAAATCCTGTCTTGAAAAACCAAAAAAAAAAAAAAAAAAAAAGTAAAATGAGATAAAACAAATATCAGCACAGCAGAATAGGACAAAACAACCAAACAGAAGGAAAGAGGCTGGAGAGACAGATGTGGACACAGAGACCTGCTCATGTGCACACACAGGTATGGACACAGAGACCTGCTCATGTGCACACACAGGAAGCCCATAAAAACACAAAACTGGAAGCCATAATATACACACAAAGGACCTGTAGGATTTTTAAAAATTGAGAAGGACAAAAAAACCTTCACATGACATTAAGAGACATTACAAGACAAGGAACCATCAAAGATGCTATTGAGTTGGTTTTCTGTTGGCCACCTACCCTTAAGAGTAGTTTATTTCCCTAGTGAGACTCCCTTGGGTAAAACTGAATTTTCATTTGCCAGCAGTTATCAGCTGGAGCTAGCTTCTGAGTGAGAGATGGGCACACGTGTCTGCTTCTCCTCTCAGCTCTATCTGTACAGATCTGCACAGAGCCCCGTGCATGCTGCCTCAGGCTCTGTGAGTTCATATGTGTATCAGTCCTACAGATTGCTTTAGCACTAACTTATTCATGAAATAAAGTCTCATGCTGTGGAATTTTCCACTTGTAGTGTGGCGTCAACGCTCAAAACAGTGTTTTAGATTTTGGAGCATTTTGGATGATGTTTTAGTCAGAGATGCTCAACTTGCAATTGATGAGAAGCAGACTTTGGCTTCAATGGAAATACCCTCCAACATAAAAACAAGACCCACCTCTCAAGGGACTGAGTCCCAGATATGGTCCCAGATACCCTGGCAATCCACATGAGCCTTGAGGTCTTCCTCTGCCTCACCCTGGTTGTGAGCCAGCAGCCCCTAGTGGGTTTGGTGTCCACTGCTCTTTCTGCTCCAGTGTCACTGGTTTCTCCCTTTTCTTTCTTTCTTTCTTTCTTTCTTTCTTTCTTTCTTTCTTTCTTTCTTTCTTCCTTCCTTCCTTCCTTCCTTCCTTCCTTCCTTCCTTCCTTCCTTTCTTTCTTCCTTCCTTCCTTCCTCTCTCTCTCTCTCTCTCTCTCTCTTTCTTTCTTTCTTTCTTTCTTTCTCTCTCTCTTTCCTTCCTTCCTTCCTCTCTCTCTCTTTCTTTCTTTCTTTCTCTCTTTCTCTCTCTCTTTCTTTCTTTCTTTCCTTCCTTCCTTTCTCTCTCTCTCTTCTATTTGTATTTTATGTTTTTATTTCCTCTTGTTTGACTTTTTTTTAATAGAGTACTTATATTTCTTTAGAAGTCAAGTATTTAATTCAGCAGATAATGGATACATGGTGTGGGGAGGGAGGGGAACTAGAGTGGGTGACTCCAAGTTTTCTACTTAAGGAAAAAAGTCTTTCCTAGGCTTGGTCTACAGAGCAAGCACCTCAATGGTTTGGTGGTTGAAATAGTTGACTTTAATACTAAAAGGGAAACTTAAAACAAGCAGGGACAAGCGATTGTTATGTGTGATACCTGGTGCTCCTTGCATGTGTTTGAGGGTAAATAATACCAACAGTACATCTTGTGTGGTCACAGCACCCTGGATTCATCTAGGTGGAGAATAACCACTTCTTGACTTTGTACAGATGACCCTCAGCATTCCATTCACATGTAAATCCTAGGTGCTAAAGTCCCTTATAGAAAAGGGTGTCATATTTGCACACACACAAGACAATGCTCGTTTGTGGGGTTTGGAAGGAGAGAGAATCTTATTATTTATAATGTGCTTTGGCATTGATTTGGTCGAGTAGAAAAGCTGTTCAGGTGAAAAGGGGTGTTTCTGAGAGAGAAGTGGGCTGGACAGAATGTGGTGTGGGGTGCTCTGGCTGCACTGGATGTGTAGGGGAGCTCTGGGCATCGGGCTTAGGAAGCACTCGTGGGAAAGGTTGTCTAGGACCGTGGTGGTCTGATGTCGGTGGCTTTGACCTGCTGGTCTGAATAGGTTGTCTTCAGTCTATCCAGCCTCAGGGAGCTGGAGGCTTGTGAGCAGGGACAGAGTGTACAAGCGGCGTTAAGAATAATTTACCTGCCTGCCCTGTGCTAAATGCCCCTGGGGAGAGAAAACTGGAGACAGGGAGACATGTTTTGGAGATGACCAACAATTCTGGAAGTACACTGGAGGGTAGATGGGGTGCTTCTATTTAGGTGGGAATCCCTAAAACAGAAAATAAACCATTTCCTGAGCTCCTTATACAACTGAATGTCCACTCAGTTCACACTCAAGTTTCCTAGAAATGAACGTTGCAGATTAACTTCCTTTCTGTTAAACAAAAAGATTATGTTAACCCCGTTGCACCTATAATATAACTCGGGCATTTCCCCGGAGTGTGGGATGCAATTACCATAAATACCTTGCAAGGGGACCTGGCCAGTCAGCTTCTCACAGGTCACCACAGAGCTACCGAGTCAGAGGCACAGGAAATCAACATTTTGAGAAGTGAAAACTAATTTCCAGAGGGGTCATAGACAGCAAGGGCTTTTAGGAGTCAGCCAGTCTGATCTGTCAATACTTCATGGAGCAACTGGACTCAAGTTTAAAGCCAAAAACAGTCAGCGGAGGAGCAGGGACCTGAATCTGAGCATCGGGGTTTTCAGTACTCCTCCACCTTGCCACAGCGAATGGGAGAGCTAGTTAACACAAGGAGAAAGGTAACATTCAATGAGAGGAGCCGGGAACTGGTGAGAGAACAGTTGAGCTTATATTTAGACTGAGGTCTGTTCCCTCTGTCATTAACTGATCCTAAAGGGTGTGGGGACAGCTGCCCATCACTGGGACATAACCTAGGAACACTTAATCCTTGTGAAGGAGGGGCTGCGGAGAAGAACCAGCCTCACCACTTCCACAGTGTGGTTTTCAGTGCCATAACCCCTTCGTTTGCAAGCTTTCAAGGGACAGAAAAGAGTTAGAAGGTTTTAGAGAGAAAGATCAATACAAGAAAAACTTGGAGGAAGAACTCGAAAAGGTCAAGCTGGGGGCTGGGCACAGGTGCAAAAACTTGGACTGTTATAAAGGCTGGGTATAGACGTCATAGAGGAACAACGAAGCTGAGACGCTGCCCTGTGCGCAAGCGCATTGAGCAAGTAAGCGGTAATGGGAAATGCCCAGCACAGGATGGGGTTGGGGTTGGGGTTGGGGTTGGGGCTGGGCGCTCCTGGAGCTCAGCAGGAGTTTCGGTGAACTGTGGTTTTCATTGTCACGTCCTGCTCTGTTATGTCAGAGCTGTGGAAAAGCTCCTGTTTCAGGAACTATTTCCTGTTTGGGGTCCTTTCATGGGAAAATAAGAAAATGCAGCCTTGTCTTCTCTGGTAGAGCTGTGGAACAGCTTAGCTTTGTTAAGGAGACCTTGTGCCTTGCAATGAAGTGGAATGTGCCTTGTCATCATTTCATTCTTTGAAATCATGTTAGTGTCTGTGTATGGGTTCAAGGGTGGGGGGATGGTACCCATGGAGATCAAAAGAAGGCATCAACTTCTCTATAGACCTGAAGTCGCAGGCAGTTGTCAATGCCTGTCCTGGCAACAGAACTCGGGTCCTCTGCAATAGCTGTACACACTCTTAACTCCAGTGGCCCAGTCAGCGTATTGTACATGTGCCTTGGTAAAGGGAACCAACAATTGCCATTAATTAGGACTACTATATTGGTCCTATAAAAATAACCCATGGTTCCAGGATAAAAGCTTCACAAACTGGCACCTTCCCAGCCTGCTGCGATGCATCCCGAATGGAAAGCAAGAATGAAAGCAGGAACAGCCTTGGCTATGATCAGATGCTGGACCGCACATGGCTGCTAACCTTGAATTCGGTGGCTTCAGAGCAAGCTAGAAAAGCAGGTCCAACCTGTCACACTGGGAGGAGAGTGTGTGCTCTCTTGTTCTCTTAGCATGTCTGGAGATTGCGTTGGGTTAATGTTTGACTTCTGTTCTTTACTATCTTAGACCTCAATTTCCCCACATACATAAGGGAGGGCAAAAAAGGCAACACTTTCTCAGAAACACAAGTAGTATAGACTCTTCCTCTTGGAAGGGAAGGCAAAATGGTGAAAAATTCAAGGTCGGCAACATGTGGCCCCATAGACACAATTTGAGCCACTAGTACAGGTCATACAGATGTTAATTTATCTAAGAGCCACATAAAACCTAAGGTGAAATTAATTTTAATGCCATGTTTCATCCTATATAATATAGCTCAGATATTTTAACAAATAATAGCTTTTTAAGTAAAAATATTTTATTATATTGTATGTGTGTTAATATGTATGATGTGTGTGTGAATGTGTGTGTTCATGGGCTATAGTGTATGTGGGGTCAGAGGACAACTTTAAGGTGCTGGCTTTCTCCTTCTACTGTGACTTTCAGTATTAAACTCAAGCTACCCGGCTTTCAAGACAAATACCTTTACCTGCTGATCTATCTCACTAGCCCATAATTAATATTTTAAAAAATCAGTGCTACTTCAGAGAGGTGGCTCAGTGGTTAGGAGTGCTTGCCCCTCTCCCGGAAGTTCCTACTTTGTTTCCCAGAACCCACACTGGGAGGTTTACAAACTTCTATAACTCTAATTTCAGGGGGCCTGATGCCCTCTTCTGGCCGCTGTGAGTACTTACACTCATTTGAGGTATACACACACACACACACACACACACACACACACACACACACACACACACACAAATAATGCGATTTCAAAAATTATTAGTGTGATTTGTTACATTCTTTTCACTATACAAATCATCAAAATCTATATTTTACACACACCACACATCTTAATCGAGATGAAGCAAACTTCAGGGCATGGTAGCGCTGTATGGCCAACATCTACTCTACTGGGAAGGATGGCTCTAAAGAAAGTTTGAACTAACCTGGAAATGACTTACTCTTAAGAAGATTACTTAAACACCCCGTGCCTCAGTTTCTACATCTGTAAGATAGGAATAATAACAGTAGTAACTTTAGTGCAGGTGTATTTTAAGACCCTAGTGTAAAGCCGAGTATGGTGGCACATGCCTTTATTTAGTCCCTGCACTTAGGAGGGAGGCAGAGGCAGGTGGATCTCTGAGTTCATGGCCAGCCTGGTCTACAGAGCCAGTTTCAAGACAGCCAATGCTACACAGAGAAACCCCTACCGAAACAAACAAACAATTAAAACCCTACTGTAGGCTTATTAATCTATACAAGCTGTCATTTTTAGTTTTGGCAAAAGTGTATAAGATCACAGGGCTAACTTTCCTCAAAATGTGGAAATTCTACACTAAGTAAAATTAAGTACACTAAGTAAATTAAGCTTAGGGCTTAGATTTCTTTTGTCTTCTTATGGAAGTCATTTGGTAGCACAAACCAGGAAAGCATACTCGAAATATGCCTATATCTATGGCATATTTGTTCTATGATTTCAAATGCTGAGTGACATCTGGGCTCCCTGGGCAGGGGAC
This sequence comes from Mus musculus, assembly GCF_000001635.26. Classification (NCBI taxonomy): domain Eukaryota; kingdom Metazoa; phylum Chordata; class Mammalia; order Rodentia; family Muridae; genus Mus; species Mus musculus. The sequence continues at coordinate 76,219,648 of NC_000080.6, forward strand.
AGGAGGGAAACGTCTCACTGGGCACTCGCCCATCCTCATCCCGACAGTAAGGCAGCTAGCTGGACAGTTTATGAGATTACCCTGCTGGTACAAGTGCACGCCTTTAGATTTTGGGGAGGAGATTCCTGATTTTGGAGCTTTAAAAAAATACTAAAACCTTGTTTTAAACTGGAATTTCTTGTGGGGGGTGTGTTTTTTTGTTTTGTTTTGTTTTTGTTTTTTCGAGACAGGGTTTCTCTGTATAGTCCTGGCTGTCCTGGAACTCACTCTGTAGACCAGGCTGTCCCCAAACTCAGAAATCCACCTGCCTCTGACTCCCAAGTGCTGGGATTAAAGGCGTGCGCCATCACCACCCGGCTTTTTTTTTTTTTAAAGATTTATTTATTTTTATTTATCTGAGTACACTGTAGCTGTCTTCAGACACACCAGAAGAATATATCAGATCCCATTAGAGATGGTTGTGAGCCACCATGTGGTTGCTAGGAATTAAACTCAGGACCTCTGGAAGAGCAGTCAGTGCTCTTAATCGCTGAGCCATCTCTCCAGCTCACCAACAGCTTTTCATTCCATGCATGAGCCATGGACACAGGGGTAAACTTTGGATTCTTAGACATACAGTATCACTTCCTATCATGGAGTCTTTCAACACTCTTGGGATTTTCTTGCCTTATCTTAAGTGAGGAGTGGGACTGTGTGATCTTCTATACCCCAGACTCAAAATTTTTGGAGCACTCTCATGGTGGCCAGTAAGGGTCCAGTTCCCCGACCTCACTGGTGTATGGGGACCCTGGAAAGGTGGAGGTAGAAGGGTCAGAGAGTCACTTTATTCTATTTTTTTTTTATTTTGTTTTAGAAGAATTGGCTTAGTTTTTAGTCATGTGTTTACACATGTGCCTCCATGGGTTATGTGCACCTCATGTGTATAGCCACCCTCAGAAGCCAGAGGGCATCAGACTCCCTGGAAATGGAGTTGCAGGTCATTATGTGACTCCTCATGTCAGTGCTGGGAACCAAACTGGGTCTTCCACATTAGCAATAAATACTCTCAACTGATATGCCTGCCACCTCTCAAGCTCCCATTTCTTAATTTTAAAATATTATTATTATTATTGTTATTGTTATATTATCATTACTATTATTATTTTATAGTACGATGATTGAACCTTGGCTTGATGCAAGAGCTACAACCCCCAGAGTCTCACCATATTGCTCACCCTTTAATTTGCTCAGTGGTCCAGGCTGGCTTTGAACTTGAAACTCTCTTGTCTCAGCCTGCAGAGTAGCTGTAATTACAGGTTTAGGTCACCAAGCCTGATGCTAGGAGTGATTTGAGCTGCCAAAATGAGAGATCACCACAGAAGGATGAGTGAGGCTGAGCCAGCACACCACACTCAACACCCACAGGCTGATTGTAGACTCCTTCCAAATACTGACCACGCTTAGAAGGCATCCCCGAGTTTCATTTCTCTGTGGCTATAGAAACTGTGTTGTCTTGCTCACAATTACCTCCAGGGCTTAAAGGATACTCTAGCTCTGGATTTGCATAAATTTGCATAACCGATGAGCCATCTCTGAAGAGCCCACACACTGCATAGTGACTAGCATCTCTTCAACATTACCGCACATTGAGTTCCCAAGTCTGGGAGCTGAAGTCTCGTTTCCAATGAAGACCTCAGGCCTGATCATTGCTATGAAGTTTATCTCCAACACTGAATATCAGCTGTGTCCCAGCACCCACCTCAGAGAGAGCACTTAGGAAACACTCTCTGGTTTGCTTGCCATTGTTGGTCCTGTAACGTTTGACCTCCTCTTATGGTCATTAGCTAGAGAATATTTCTTTGTGAAAGGAGGGAGGCTTACCTAAAAATAAATGAGTTTAAAAACCTTTTATCTTAAAACTTGTCTGAATTGTAAAATAAATCATTCTGGAGATTTCTTGAATTTCTTGGCCCCGAGAGCTTCTATATTTGACTGTCCTGGAACTCGGTGTTCTTTGCCTGTGACTCCGTGTCCATTTGTCCCTGGCTTTGGCATTTCAGAGGACTCCGTGGTCTTGTTTTCCAGATCTGAGTTTAATTGGGGAGTTAATTGTCTGAGCAAGAACACGTAAGCCCAGTTGAATTTGGGGGCGAAGCCTGTGGTCTCCGTTCCACTTCAACAGACAAGAAAGCTTTTGTGAGTCTTTGTTGATTATATTTTAACATAAGCAGATGTTGTGTATAGCAGAGAGAGCAAGCCAGGGAGAGCAGCCTGTAACCAGATCGTGTTGAGCTGAGATAAATACACAAGATCTTTTATCTCTTTGTAATAACTTGGCCTTGGAGGACCTGGGGCCCGAGCTGTGAGCTGCTCATTTGAACTGCAAGCAGTCCTTTGAGCTACCAAACAAAACAGGAAGGGCTGAGGGTCCATTCTCTTGCCCTTGGCCCCCAAACAGTTTCTGATTAGCATGTGCTTCTTAGATTGAATGCATAAGCACCTTGAATAATTTATTCTTCTCATTCCTGAAATTCTTTAGTGCGATATTTTCAAAAGTTTCTTTCTTTTCATTCCACATGACCCAGACTACTGGGCTGCTCTCCCTAATTCATTGTTTCCAAGGCAACCAAAAGGAAGGATCTATTCAAGTCCAGCTACAATAACCTTAATGGAAATTCGTGACATCACTTAACATGGGATTTCCATGTCTGGACTTCTGAAGACTGTCTCCCCAAGGTCACCTTTCTAAGTCACAAACAGCTCACACATATTTTGCTGTACACAGGCTGTCTGCACCACATCCTAGTGAGTGCCTAGGCTAGTGTCTCAACTTCAGCACCACCAGCTTTGAGCCCAAACATCCTCTGATGTAGGGCTGCCCTAGGCATTATGAGGGAGGTATGGAACAGCAGCAACCTTGACATCCTCCACAAAGCCAGCAGCAGGATTCCACTCATGCTATAGCTACCGAAATGTGTCTAGACATTGCCAAATATCCCTTAATGGTAGAAGTTGAGGATCAGTGCAAGTTGAGGGGAGAAGTCTGTTGACATTTAGCTGACACTGCCTCTGTAAGCTTGGGGGGCTTCCATACTGTCAACCTAGGACACTCAGCTCCCATCCCACAGTGACCACAAGCTCCTTCTCATGTAGGATGTCTGCTGTTCTCCATGGCCACCTCCAAATGGGCACATAACTAGGAGCCGCAGTCATTCCCATATTGTACTTGACTTTGCGAATGCTTCTCTAGGACCCTGGATTACTGGTCCCAATTTGTCTGCCTTGGCACCTGGTCCAGTGTCCTCTAGTTCTGACCACTTCCCTACACATCCTTCAGCAGTGGTCTTTTTCCAGACGTGTCTGGTCTCTACTGGCACAGAGACACGTTAAGCCTTGCCTTAGACACATACCGGCTGTTCCCTTGTAGGGGCCACAGGAGTCCACCTGAAGTGCAAACTCAAGTGTTCAAACATTGTAAAGCAAGCATGAACACTGCTAAGCACACTCTGTCCTGTCCTCCCACCTTGACACTGGGTGAGACCGCCTGAAGCATACCTATGGGGCACAGTGTTGACAGTCAGAAGTACGTGCCTTGGCCAGGTGTAGTGACACAAGCCACACCTTTTCATGACTGTGGGACATTCCATTACAGAGAGTTATAAAGGACCTGTCTGAGGGTTTGGGCAGGTGCCAGGTGACTTTGTGCAGGCTCAAGGAAGCTTCACTGTCCTCTGGGTTCAGTGGACAGCAGCGGAAGGTAGTGGCAAGTCTACATCTTAACAAAGCAGGGCTCCTGCGGCTGTTGGGAAAGAGGTGGTGGTCACTTGAGTCAGCCAGGAAAGGGAAATTTAGTCCGTGCTGTGGTGTGATTAATGTCCTTGTTTAGGTCTGTGATGGCTCATGATTACAGAGTGGTCTTGTTTTCCTCTCTTCCTGTCCTACACACAGAGGGGCCTTGCCTCTCTGGTACTGTGTTCCGTGAGAGCATTTGTGTTGAACTGGAAACCACTGCAGCCCACCCGGTATGGGGCAGCTCCTCAGACTCCAGGCCTACTATGCTACACTGCTTCCCCCTTTCCCTGTCCTGAATAACAAGTCGGGCTGGGTTTGAAGCTCGTGAGGCAGGGGTGGAGGGAGCCCACACTCACTCTACTCTTAGTTCCCTGGTGTTCTTCCACCCTGTGAAAAAGGCCAATCATGCTGGGGTGTATACCACCCCACCCCACCCCACACACCATGCTAGCTAGCTCTGGCCCTTGGCTGATGCTGGCAGTGAGGTGAGCCTTAAGGAGAATGCAGCCCACATCCTGAAAGCAGATTCTGCTGTTTGAGCAGAGTATCCCAGGGACCCAGGTCCCTAAACCTTGTCCCTTTGTTTCCTACTTCATGAGGAACAGCACTGTCAGGAAGTGACCACAGGGGAGCATGCTAAGGGGTAGGCCTAGCACCCTCTGGCCTAGTCTAACAGGGTCTGTTACTGCTGAAGCCTGCTGAGGCCCACTCACAGTACCCACTGCCCATGCCTGGTCTCTTGGTCTCTTCCTATCCTTGCAGCTGCTTGTTACCACTCTCAACAGTCACTCAGCACATGGGCAAGACACTGGGTAAGCGTAAATGTCAAACAAATGGGAATCTGTTCAACGCCATTTGTAATCTCTCAAGTGTGTGTGTGTGTGTGTGTGTGTGTGTGTGTGTGTGTGTGTGAAGAATCTTCCTTTTCACTGGGTATGGTGTCATATGTCTGTTATCCCAGCACTTGGGAGGCCCAGGTAGGAGGATTAAGAGTTTGGGGCTAGCCTGGGCTATATAGCAAAACCCTGTCTTAAGACAGGGCAAAGGATGAGGAGGGAGAGGAGACAGTGTTTGGGGATAGAATTAGGAGGATAAGGATGGGGGTGGGGGTAAGGATGGTAGGGATTGAGTGGGGATGGGGATGGGAGTCAGGGGGTAGGGGGAGGAGGAAGAAAAGCAAGTGGAAGCATGTTACCTTAGGCAGTTACATAATCATGACTCCAGTTATGTGCTCAAGATGCAGAGTCAGTTTTAGCAGGGGCTGGGGCTGTTGGTCTAAGTGCAGGTATGTGACTGACCCACAGAAAGGACCTTCATCCTTCCAAGTATCTTCTGATGTAGAAATCTCATATCTTTACATTTTTTCCTGATGAACAATTTGTTATTGTATGAGTTTTATTGTTAAGGAACTTGGAAAAACATCACCCACCAAAACCAATCAGACCCAAGCGTCCATACAACTCAGTGGCCTTCAGTTAGAACAAGCATTCAGAATGGAAGCTGTGCAGGGTCATGTCCAGTTCTACACATTCAGTATCAAATACATGTTCTGCACATGTCCACCTCCCAAACCCCAAATCCAAGACAGAGTTAGAAATGGAAAACCAATGAGTTTTATCTCCTCATTCATAACTTAAGCTTGTTACCTGCAGTTCTTCCTCATCCCCTTCTTCTGTTATACTGTACATACATACATACATACATACATACATACATATTTACATAGATACATGTATTGTTGCATGAGAGTACTTTCTTACTCTCTAGGGTAACAAACAAAAGAGAACACAAATTTATCTTCCTGAGATTGTGTGGTCTCACTCGACGTTATGCATTCTAAGCCTGTCCTGAACATTTTCAAACTTCATTTTTTCTTCTTTAGAGCTGAGCAATATTTCATTTTTTTATATGAGCCACATTTTCATTGTCCGGTCACTTGTTGATGGACAGCTAGGTCAATGCCTATGGTGAACAAAGTGGTGATTTTTTTTTTAAATATAAAATGTAGCACTGAGTTCCAGATCTGCTTGGGATTACTTTCCAGAAAACCAGCTTTATTTGTGTTTTCAGCCAGAGCAAAGGTAGGATTTATTACACTTTAGACTTTTCTGAAATACTATGTGCACCTTAGCATCCGATGGAGTGCTCACTGATGAGTGCTCGTGACAGAGGCTGCGGAGACAGCAGGGCCTTAGGCAAGTCCTTGTTTTGTGTGGCTGCAAGGGAGGTATGGGGAGGAGTATGTGGTCTGACAGCGGTGCACACTGCCCTGTAGGCTTCCCTGGTCAGGCTGGAGACAGCAGGTAAGGCCACAGCAGGTGTCTCTGCTGGTGCCTCTAATGATCCAGAACCAATGAGACGCCATGCATCACGGGCATTCCGTGAGAGGGAACAGTGTGTGCTGAGCTTCCGGTGCCAAGAGACCGTGGGAACGTCAGGTCTACCATCTGACACACTCAATTCCTGGATGCAATGAGGAAGAATAGAAGTCAACTGAGCAGTCGTTCCGCTGCAGCTATGCTGGGAGGAGGAGGGGAGGATGGCCAGGGACCAACGGGAGGCAGTAGCCTCCCTCTCTAACTCATGCTCAGGCCACCCATCCGCTGCCCTAGGGTTTGGTCAGCAGTGCCCCCCCCCCCCCCCCCGCCGCGTTCTGTCCCGGGGAGTATTTGTTTTAGTTTCTGTTACCCTTTAGACTTAATCTGTTTTCTTAATCTGTTTTAGATTCTCTTGCCATTCCTTTTATGAAACCTTGAGTTTTTCTCTCCACCTTTTCCTGTTCTCAGTGCTTTGCACTGATGCTCAGTCAGGTTCCCGTCATCTGTGTTGTTTCATCTCAGCAGACATGAGTAATTACAGTTCGCTTAATCTCCAAGACAGTCCCGGGCATGTATTCTTTTCCTCTATATCAGCCGTCTTCCATGTCAGTGAGGTTTTTAAGTAGGATTTGGCTTATTTTTAAAGATGCTGCTGACCAAGGCACCCAAATCTGCATCCTAACAAAAAGTCCCATGCTTTTGAATGACGTGCCTGACAGAAGCCTGACAAATCGTTGCTGTTGGCCGTTTCAGGGCAGCCCAAGATATGCAGATACTCAAAACCAACCATCAAGATCTGCCTGGTAGCTTTAGTGACTGGCTTGAAGCAGAACCCCTCAGATATCTTAGAAAATCCCAACTCTTAAATTAATTCTGTTTTGATGCCTCACCCACAACTTCCTGATAATAACAGAAATTAATAGGTTCTGTAGGCCTGGTGGGTGCTCACTGCTTGTCTGGGTGAATGTAATCATGGGCACATTTCCTCCTTGTAAAAACCCCACGTGGGAAAGGCTGGTTTTGCCCTCTCACTACAGATTAGATTTGAAGAGCTCAGAGCTGGTTCCAGGATCCCACTCTGACCCGGCTGGAAACCAGCCTCCTCCAAGCCCATGCTTGCTCTTCTTGCTCTGTGGCCAGGTGGCCTTGAGCAGATGAGGAGGACTGGCCCAGCCACAGGCATTCTGTTTCAATAAAAACACACTCAAATAAAAATAAACTCCCCACAGTTCATTTCTAAAGTGAGCTATGAACCTAAACTCAAGAGACACATGTTGAAATGTTGGGATGTGAATGGGCATAGCCACCAGTACCAGCATTCCTCAAAAAGCTAAAAATAGGTGCCTGTTGCCAAGCTGAGTGCCAGAGAGCCCAATCCTGAGACTCACGTGACAGAAGGAGCAAACCAACTCTTATAAGTTGTCCCCCACAAATTCACAGTGGTACACACACAGACTCATAAGATAATACGCAATTCCACCTATTTTCTTGCAAATGGCATGACTTCATTCTTCTTTCTGGCTGCAAGCTATCTATCTATCTATCTTGATTGATATATATATATATATATCACCTATATCACTGTATACACACACACTGCGATATATACAACACAGTTTCATTATCTGTTCATTGTATTATCTTATAAGTGAAATAAGGCAGTCTCAAAAAGACAAATATTGCATATTTTTCATATACAGAATGTAGGGGGAAAGGGAGGGGAGCAAGAGATGGAAGGAGAGAGAGAGAGAAAGAGAGATAGAGTAAAAAAAGATGGCATGCTCTGACATCTGGGATTGGTTTCAGAATACCTTACTTGGTAGAAGATGGAGAGACAGGTGATAGCTGAAGGAAATAAGACTGAGCTTCTACTAGTCTTAGCTGGGCAATGGTAGCTGGGGCTCACTATACTATTCTACATGATAGTTTTGTGTATATGTGAAAATTATCACAAATGCTTAAAAGTGCTAAGTGACACTATTTCCTTCTGTAGAGACACCGTTGCTTCCCCAAGTCCCCTGGTTGCAGTTCTACACAGATGACCTGTCAGTTAAGGGCAGCGTTCCTTTAGGCAACTTTCTGTCTGTGTTGTACCCTCTGCTCATACAAAGCATTCTCGAAGCTTCCTATTAGAGTGCGGGTCTTACTCTGATCTCCTGCAGTTGCCTTACCATACAGCCAAATCTAACTGTGCACAGTTCCCATTTGGACTAGCTCTTGAAGTCTTCTGCCTTCTGCGCCCCCTCCCTCTCCTCATGCACACTAGGCAGGCACTCACCCACCCAGTCACACCCCAGCTGCACCACAGTCACACCCCAGTTGTACCCCAGTTGTACCCTAGTCACACCCCAGCTGCACCCCAGCCCATGCTTTTCTCCTTACAAGCAGGATTCATACCATCAATTCTGAAAGATTTAGGTACTTTTCCCTGCAAGAATCTTTTCTTCTGGAGGGACCATATTGTTCTCATTTTGGGGCAACCATTGCCTTTTCATAGGTGGCTTACTCTGTCTTTACTTTGAGACAGCCTCACCTTCTTATTCTACCAGAGCTTGAGTTTGAGAGACAGTCTTGCCTATCTATGCATGTTTATTAAGTGTTAAGTTTGCTGACAAATAGTCATGAAACATCTATAGCCAGAGTACTGGCTAGTTTTGTGTCAACTTGACACAGCTGGAGTTATCACAGAGAAAGGAGCTTCAGTTGAGGAAATGCCTCCATGAGATACAACTGTAAGGTGTTTTCTCAATTAGTGATCAAGGGGGAAAGGCCCCTTGTGGGTGGGACCATCTCTGGGCTGGTAGTCTTGGTTCTATAAGAGAGCAGGCTGAGCAAGCCAGGGGAAGCAAGCCAGTAAAGAACATCCCTCCATGGCCTCTGCATCAGCTCCTGCTTCCTGACCTGCTTGAGTTCCAGTCCTGACTTCCTTTGGTGATAAACAGCAGTATGGAAGTGTAAGCTGAATAAAACATTTCCTCCCCAACTTGTTTCTTGGTCATGATGTTTGTGCAGGAATAGAAACCCTGACTAAGACACCCAGTGAGTGCTGTGAAAAAGAACTTCCCATCTTTAGTAAGAATATTTTGTAGGGATCTAGAAAATATTAGTTTCTTAAAACCTGCATTATACTGAAGTTGAATTTGAGGGCATAGTAATACTGCTGGAGTTATTGTTAGGACTTATGAAGTTTATGTTTCACATGCTCAGAAGGCATCTAAGGCACTAAAGACACAGTGTGTCTCAGAAGCTATGGGGATACCTCTTGATGAAATCCTCCTTCTTGTAGTTTATGCTCTAGTGGGACAGACAATAAACAAAAACATTTTCCATGAATAGACAGCAGTAATGAGCCAGGATGAAGCCTGATGGAGAAGATGAAGCTTGGCTGCTATCAGTAAGCACAGTGCTCGAGAGGGCTTTGTCAGGGGAGGGGGAGGAGAGCTGGGGTCCTATTCTCGCCCTTAAAAAGCCAAGTGGGTGTGGCAGTCTGTAACCCCGGTGCTCAGGAGGTGGAGATGGGGGTTTCAGGGTAAACTGGCAGGCTAGATTGGCTGCATCTATTCGTTCTGACTTCAGAGAGGGACCCTGCCTCAGCACAGAATAGAGAGCAGTGCTGGAAAGCTCTGATGTTAATCTCTGGACACACACACACATGCACACGGGGTGGGGGAGGGGAGCAATGCTACTTGATAACTACGTCTGTTTCCTCAGATTCCTATTGAAAACACAGTCAGGGCAAACAGAAGCTAACAGCTTCTGGGACAGGCAGGAGCCACAGAGCTTCTGAGGCAGCGCCCTTTTCGGGCTCCAGACATCCGACCACCTTCCCGGCCAGAGGACATGTGTCCACCCGGCCCAGGATCGGTGGGAGCCATCTTGGTTCAGGGACTCCGCCAAAAGTAGTCTGCACAGGTGAGAGTGTGCACACAGAAGCTAACAGCTTCTGTGACAGGCTAAAGCAACACAGCTGCTGGGAAAGGTCCTGTTTTGGGCCTTCATCTTCGGCCAGGAGAGAGGTCCGAACACCAGATATCTGTGCACCTTCCCTGTAATAGGAGAGCTTGCCTGCAGAGAGTGCTCTGACCACTGAAACTCAGAGGAGAGAGCTAGTCTCACAGGTCTGCTGATAGAGGGTAGCAGAATCACCAGAGGAACAATCTCTAAACAGAGACAACTATAACAATTAACTCCAGAAATTACCAGATGGCAAAACGTAAACGTAAGAATAGAAACTTACTAATAGAAACCAAGACCACTCACCATCATCAGAACAAAGCACTCCTACTTCACCCAGTCTAGGGCACCCCAACACACCCGAAAAGCTAGACCCGGATTTAAAAGCATATCTCATGATGATGGTAGAGGACATCAAGAAGGACTTTAATAACTCACTTAAAGAAATACAGGAGAACGCTGCTAAACAGGTAGAAAACGTTAAAGAGGAAGCACAAAAATCCCTTAAAGAATTGCAGGAAAACACAACCAAACAGGTGATAGAATTGAATAAAACCATCCAAGACCTAAAAAGGGAAGTAGACACAATAAAGAAAACCCAAAGTGGCCAGGTGTGGTGGTGTATGCCTTTAATCCCAGCACTCGGGAGGCAGAGGCAGGTGGATCTCTGAGTTTGAGGCCAGCCTGGTCTACAAGGTGAGTTCCAGGACAGCCAGGGCTACACAGAGAAACCCTGTCTCGAAAAACCAAAAAAAAAAAAAAAAAAAAAAAAAAAGAAAGAAAGAAAGAAAGAAAGAAAGAAAGAAAGAAAGAAAAAGAGAAAGAAAACCCAAAGTGAGGCAACGCTGGAGATAGAAACCCTAGGAAAGAAATCTGGAACCACAGATGCTAGCATCAGCAACAGAATACAAGAGATGGAAGAGAGAATCTCAGGTGCAGAAGATTCCATAGAGAACATTGGCACAACAGTCAAAGAAAATGGAAAATGCAAAAAGATCCTAACTCAAAACATCCAGGAAATCCAGGACACAATGAGAAGACCAAACCTATAGATAATAGGAGTAGATGAGAATGAAGATTTTCAACTCAAAGGACTGGCAAATATCTTCAACAAAATTATAAAAGAAAACTTCCCAAACCTAAAGAAAGAGATGCCCATGAACATACAAGAAGCCTACAGAACTCCAAATAGACTGGACCAGAAAAGAAATTCCTCCCGACACATAATAATCAGAACAACAAATGCATTAAATAAAGATAGAATAGTAAAAGCAGTAAGGGGAAAAGGTCAAGTAACATATAAAGGCAAATCCATCAACGTAATCCAGTACATAAACTCAAAGACAAAAACCACATGATCATTTTGTTAGATGCGGAGAAAGCATTTGACAAAATCTAACACCCATTCATGATAAAAGTCTTGGAAAGATCAGGAATTCAAGGCCCATACCTAACCATGATAAAAGCAATCTACAGCAAACCAGTAGCCAACATCAAAGTAAATGGTGAGAAGCTGGAAGCAATCCCACTAAAATCAGGGACTAGACAAGGCTGTCCACTCTCGCCCTACCTATTCAACATTGTACTTGAAGTCCTAGCCAGAGCAATTAGACAACAAAAGGAGATCAAGGGGATACAAATTGGAAAGGAAGAAGTCAAAATATCACTTTTTGCAGATGATATGATAGTATATATAAGTGACCCTAAAAATTCCACCAGAGAACTCCTAAGCCTGATAAACAGCTTCAGTGAAGTAGCTGGATATAAAATTAACTCAAACAAGTCAATGGCCTTTCTGTACACAAAGGATAAACAGGCTGAGAAAGAAATTAGGGAAACAACACCCTTCTCAATAGTCACAAATAATATAAAATATCTTGGCGTGACTCTAACTAAGGAAGTGAAAGATCTGTATGATAAGAACTTCAAGTCTCTGAAGAAAGAAATTAAAGAAGATCTCAGAAGATGGAAAGATCTCCCAAGCTCATGGATTGGCAGGGTCAATATAGTAAAAATGGCTATCTTGCCAAAAGCAATCTACAGATTCAATGCAATCCCCATCAAAATTCCAACTCAATTCTTCAACGAATTAGAAAGGGCAATCGGCAGATTCATCTGGAATAACAAAAAACCTAGGATAGCAAAAACTCTTCTCAAGGATAAAAGAACCTCTGGTGGAATCACCATGCCTGACCTAAAGCTGTACTACAGAGCAATTGTGATAAAAACTGCATGGTACTGGTATAGTGACAGACAAGTAGACCAATGGAACAGAATTGAAGACCCAGAGATGAACCCACACACCTATGGTCACTTGATCTTTGACAAGGGAGCTAAAACCATCCAGTGGAAAAAAGACAGCATTTTCAACAAATGGTGTAGGCACAACTAGCGGTTATCATGTAGAAGAATTTGAATTGATCCATTCCTATCTCCTTGTACTAAGGTCAAATCTAAGTGGATTAAGGAACTCCACATAAAACCAGAGACACTGAAACTTATAGAGGAGAAAGTAGGGAAAAGACTCGAAGATATGGGTACAGGGGAAAAGTTCCTGAATAGAACAACAATGGCTTGTGCTGTAAGATCGAGAATCAATAAATGGGACCTCATAAAGTTGCAAAGCTTCTGCAAGGCAAAAGACACTGTCAACAAGACAAAAAGGCCACCAACAGATTGGGAAAGAATCTTTACCTATCCTAAATCATATAGGGGACTAATATCCAATATATATAAAGAACTCAAGAATGTGGACTCCAGAAAATCAAATAACCCCATTAAAAATGGGGCTCAGAGTTGAACAAAGAATTCTCATCTGAGGAATACCGAATGGCAGAGAAGCACCTGAAAAAATGTTCAACATCCTTAATCATCAGGGAAATGCAAATCAAAACAACCCTGAGATTCCACCTCACACCAGTCAGAATGGCTAAGATCAAAAATTCAGGTGACAGCAGATGCTGGCGAGGATATAGAGAAAGAGGAACACTCCTCCATTGTTGGTGGGATTGCAAGCTTGTACAACCACTCTGGAAATCAGTCTGGCGGTTCCTCAGAAAATTGGACATAGTACTACCGGAGGATCCCGCAATACCTCTCCTGGGCATATATCCAGAAGATGTCCCAACCAGTAAGAAGGACACATGTTCCACTATGTTCATAGCAGCCTTATTTATAATAGCCAGAAGCTGGAAAGAACCCAGATGCCCCTCAACAGAGGAATGGATACAGAAAATGTGGTACATTTACACAATGGAGTACTACTCAGCTATTAAAAAGAATGAATTTATGAAATTCCTAGGCAAATGGATGGACCTGGAGGGCATCATCCTGAGTGAGGTAACCCAATCACAAAAGAACTTACACAATATGTACTCACTGATAAGTGGATATTAGCCCAGAAACTTAGGATACCCAAGATATAAGATACAATTTCCTAAACACATGAAACTCAAGAAGAACAAAAACCAAATTGTGGACACTTTGCCCCTTCTTAGAATTGGGAACAAAACACCCATGGAAGGAGTTACAGAGACAAAGTTTGGAGCTGTGACAAAAGGATGGACTATCTAGAGTCTGCCATATCCGGTGATCCATCCCATAATCAGCTTCCAAACGCTGACACCATTGCATACACTAGCAAGATTTTGCTGAAAGGACCCTGATACAGCTGTCTCTTTTGAGACTATGCCGGGGCCTGGCAAACACAGAAGTGGATGCTCACAGTCAGCTATTGGATGGATCACAGGGCCCCCAATGGAGGAGCTAGAGAAAGTACCCAAGGAGCTAAAGGGATCTGCAACCCTATAGGTGGAACAACATTATGAACTAACCAGTACCCCGGAGCTCTTGACTCTAGCTGCATATGTATCAAAAGATGGTCTACTAGGCCATCATTGGAAAGAGAGGCCCATTGGACTTGCAAACTTTATATGCCCCAGTACAGGGAATGCCAGGGCCAAAAAGTGGGAGTGGGGGAGTGGGGGGGGAGTGTATGGGGGACTTTTGGGATAGCATTGGAAATGTAAATGAGGAAAATACCTAATAAAAATTAAAACAAAAAAAAAAAAAAAAAAAACCAGAATCAGGCTGGAGAAATGGCCTGGCGGTTGAGCATATACTGGTCTTGCAGGGGACCTGAGTTTGGTTTCTAGCACACGTATTCAGTGGCTCACAACCACCTTTAACTATAGCTTCAGGGGTTCTCATGACTCCTCCTGGTCTCTATAGGTGCCTGTGCACGTGTACACACACACGTGCGCGCGCGCACACACACACACACACACACACACACGCACATGCACATGAACAGTCACACTGTTAAAAAAGTAAAATAAAATCTAAAAAAGATGCCGTAGTATTAGGAGTGAGCCCTCTAGGAGGAGAATACACCAAGAGTCCAGAGCCCTCAGAGATGGTGTGTCACCATGACAGTAGACAGGCTCTGAGGGGGGAGTAAATGGTCTAAAGAGATGTTGGAGAACAGGAGAGGAGGATGAGGAACAAAAGGAGAATATCTTGTGCTCTGTCTTAGTCACAGTTCTATTGCTGTGAAGGGACACCACACCCACAGCAACTCTTCTAAAGCAAAGCTCTGATTGGAGCTGGCTTACGGTCTCAGAGGTTTGGTCCATTATTGTCATGGAAGGGTAACATGAGTGAAGTACAATGATATACAGGTCTGAAAATGTTAAAATGAAACCCATTCATATGTCTTCTGCATGAAATAAACCACATCGTAGCCCATTGGTTTTGTGTAACATTCCCTGAGGCTACAGTAGTTCATGAAGTAAATAGGACTTTAAAAAAATGCTTCTCAGTATTAAATTGCACCAGTTTAGAATGAACTAAGTTTGAAGGACATCATAGGTTTAAAAATCAACACAGAAGTCTTGGGGGCCAAAGAATGTGGCACTGGTGCTAACTGCCTCAGGACAGACCGCATCACAGGCTTGAGAGAGACCACAGAAGGACAGAGGAAATAACCGAGGGAGGCACCAGGCTAACTCCTTTCTATGTGCCTGTAAGAGCTAGCCCATTCCTGTTAGAACTAACTCACATATGGGGGAGGCGGGTAGGGAATGAGTTGAGGAAGGCCTAGAATTGACAAGCCTAGAACTCACTGTGTAGACCAGGCTAGCCTAGAACTCACTGTGTAGACCAGGCTAGCCTAGAATTCACTGTGTAGACCAGGCTGGCCTTTAACCTACACAGGCCTTCAGGAAAATCCCCTTTCTCTCACATAACAGCTGGGTGTATTTGAGCAAGTTTCTCAGACTTCTCTGCACCTCTGTGGCTCCTACATAAAACTGGCAGCTAGCTCTACCTGTCTACACCCACGTGAAGTTTCTAGGCTGATGGAAGACAGACACTTGCCCAGAGCTGGGATGTTCTGGATGATGCTATCTCTTGTCTTCCCCTGGGAGAGACTCCTCAAGTGGTATTGATAGCCAGATGTCTCATGGGTAATGACGGCCTTCTCCCTAGGAAGTGGAAGAAGCACACTAGGGTCTAAGAGCAGTAATGTAACCAGCAGGGGTTAGGTCCCGCTGCACACTGTCCGGGCTGCGTCCTTTCTCACTGTGTGTAACAGTACTGCTGAAGTCTATGGATTGTTTTGGCATTTCAGTACTTGAAAGCACACATCATTTTGGTGGGGGCGGGAACCCCAGGCATTCAGGTCCCAAAGGCAAAAGCATGACATTAATAGTTTTGATTGAAGAGCAGCTGCTCCCGAGCAGGGTCCCACACAGGCAGAAGCCTGGAGCCAGGATGGCTCTTAGTGACTTCTGAAGGAGATCTCTTGACAAGCCACCAGGAAAGTCCTCTCTCAGTGGAAAAGCAAGGCATTTCCTTTATCTTCCCTGAGGCTGCATTTTAGTGTGCTTGACTCTCTTTGTAGCAGATCCAATTCCTACCTCAGAGTCCTCCTGGCTAACGCAGGTGGAGGGAGGAGAGGCAGCCCTAATTTCCAGAGGTCTCTCTCTTGGAGGGCAAATGCACATGTGTTCAGCACTCTGTCTCCTCAGATCTTTCTTGGGGTCTGTGTAGAGACCTCTCCCCATGCCCAGAGTCTGAGCAACTTGTCCCTGAAGTCTTCCCACCCTCCAGGCAGGTGCATGGGCCCAGACCTTTGATGGGTACCGGCCCCTGAGTGCTTGAAGCAGGAACAGGGCCTCAGGGCTCTACTCCCATTGTGCCTCTTGTTTGACTCTGTGCTCAGAACTACATCAGGACCAAGTCCGAGCCTAGTTCCTCCTCCTCAGATGCCTTGTGAGAGGGGACCTGAGCCACCCTTCATGTGCTGGGAAGTTGCTGCCATTTTCAGATGAGAGACAAACTTGACTTCTCCAAGAGGCTTGAAGTCAAACCACAGATTGAAACCAATCAATAGTCTAGTAGGGCACCCCACGGGGCCAGTGAACAGCCTCCTGGAATGACTTTGAAGGATCCAAATCTTAGAGAGCTCCTGCAGACAGAAGCTGGTGCCTCCTCTCCCCGCTCCCGGCTCCCCGCCCCCCACCCCCAACCCCTCCGACCCCTTTCTCTCTCTTAAGCCTAGACGGGCTTCTGAATTATTCGAGCCCAACCTGTGATCAGAGTCTGCGTGGAGTCACATGCCCTTTCATTGGAGGCTCAGTGACTCCATTTTCCTTGGAGTGCTGCTCAGGGGAGAAACACCAGCCCTTAAAAACATCTCTAGCAGATGGGGGTGGGGCACACCTTTAATCCCAGCACTCCAAAGGCAGAGGCAGGCGGATCTCTGAGCTCAAGGCCAGCCTGGTCTACAGGGCTACAGAGAAACCCTGACTCGGAAAAACAAAATGGCTACAGATAAGGTATGCCCAGCTAGGCACGGCTGGATTACCCTGAATGGAAAGCGTATGTAGTCTGCGGGTGCTTAAGAAAAGGAACAGGGTTTTTTTTTTTTTGTTTGTTTGTTTGTTTGTTTGTTTTCAGCAGACTTAATTCTTTTATTTTTCTCATATAAAAACCCTTATGTGGTAGCCACAGCTGGAGCCTGGGTCCTCTGAACAGAGACTCTGGTGTGGGTTTTCACAAGATGATCCGTGAATTCCTGATAAGGAGACTTGGTGAAGACAGTCTCTTTCCAGAGGTCGGGGGTCAGGTAGCTGTAAGTCTTGGAGATGGCATCAAAGGTGGCCTTAGCAAAGTTGCCCAGGGTGGCAGTGCAGCCTCTGGCTGAAGTGTAGCAGTCATCTATACCGGCCATCATCAGGAGCTTCTTGGGCACAGGAGCAGAGACAATGCCAGTGCCTCTGGGGACAGGGATGAGACGCACCAGCACAGAGCCACAGCGGCCTGTCACCTTGCATGGAACAGTGTGGGGCTTGCCAATCTTGTTCCCCCAGTAGCCTCTCCGCACAGGGACGATGGAAAGCTTGGCCAAGATGATGGCCCCTCGGATGGCAGTGGCAACCTCCTTGGAGCACTTAACACCAAGACCAACGTGACCATTGTAGTCCCCAATAGCGACCAAAGCCTTGAACCTGGTCCGCTGGCCAGCCCGAGTCTGCTTCTGCACTGGCATGATTTTCAGAACCTCATCCTTTAGGGATGCACCCAGGAAGAAGTCAATGATCTCAGACTCCTTAATGGGCAGGGAGAACAGGTAGATCTCCTCCAAGGACTTGATCTTCATGTCCTTAACCAGGCGGCCCAGCTTGGTGACGGGGATCCACTCCTTGTCTTCAGCTTTACCTCCACGAGCCCCGCGGCCTCGACCACGGCCCCTAAGACCGCTGCCGAATCCTCCGCGGAAGCCGCCGCGGCCTCCTAATCCTGGGCCCCCGGGTCCTCCGGGCCCTCCCGCTGCACCGGCGTCATCCGCCATTTGGTGTTTTCCCGAAGAAGAAGAAGAGGAACAGGGTTTTGAAGACAAAATTCGCTCTGGCTTGAATTTGAAAGCGGCATGTGAGAACTCAGGGCAGCTAAAGATCAAGCAAGCTTCAACTTCTATCTGACCCTGTACCACTCCTTAGGGTGGGCTGTGGCTTCTCTTTTATTAAAATACAGTTCATGCACCATAGAAGCCACCTATTGAAAATGTGGCCATCGGAGGTTTTAGTATATTCTCAGCTATTTGACCATCATGACAATGAATCTTTCTCTTCCTCTCCCTCCCCCTCTTTTCCTTTCCTCTTCCTCCCTCCTCTCCCCCCCTTCCTCCCTCTTCCTGTTTTTCCTCCCCTTCCCTGCTTCTTCTCTCCCCTCCCTTCCCTTCCTCCTCCCTCTCTTTTCCTGTTTTTCCTCCCCCTCCCCCTTCCCTCCCCTCCCTTCTCCTTTCCTTTTTGTGGTACTGAGGTTGAACCCAGCCCCCCTCACCACCACCCCCCCCCCAGTTAGTGCTAACCACTGATCTACACTCCCAGCTCAAAAAGCTGAATCTTTTCAGCATCCCAAAGAGCCTCACAGGCACTGAGAGTCACTCTCTGCTTCCCCAGACTTCAGGACATTTGTTGTCAGTGGACTCTTAAGTCACATGGTCTTTCCTTAACATAAAGCTTTCAAAACTATCCATGAGAGTGCACATAGCTGTGGTTTGTGGGGTGTCGCTGTATGGCCTAGTGATATTGTACTGCATAGACGCATCACACTTCATTTAGTTCATATGTCAGTTCATGTGTTAATTCTCTGAACCCTGGAGGCAAAATTGATAAAGTCTCAGAAGAAGGGAGAGCCAGTCCCCTCCTTTTCAACTTCATCACCTTCCTCCTCCATGTTTCTTTGCTTTCTCCTCCATCTGCATATTCTGATTCCACGGGAATGGTGACCCAGAAGTCATTGTTGAAGCCATGGTGATGAATGGGACTGAGGGATGGAAGCTCGTGAGCTGATATCAGGCTCCTCCTGAGGTTGGGGACACAGGAAGCGGCTGTCATTCTCTGCCAGCAGAAAGGCTTTGGTCCAAGAGTTGGAGGATTCTCCTCCCTTGGGGTTCATGACAAGCTCAGGGGAGGCAGAAATGCCTGGAATCCCGAGGGACCCTTGATAGACAGGGGACTCGGAGAGGCTGCCAGTTTGGACTCCACATCTTAACCCGGAGGCCACGTCTATGACAGGGTTAAGGCAGATGGTGGGAAATTAAACCTGGTGTGGGGTTCATGGATCACTAGAAAAATGAGACTCTACGACATGTTCTGAGGACCAAATGCCTTCCAGCTTTGAGGCTTTTTAGATTGCCAACATCTTACCAAAGAAGGATGCCAGCCCTGAAATTACATGGCTGAGATTAGCCAGGGAATTCATTCATTCATTCATTCATCAAACAATTATTGAGTACCTACATGTGTCAGGAAGAACTCTAGATCCTAGACACTAAATAATAAACATCATCAGTTACAAATCCCTAGTCTTGGAGGCAGGGGAAGCTTGTAGTGAGTAGAGTATATTGAAAGTGATGAGAGCTTTGGAAAAAAAATACATTCAAATGAGGTCGGAGATGGTGTCAGAATTCCAAATGGGATTCTCAAGCAGGGCAAAGTAAAGCCAAGGCTTAAGGTAGTGAGCTGAATCAGTCAGAGTCCTCTAGAGGAACACAAGATGAATATACAGTGCAAAAGTGGTTTTTAGATTGGTTAATACAATGTGGGCTAGGCAGTCTACTGCTGCTTAATCATGGCCTGCATGCCACAGTCTCAATCTGGTGCTGAGTGCCTGGTGGGTTCAAGTCGAGCTGATGGTCTTTCTTTAGTCTACATTGAAGGCTATAGAAGCTAGGTTCTGACACCAGGGAAGGGCGGCGGCGGCGGCAGCAGCAGCAGCAGCAGCAGCAGCAGCGTGCGATAAGGCAGATGCATTCACTAGCAAGGAATGCAGGAGAGCAGGCAAAAGCAACAGAACTTTAAACCCCACAGACTTCTTTATACTCTGTGAATCTTCCAGTGAGTGCTGCCCACTCTAGGGAAGATCTTCTTTCCTTGGTTAACCCTTCCTGGAAATGTACTCTCAAGCCCACTCAGAGCCATGTCTCCTAGTTGACAGCCAAGATTAACTATCACATAGGCCATGTTCATATCCGCAGGGTACCTACTGAGGCAGAGACAGGGAACTGAGAACATTCCTGGCACAGTCAAGAGACAAAGGGGGCCAGTACAGCAGAAAGAGCAGAAGATCAGGAAGAAGTGAGGCAACAGAGCAGAAACCCATTTCCACCCCAGCCTTGCTTTTATCATTCGAACAGTGGCGACGTTTCAGCAGAGAACCATCGTATGATTGGTGTGATTTATTTAAAAAAAAAATTAGACTGTGGCTGTCATTCTGGGAACAGAGGGCTGGGAGGAGAGGCAGTGGGAGAGGGAGCACTGAGAAGGTGACAGCTGCAATCTGAACCTGGCTCAGAGGAGGAGCCAAGGAGCACAGAGAGCATGGGCGGGATCAGATCTGCCCGTGCTTCTTGGGAAAGCAGAGCTCTGTGGAGGGGCTGCATGTGAGCGGTGACTTAGCATGAAGTCAGTCTGTCACTCAGTTCTGATGATCTTCAGGCTTGCTAAGAAAATGAAGGCCTCTTCCCAAACTCCCCAGACCATGCGATGTCTCCATTTTCAGTACTATTGGACTGTTTAGAGATATCATGTTCCAAGTGCCTCTGAGAAGAAACAGCCTGTCTCCTATCCTCCAGGGACAGTGTGACAGTCTGAGAACACGTGATATACCAGTGCCCCAGGTATGGATTTATCAGCTTGTTCCCAATGATTGGAGTTTCCCGAGCGTGAAGAAAAGAGTGACGAGACAGTCTGAGCGTTAGTTTCATCCCGGGGAAGCCAACAGTGGTGTTTCAAGCATCCCTACTGAGAATGCATAGAACTACAAACTGAACAAGCCTCTGACCAACAAACAGTAAAGATCTGAAGTTCTTGGGGTTTTAGCCTGTGAGGAATGGAATCCTGAGGGACTCTCCCTATGAAGGCCAAAACCCAAAGTCCTAGTCCAGGGCCGTAGGATACCCAGGATAGACCCTGAGCAGAACCACCCTGTAGGCCTCAGTCAGGTCCCTGACCCACAGTACTGTGCAGTGATAAACACATGCTACTTGGGTCCCTAAAGCTTCTTGGGAATGTCTTCTACAAAGATCTCCAGAACAGCTCTGCCTGAGTATGCTGGAGGCCGGCTTCTCAGAATGAGGGCATTCTCTGCCCAAGGGTCGGGCACACGAGCAGCAAACTCTGAGGTGCCACAGAGTTCACAATCCCAAGAGTCCTCCTGGGCTACTGAGTCATGCACTGTGGATAAACATTCAAGCAAGTCCTAAGTAAAGGCCAAACCTTCGGTGTGTCCTCCACAGTCCTCCTGAGCGAGCGCCCACAGAACCCCAGCTGTCACCCAGAAGAGCAACCAGATTGTTTTTATTGGTTTTCCCCCCTTTCTCTGTGTACTGTTTTATAGTTGTTGTCCACCTTTTACCGTTAAGTTCTTTGTTTTATTGTTATCAACAGGCTAAAGGCTAGTGTTGATATAGCCTCAAAAAATCCACCCAGATAACTACCCAAACAATTCCTATTCCAGAAAGTCCACAGGGGGCTATGTGTTGTTTTGGGCACCAACTCACAAATCAGAGGTTCCCAACCTGTGGGTCATGGCCCTGTGGGCAAACTTCTAACTCCAAAAATATTTACAATTACAACTCATAACAGTAGCAAAACCTATAGCTATGAAGTAGCAATGAAAATACTTTTATGGTTGGGGATCACCACAGCATGAGAAACTGTGTTAAAGGATCGCTGTGTTAGGAAGGTTGAGAAGCGCTGTCATAAGTGGTTTTACTATAGTGTGGGGGTGGGGTGGGGTGGGGTGGGGTGGGGGCGGGGTTCAGTGGACAAGCTGCCTTTTGAACATTTAGCCACAGCTCACAAAAGGAATTCCACCGATGTCTGTTTCGTATCAATGAATACATAAACACATATTTTCAGACTTAAATTTCTTTGTTTTTAATTGCGTTTTTTTGTTTGTTTTTGTTTGGTTTGGTTTTTTTCGAGACAGGGTTTCTCTGTGTAGCCCTGGCTATCCTGGAACTCACTTTGTAGTGAAAGTATAACATAAAAACAAAATTCTAGGCCTTTAGCCCCAGGCTTGGGAATGTGACCTCTGTAACTTAATGCTCCAAGGTATGCTAATTATAAAACAGATAGTGACATTTCTCCACCCACCAGCTTCCTGGGTTCAAAGAGTGTTCATTCAAAGAAAGTCACCCTGACCATTGCCAGAACCCGCTATGCAAATGTGCTATTGTTAGGGGCTCTTAGAAACTGTCTTGAGAGATAACTGGAACAATTACCAGGTATTCCTTGTGACTCTTGTGACTTTGCACTTCCTTGGGACTCTTAACTGGTATCTTTGGTATTTTCCAACAAAGCCCTCCCCACTTCCTTGAGTTGTGGTTTCTTCCTTTAAATACCCCCTTACCCAGCTACTTGGGATGCCACAGTCCTCTACCCCTGCATGGTGTATGACCGTGGGCCTGAGAGCGCTCTTGAATAAAAGTCCTCTTGCAGTTTGCAGCAAGACCATTTCTTGTGTGATTTGGGGTGTCGCCTCTCCTGAGTCAGAACGTGGGGGAGTCCTCACGTTGTGGGTCTTTCAGTAGACCAGGCTGGCCTCCAACTCTGAAATCTGCCTACCTCTGCCTCCCAAGTGCTGGGATTAATGTGCGCCACCACTACAGGCACGTTTTTTTGTTTTGTTTTAACATTAATTTACTGGGGCTGGAGAGATGGCTCAGTGGTTAAGAGCACCTACTGCTCTTCCAAAGGTTCTGAGTTCAAATCCCAGCATGGTGGCTAACAACCATCCTTAATGAGATCTGACGCCCTCTTCTGGTGCATGCATCTGAAGAAAGCTACAGTGTGCTTAGATATAATAATAAATAAATCTTTTTAAAAAAAACATTAATTTACTGATTGCTGGCTTGTGTTTGTGTCTGTGCATATGGATGCTCATGAACGAGGCACTCAGGAGAAAGCCTGAGGGCAGCCAACAGGAAGGATCCACTGTGTGGGTTCCAGGGATTGAACTCAGGTCATCAGACTTGGCTTCAGTCACCTCACCTGCTGAGCCATCTTGCCAGCCCAGAATTAATTTTCACACCCTGGCCTATAGAAAGTTGAGACTAAAGGAGACAGGGGTCTTGGAATGGTCAAGCTGTAAGTATTCTGTCTCGACTCCACCCCCACAGTTACTTGGGCAACAGCCAAGTATGCTCCGCCCCACAGTTACCTGGTAACAATCAGGTAGGCCTGGCCCACTATAAAAGGGGCTGCTTGGTCCTCCTCTTACTCTCGCCCCCCTCACTCATGCCTCTTGCCCTCTTGCTCCCTCCCTCTCCCCATTCCCTTCCTCCCTCTTAACATGTGATCATGGCCTCTACTTCTCTAATTTCTCCTTTTCTCTACCTCTCTTAACTCTATTCTATGCTATACTGTCCTGTGGCTGGTCCCTCTGGGGAAGGGAAGGGATGCCTTGGAATGGGCCCGCTGAGACATCCCCCTGCCCCCACATCTCACCACACCCCCATAGAACATATCTTAATATTCCTTTATCTTTTTTATAATCATAACACAAGCCACTTAAACACAGGTGAAATTATAAAGCGAGAGGGAGGCTTCCACTCTTTTCTCCCCCAGGGGACATTTGCAGTATCTGGAGACAGACTGGATTGCCACAATCTGGGGAAACTGTTGCTTGGCACCAAGTGGGTAGCAGCCAAATATGCCGATAAGTAATGGACAGCCTACAGTCTGCCCCAACCATCCCGCCTCAAATATCAAAAGTGCCAAGTAAGAACCGCTCCCTGGGCTAAATCTTTACAAATGATGTTGGGAGGATATGGCTGTCTCTGATGTGTTATGGAAAAAAGATGATACCGAGTTAGAATTTAAAGAGCAGAGCGTTACAGGGTGAGCAGAAAGCAGCCATGAGCTAGGGAGGGAGAGGTGTGCTTGTGGGTCGCGGCTCCAGCCGGACGGACCCCAGGGTTGGCTCTCAGCTGTACTGTGACTCGGTGTGTAAAAGAGATGCAGTGAGTTGTAAAGCAAGGGGTTTACGAAGCATCCAGAACAAAGTATGGCATCCGGGAAGTGCTCAGCCATGGGGTCTAGAAATCAGACACTGATGGGGAGTGTGGAGAAAGAAGCCTTCTGTTACAGGCGTTTGCAATCCTGCTCCCGAAACCATCGCAGAAGCATCATTCCCACTGGTTTGCCCACCCCACCCCCACCCCCAGCCACCCCTCCCTTCAGCATTTATTCTTGAGTGTAACTAATACACGGGCAACTAGGCCTTCACAAAACAGAGTCCTTCCTGGAGCCCAGAGCTCTGCCAGGGAAGCCACAGCACCCTCTCCTACCTGGCTCCCCCCACATTCCTTCAGACAAGCTGTGGGTTACCTCAGGAAGACAGCCTACACAGGCGGGAGCTGCACAAGATAAATAAACACTGCCCTTCCTGACTGAAGACTCAAGGCTTGAGGCCCAGGAGGAAGGCGAGGCTTCACAGGCTGGGAGGTCTCCACCAAGGAAGGGAGAGAGATGAGGAGGTTGAATTGAGGGGAGGAGGGCAGGAGGGCAGGAGGAGGAGAAAAAGAAGGGAGAAACAGAGTGTGGAGTGGAGGAAGGGAGAAAGGAGAGAGAGCGAGAGAGGAGGTGGGCAAGAGAAGAAGGAAAGATTTTCTGAGAGTCTTGGGTGTGAGCACCAGAAGCCTCTAAGAAGCTGCAGCCACAAGGCAGCAGTGCTGCCTGCGCCTGTGTGGATCCAAGGCGTAAGGAGTTAGTAACGCAGAACCCTGCCTGCACATCCCAGGCAACCCCGTCTCCAGGAGGCCGCGGGACAACCTACCTTTTGTGTATCCGGGAAAGAATGCAAATGAAGTCAGCATAATTTATTCATCAGGCCCATTCAGTCCGCTACACTGTACCAGTTTTCCGTTGTTACTGTAACAAATCTCCGCAGACTCGGTTGCACAACACTGCATGATTTTACCCTCTTACAGGCCTGGACGCTCCAAGTGCTGTCTGTTTTCAACAGTCTAAAGTCAAGGCCAGTTCCTTTTCAAGTTCTGGAGAAGTATGCATTTCTCCTCCAGTTCGTGGGACTCTGCCTGTGATCCTGGCTTGTGGCTCCTTCTTATCTTTAGAGGGCACCATGCCGGCCTCTGCTTTGGTAATCGCACCATCCTCTTGTCTCTACTCCTCAGCCCCTTTTGTAAGAAGCGCCGTTATTACATGAGGCCAACCAGAACAATGAATACAGCATGGGTTTCCCATCTCAACAATAACATCTGCAGAGTCCTTTGGCCCCAGAGGGAAACCTGTAAATGCTCTCGGGGTCAGGATATGGATATCTAGCTTTTATACAATGAACGGAACCAATTAAGGAGTCTTCCTGTGGCCCTCTCTCCAAGCTCCTGTTATGCTGAGTGAAGCCTGCTCCTGCTGCCCCCATGCCCTTCTCTTACAAATTACATTTCTAAGACTCCCTTGCCAGTTAGCTCCTACTGTGTTGGCCAGTGTCCCAGGGTCAGAAGCCAGGTGGCAGAAGCCAGGGTTTACCTTCTGGTCCAACACGGACTATGTGGCTTGGATCCTGTGCTGTCCTTTGTAGTTCTAGCTTTGGTTGGACAGGTCTCTTTCACGGGACAATATTTATGAGGGCTCTAACTCCCTGGGGACTCCCAGAACGTGTCTGCCTCTGTGGATGATAACAGTTTTCTGATAGTTTTATTCTATAGGTGGCCTTGCTCTTTCCCCAGGAGTGTTCCAATGGTCTTATTTCTAATTGGCTATTACATCCTTTCTGGTGTTTCACCTGTTTCAGGCCTATAGATTCTGACCAAATTCTGGCTGAGATACTGGCTTCCATAGGTTTTTACAACATCACCCCAAAGCTTTCCCTCCAGGACAACCTTAATCCCGCTGGTCTCAACTGTATGTCTTTCTCCAAATATACTTTCTTGCTTTGGTAAAGGTATTTAAAGGTACAGGCTACTTTTCTGTCAACTCAATACAAGCTATAGTCATTGAGAGGAGGCATTAAGAAATGGCCCTGGGCAAGCCTGTAGGGCATTTTCTCAATTAGTGTTGATGTGGGAAGATTCAGTGAGTGTCCTCCTGGGCTGATGGTCCTGGGCTCTATAAGAAAGCAGACTGCGCAAGCCATGAGGAACAAGCCAGAAAGCAGCACTCCTTTTTCCAGGGCTTCTTCATCAGCTCCTGCCTCCAGGTTCCTGCTCAGTTTGAGTTCCTGCCTTGGCTTCCTGTGGCGGATTGTGACTTGGGACCTGTAAGCCAAACAACCCCTTTCCTTCCCTGTTGAGAGCTTTTGGTGCCACTTCTAGGAATGTGGCTTTTGTCACTGGGTTTGGACAAGGAAGTAGGCTCAGATAAGAATATCAGAAACAGAGGCCATGGGCTTTGCTTACTCCTTGACTTAATTGTTACCTTGTGTGGTCCTTTTGCTTACTACTCTGCTTCATTACCATCTTGTGTGATCTCCTTGTTTACTACTTTGTTGGTTACCTTGTCTTTGATCTAAGAACTGACCATCTTTTTTGGATGTACCTGGAATGATATAAAAGGAGGCTGGAGAAAGATAAAGCTCTTCGGCCTCAGCACTGGCTGGAGTCATGCTATCCTTTTGCCCAGTTGTTCTTCTTCTTTATCAATCCTCCCTCCCTCCCTTGAGACCCTGCTGACTGACTGAGCTGGCCTGGTCACTTCCCGGGTTGGTTTTGGTCATGGTGTTTCATCACAGCAATCGTAACCCTAAGTAAGCCAGGTGTGCTCATCTACTCTACAATCTCCGCTGACATCCCTGGCTTCATTTCTCAGAGTACTTTTGAGTCCTTGGGGGATCATTTCAAGTCTCTTCCTCCCACAATGCCCTCGTGATTAACAGGCTTGGAGTGATTTCTTTCTGCAGCTTTAGCAAAATAACTGATGCATAATCTACAACACACGAAATTGTGTTGCATGAAGACACTTGTGCAACTTATAACCATTTTCCTATCAGTACAGTGTCCCTAAATGAGCATTTAATCAAATATATGCTGGACTTACAGTCATGGGCCTGGCTCTTAGCAGAATTCTGTTAGATCAGAGATTCCAATTGTTTTTTTTTTATTCTCCCTATTTAATTTTCCTAAAAGCTATTGGAAAATAACCATATTTTGAAGTAAAATATACACCCATTCTCTCTAGTCTACTTAATTTAAGTTGAATCTCAAGTTCCCAACTAAATGATCTGTACCTCACAATGTGTGGGCAATGTAGAAAAACAGGATGCAATGGAAAATAATTCTGTGATTATCATCACCAGCGAAGATGTTGGCACGGACTCTTTCTCTTGTTCCTCGACAGTTTATCTAGCAAACCTGCAACTTGAGTCACATGCTCACTCCTTCATGTGACAAGCTGCAGGGCTGACCAAGCAAATACAGGTCTGATCAATTCTTTTTCCATTTATGTAATCGGGACAAATGACCCGCAGCAAAGAAACCTGACTCTATCACAGACGTAAGCGAGTCTGGATTGATGAGTTATGTAAACCAGACCATGACAACCCTGACGGGCAACACAATGACCTGCATGAGCGCCTCACCTATCCAGTTGCAGCACTGGGTTCAGCATTCTCGTTGAGCGTGGAGTCCAGCCTCTTCATGCTCAGTTGCACAGACTCAGTTCTAGGAATCTACCTGGGTGACAGTTTCTTACTCCATCAAGAGGCAAGCCGTTAATACGCCTAGCTAGAACTATGTATTTGTACTGATTCTGGAAGGCATGGGCCGCGCTACAGAGATTTCCAGAGATCAATGTAGTTCTCAGAATTTTTCTCCACTCACAGTGCTACAAATCCGGCCTGGAAGAGAGGTACCTCTCCTCTGGAGCTCTCTGAAGTTTCCTTGAGACCAGAGCTGGTTTTATAGCCTCCCCTAAGGCTGCCTTCCCAAGAAATGTCACATGTACAGATCCTGAGTCCTGCCATCTGTAGGTGGGCGCCCTCTGATAGTTTTGCTTGTGGGGTTTGCTCTCAAAACATAGGAACTTGTTGTGGTCATGGTGGCTGGCATTGTCTGTAAGGGATGTTACAATGGAAGATGGCTGTCACTGCTCTCTGATGAGTCTCCTTCAGGGCCCCCTCTTGTTCAGCCTTCATACGGCCGGCCACATGGTGGCGGTGTTTAGGAATGCTACTGTTACCTCCCAGAGGCTGTTTGGACTCTAGGTCTCAAAGGTTGGTCACACAAGGGGTTGGTGATGATTCTAGAAGCCTTCTCTCTCTCTCTCTCTCATGAAAATGGAACCTAGGCTCATGTGTTAACCAAACTTTATCACTGAGCTATATACCTCAGTCCTTGTGTGTGTGTGTGTTTTGCCTTTGTTTTTGAGACAATGCCTCACTTTAAAATCAGAAGCAAGAGTAAAAGAGGAGCCATGTTTTATGAGAGTTTTTACAAAAGTCCAAATAAGAACATTTCAAATGGAACACTGTAGCTCATAGAAGTCAAAGTGTAGAACATGTCCAAGTCTTCCCATGATGCTTTGCGGAGGGCTCACATCATGGTCACTCCCTGGTGTTTCTTATGCTGACCTCTGACCAGCATGAGGGGCTTTTCTGCCACCATGTCTTTGTCTTGCATCTAATTTAGCACCTGCTGTGCAGACCCAGTAGATTGCACCCTCCTTGCCAAGACTAGATGCACCCATGCTTTCTATACCTGTCTCCTCAGCCCTGGGATGGGTTGTAAAGAACCTGATGCCCTCATTTTCAACAGCTGGCTCACTGACTGAAAAATGATTAGAGTTCAGGAGCAATGTGCCTTGGGCCGCTCGGTCAGAGAGTGAGCCTCAGAGGTGGGATCTGGCCTGGGTTGTGAGGAAGAATCAGAGGACGCAGGCACCAGAAAGAGCAGAACACCCAGTCTTCTCACTGACCCGACCAGGCCCTGTTCTGGAGAAGACTGATGAGAAACAAGCAAGGGGGAGCAGGGATATGGTTGCAGTGGTCCAGGCTACCTGAGGGGTGAAAGCATGGGAACCAAATACCAAAGTCAGAGAGGAAGAGGCCGTGAGTTTGGGGAGGTTGTCGTTTGGTCTGTTCCTGTTTGTGTTTGTGTCAAAACACTCCCCAGGAAAAGTGATCAGCAGACACAGGGCCTGAGGAGACAGGAAGAGGCCTCCTGAGCTGCAAGCAGCTTGCTAAAGACTTGGAGGATCCTCTTGTGCTATCCCCCAAGATCAGAGACACAGCCCCCCCCCCATGATGGCTTAAGGGGTGGTGGCCCTGACCCTCCCTTCCAGCTCACTGTCCCTGCCTGCCAGCACAGTCTCGGGGGACCCAGAGGAGGCTGAATGACTTGGTGACTTCAGGACACAGAAGGCAAAGAAGCCAGCTACCTGTCAGAACAAACAGGGTCCCTGGTGAGGTTGTTGACAATTGTCTGTGAGTCAAGAAGCCAGCAATGCCCTCGGGAAGGTGTGGGCATGGGTTGTACATTTCACACTCTGTGTAGTGAAGTGCAAGCTCAGCAAATTGCTGGAGATCTTAGATGCCAGCTTTATTCCAGTTAATCAGATTATATTCTCTGATTAAATAGGATTTGTTAGTAACATTGATTTATGAGCCATGGGGAGCTTTATTAATAAGTCATTATGTTTGGGGACTTTAAATACTTGGCATTCAAAAGCAATTCCAAGTGCTTTTATATGGCGAACTTTTAGAATCTCTAAGGAAATAGTTAATACCCGGTGTGTTTCATTCCTGCAATACCAAAGACATCACGGAAAAGCCTAGCTCACCACAAGCCTGCAGGGAGTTAGCTATTGCTTGGACTTGAAGGTGTACTCTGAAATCCTGTTCAGCCCTTTCCCTAAGCTGTCTCAGAAGAGCTGAAAAGAGCCCTGGCTGGCAACTGGACCAGAAAGAGATAAATATAAGAGATGCCTCTGGATAACAAATGGACACATGTGGTCCATTCACACTTCACACACAGGGACCTATACTAAAACATCTGCCTGCTATGCCCCCTCATGCAGAAAAGAGACATTAAGAGTAGTACAGGAATTGATCTTGGAGTCTAGAGGCCTCGGTATTGTCTTTTCCAATTTAATTATCTCAACAGACATGCACAGTTGAGGGTTCAACTGTCTCTAGGGATAGCTGTTATATACACAAGTCAAACGTGGTTGGAGTCCTGAGTTCTCCATGAATGCTGTTTGGATATGCTAACTGTTGTGTGCCTCCATTTCCTCATCTAGTTTACCTGTGACTTAGGATCAAAAGAGTGATCACATATCAAGGTTTTAGGACAGGCCCTGATGTGTTCAGCAAAAGGAGTTTGTTCAGCTCTGCTTCCTGGGGCAACTGTGGTTAGGTGAAGCCACCATGAGCTCCAGCTTTCGGTGACATTGTGATTTTCTCCAACATGAAGCACATGCACACATAACATAATGCAGGTTGTAGGACACACAGTATAAGCCGGTGTCCCCTACCACCAAATGTATCCAAAGACAGGGGGGTAGATTTAATTTGAGCATAAGCTGTGGAGAATGTATAAGAAACAGAAGAACCTGCAGAGCCCCAGGCACAGGGAAGATCTCTGTCTGTGGATGGTATGATTGTCAAAACACTTGCTCGGAGCTGGCTCAGAGGGTAAAGATGTTTGCTGAGGAAGCCTAATGACCTGAGTTCTATTCCCAGAGCCTACCTAAAAGTAGGAGAGAACTGGCCCCATAGAGTCATCCTCTGACCTCTCCATGTGAGTGGTGGAATCGGCAACTCCTACATTATGCCAACACCATTTGTACAATAATAAACAACCAAATAAGTGTACTTAAAAATACTTGATGTGAAAGACCGTCTATTCCAAGATTGAGTATACCTAGAAGCTGCTGTATTTGGATTTGAACAGAAAAGGCAAACAGGCTGGGTAGAAACTGAAGGGGTTTTTTTTGTTTTGTTTTGCTTGTTTTTTTTAACAGGGAAGCCATGTTGTGGCTGAGACAAAAGGTGAGCCCCTGCCCTGAGCCCCAATCCTTCACTGAGAATCCCTGATGACATGGCCGGTAGCACCCTGGATGCCCCTTCTCAAATCAGATGAACCTCTCTTGACCTTGTTTCTTGTGTTTCCTCCTTCTCCTCTCCTTCTCCCTTCTCCTTCTCCCTTCTCCTTCTCCTTTCTTCTTCTTCTTCTTCTTCTTCTTCTTCTTCTTCTTCTTCTTCTTCTTCTTCTTCTTCTTCTTCTTCTTCTTCTTCTTCTTCTTTGTGTTTTTATCTTTGTGTGTGTGTTTTTCCCACACTTATCATCTGTTTTTATCTACCTTGACTTAACATCATGTACAATGCTCCAATCTATGATCACATGGAAGAGGGCCTTTGAGCATGCCAGTGACTGATATTCTTAATTGAGTTCATTGAGGTAGGGAAGGCCCATCATGAATGTGTGTGTGGTGCCATTTCCTGGGCTGGACCCTGAACTGAAGAGGCTGAGCAGCAACCACTCAGCCTTTGCTTGTTGTTTCTTGACCAGGCGGTCTCAGGCTCCTGTGGCCATGACTTTCCCTTTGTAGCTTGGAACTATGAGCTGAAATAAACCCCTTCTCCCTTAAGCTCAGATTTAGTAGATTTCTCCCTCTACTTAAATCAAAGGCTTCATAACTCTAAGCGAGGTGGCCCGCCAGTCTCCGGCAGTCAGGAGATTCAACTCCCTCTACGTTTCCCCACCTGTGTGGACAAGAAGCTTTTGTTACACATAAATCCTTCGTGCTGTGCTTGGGAAATTAGTAGAATGCTCACACCAGGGCCAGGAAGGGCTAGCAGTGGTGCCTGTGACCCCAGCTATATGGGGCCCCCATGAGAGAGGCCCCAGACCACAGCCAGTGCCTGCAGAGAGTGCTAACAAGGAGCCCGGGTGAGTGTGGTGTGAAAACTTTTTTTACCTTTTATATTGTTTATTGCACAAGCTTGCCTTTTCTCCCCTTCCTGGTTGGATCAAGAATAGGTCACGGTGTCAGGAAGACAGGAACCTATGTTGTATCCCCTGTTCTTGGATACTACTTATGTATATTCAGTGTGTGGACCGTGGCATGGGTGTGGAGTCAGAAGATGATTTTCTAGAATGGGTTCTTGTTGAGGCAGAGCCTCCCTCCTTGCTTCTGCGGCTATGTGTGTACCCCATGCAGGCTGGCCCAAGAACTTCCAGGCTATTCTGTCTCTGCCTCCCATCTTATTAGAAGTGTAATGGTTGTTAGCATCAGAAATGTCCACGGGCAGCCAGAAACTTTACAGCCAGCTTCTGAACCCAGCGACGATGTCATCCCTAGGCGACAAGGGGATGATGACCCTCCTGAGTCCATCACCACAGCACCACCTGTGCATGCTCTATCTGCATCACCTATACATCATCACCTGCGCATCACCTGCACATCATCACCTGCGCTAGTTACCTGCGTCACCTGTGTTACCTACATCATGGTTTGGATAAAAGACACATACCAGCATGTATAGCACTCTCTCTCTCTCTCTCTCTCTCTCTCTCTCTCTCCTTCTCTCCTTCTCTCCTTCTCTTCTTCCTCCCCACCCCCACCTCCTTCAGGGGTGACTCTGTCAATAAAGACCTCTCTAATGAGAACTGTGCTGGCTTGGCATGATCTGTTCATTAATACACCACCTCATCTAACACTGGTTGCATTATTTTTAAAAAGTTTAATTAAAAAAATACTTTATCTTTTGCTACTACTAAGAAATTGAATCTAGGCTCTCGTACATACAAGGGAAGCGCTGTACCACAGAATTACATTTCCCTGCTGCAATGGTTTACCCTTAGGTGCAGCCCAAGGAGTGCTGGGATTGCACATGAGAGGCACCATATTTGTTTGTTTTAAAAGAGAGTTTCTGGGACCAAATTCTGGTTATCAGGCCTCTACCCACTGAACCATCTCCCTGGTCCCTGGTCTTGTATTTCAGACAGATAACTCTCATAGAACTATCGCCATCCCCACCCCCAAAAGGAAACCTTTCCCTTGAAATGTAAAGCCATAATTGTTCGAGCCATGCCAAGCTTTTACAGAGACACACACTAGTTTCTGAGTAGTTGAGGAAAGACACTCTCAGTGAAACAATAGTTTATCTAGAGGTTTGTAAACTGCTCCCAGAACGCTCTTCATTCACACTATCAGTGAAGGAACGGTGTTTCAGGGGCCTTCAGAGAGACACTCAGCAACAAATAGGCAGCTCGGAGAACTGGAAAGATCACAGGAATGTTAGGTTCACAATCGCATCTACCAAACCACAAGGCAAAGGCAACTAGGCATTCGGTCTTTGTAGCTTCCGAGCTGTGAGTGCTTTCAAAGGGTGGTCAGTGAGCCAGAGATCTAAAGACTGGTGACCATACATGGTGAAATGAACAGTACATGTGGATTCTGAGGACACTTCGGAATGGCCATGAGCAATGTTCCTGGTCAGTTACAACCGGCTCTTCCAGCCCTGGGAGTGTTTCAGAAGCACCAGGCCAGCCACATCTCCTTTATTGGCACGCTGAAAAGCACTGTGTGTATTGTTAGGTGGGTCATCTGTCATCTAGAGTGCTGGTCCCTGATCTTGTGTCTAAGGTATGAATATACCAAGATTTAAGAGTTCACTGAAACATGGGGCTGGAGAGGCTGCTCAGCAGTTAAACGCACTTGCTGCTTTTGCAAACGACCCAAGTGCAGTTCCCAGCACCGACGTGGGGCTGCTCCCAATCATTTGTTAACTCTAGTTCCAGGAGATTCGAAACCTTCTTCTGGCCTTTCTGGGCACCGGACTTACATGCAGGCAAAACATCCTTACAGTAAAATGAAAACTAGAAGGAGAGAGGGAAGGGAAGGAGGAGGGAGGGACGGAAAGAGAGAGAGAACACAATCTAATGTGTTTATTAAAAGGTAAAGAGAAGGGAGAATATGTTCTATGGGGGTGTGGTGAGGTATGGGGAAAGGGGGTGTCTCAGTGGGCCCATGCCGAGGCATCCCATTCCCCTGAGGGACCAGCCACAAGACAGTATAGTATAGAATAGAGTTTATTCAGGGCATGGGGAGGGGAGTTAGGAGGGTAGTAGAGGCAGAGAAAGGCAAGAGAGAGGGAGAGAGAGAGAGAGAGAGAGAAGTAGAGGTCAGCCATGAGCATGGGGGGGGTGGGGAAGCGGCGAGGGGACAGAGTGGGAGCAAGAAGGGAAGAACAAGAGAACAAGAGAGAGCAAGAGAGAGAGGAGGGGGCAAACAGTCCCTTTTATAGTGGCTGTTGCCAGGTAACTGTGGGGAGGAGCATACCTGGCTGTTGCCAGGTAACTGTGGGTGGAGCTGAGACAGAAGGCACAATCACATTCATTCATTTCTTAGCTTTAAGGAAGAAGGAAATTGTGACAGGTACAACAGGGATTAAGTACACCAGTCACAAACAGACACTACTCCCAGCATGCTGTTCATTCACACAATCTACGTGAGTCTATTGGGTGACCTGCTCAGATTAATACAAGCAGACAGTAGAAAGGTTTCCAGGGGCTGGGGAAAAAGACCCTTTACTAAATACAGAATTTCAGTCTGGGAAAACAGCTCTAGGGATTGTACAATGGAAATGTACTAAACTCAGGAAATGTGGTTATGATGAAATCAGACACGGTCATCCTAGCACAAGTAGGCCAGCCTGGACTACATCATAAATTCCAGTCTAGGTTAGACCCTATCTTAAAGAAACAAACCAACAAAAAGGAAAATGAGGAAAGAAAGTGCATGGGGTGATGAGCTTTATAGTCTATGTAGGTACCACAAGTCAAAGAGAATTTAAGAAACGTTAGCCACCTCGTGAGATGACGTGTAATAAAGCTCTGGCGATGTGTGTGGCTCTGCTCTCAAAATGCTACACTCTGTTCCAGTGAGAGGAGCCCTGATTGAGCAGTCCGACTGTGACAGGGAACAACTCGAAGCGGAACCTGAATTCAGGGGCCACACCTGTCATGCTGCCTTAGGCTGAAGGGCCAGGCATACTGCCAGGGGTCAGTCGCCACACCCGGAGCTCTAGACAGCCTGAGTGGCAGGCAGTTCATAATGAATTCCTCTATTAGATTCTGTTACAAGCTCCCCTCTGCTTCTCTTTCATGGCAGAAGAGCGTAACCAGTCCCAGTGCCCATGTGCACTTGGCATGGGCTCTGTGGAGCGTCCCACAACAGAGAGTCCTGCTCTTCTGACAGGGACGCTTGCTCTCGGAGCCACTCTACCCACTGGCAGGCCAGACGCCCCAGGACGCCTGCGGGGGAGTTGGGGGGGTCATCAAAAGGAATTGCTGACTCTGACTTTAAAGCCCAAAGTTTCAAAGTGCCCCATGCTTAAGGCAGCCCTGAATGAATTCACGGGTCGTGAGTGCGTCAGGCCTGGCAGCCCGGGAGCTTGGACACATCGCAGTGGTGACCTGGTGCCACTCCAACCCAAACAGATTTGTCACAGCCGCACTGGCTTCCAGCGCAGCCAGAGCGGCATTGTGTCTGACAAACCAGGCCTCTGTCAGGACAAAGGGGGCTCTCAGAACTCGCTCTGCCTTGGCTCCTTCACACCCAGAAAGAGCCAGGGGACCTCTTTTGTCCGCCTGGGGGAAACAAAAGCGATTCATTTCGGCTTCGCACCAGCACTGACTACATTCTTTGCGAGCAGCCAATGCAGGGAGGCCTTGCGGCCAGCTTTCCACAGCCCGGCTTACCCAGAGCCTGCTGAGGGCCAGGGACTATTCTAGGCACGGTCACCCGAGTTAATCCTCCCAACAAAGCTATGGTGAAGGGATTAGCTCCACTGTAGTCATGTGGAAACTGAGGCGGGGAGAGGGGAAGGTCACTCAGCTAGCGACCAATGGCAGAGCCAGAATTGCTATGGCTACTCAGATGACCGAGCCCTAAATTGACTGCGGTTTCCAACATATCCCGTCTACACATCTCATAGGCCTCCTGGAACCTCCATCTGCGGCCACCCTGGCTGGGACCGTCTGCAGTGTTCCTGACACTCTCCGAGCATCCAGGTCAAATGAGTATGCAAGGAGATTGGGATTCATGGAGATTTTTCTAAATTTCTTTCATTATTTTTTTTTTTTTTAAAACGATACAGAGCCTTACTAAGTAGTCTTGGCCGGCCTGAAACTCCATACGGAGATCAAGCAGGCCTTGAACTCAGAGGTCTGTCTGCTTCTGCCTCCAGGGTCCTGGGACTAAGGCATGTGCCACCACACCTTGGAGAAGGGGCTAGAGAGATGACTCCGTGGTTAAGCAGTGCTTAGTGCTGTTCCCCGAGTTCAGTCCCCAGCATCAGTGAAGGCCAGTTCACAACCAACTGTAACCCAACCTCAGGGAATCTGACACTGGGTTCTGTAGGTACCTGCAGTCTCAGTCCCTCTTTCCCAGCTCTCCGTCTCCGTCGTCTCTGTCGTCTCCGACTCCGTCTCCGTCTCCGTGTCACACACACACACACACACATTTTTTTAGGCCATAGTAAATGTCCCAATTCTTTTAAGCCACAGGGGGGAAAAGTCCCTTTTAAATAAAAGGATGTTTATTACATTGTAACAAAACAAAGCAGGCAG
Organism: Mus musculus; assembly: GCF_000001635.26. Classification (NCBI taxonomy): domain Eukaryota; kingdom Metazoa; phylum Chordata; class Mammalia; order Rodentia; family Muridae; genus Mus; species Mus musculus. The sequence goes on from NC_000080.6 coordinate 76,256,296, forward strand.
AATTTTTAAAACCATCCCACTTACAGATGGGATGGTACATCTGAAGTGTTAATCCTGTGATGGTCAGCCGCTCCTACTGAGCATGCTCCTTCCTGCTTCAGACCCTGATAACCAAATTCGCTCGCACAGTTATACATTGCCCCTTCACTGTCCAGATGCCCCATCAGGCATTTCCAGCCTTGCCTGAAGAAATGTGCCCTCCCTTACTGTTTTCATTATAGCCGGCCAGCACACGCCAGTCTCAAACATGCCTGACAGAAGCAATTGAAAGGAGAAAAAGCTGAGTCTGTCTCACAGTGTCCAAAGCTATCAGCTTTGCGCTGATAGTTTGCGCTGGTTGTTTGGACCTATGTACTGAGTGTCTTGGAGGGAACGCACATCACAGGAGGCCGCCTACCCTATGGACACTGGGAAATGTCCTCTCCATGGGGACGCCTCCAGCGACCTAACTTCCTTTCCACAAGCAAGAATTCCACTGCCTCCTAAGAGTGCTATTGGCTGCCAACCAAAGCTGTACCATGTGAGCCTTGGGGAGACATTTACAGATCAACGGGAACAAAAGTCAGATGAAAGTCTCTGGTACAGCATTGAGTCTGAATTCCTCTCAACAAACGCAGTAGGGGGCACTACTGATTGTCAGCCCCTGACCTCCACACAGCCACCTCTCACCTCACCGACCAGTGTCACATTGACTACTGGTGTTTCACACACCATCTAGACACTAGCTTAGAAAAATCAAGTTTTTGAATCACCCAAGTTTCAGATTCTAGGTTTGTTTTTTGTTTTTTGGTTTTTTTTGAGGCAGGTGATGGGTAACAGTGGCCATTCATTGTCTCTTCAGGTCACTTCCTGGGAGCATCTTAGTTTGGGTTACTATTGCTGTGATGAACACCATCTCCAAAGCAAGTTGGGGAGGAAGGGCTTATTTGGCTTATACATCCATATTACAGTTCATCACTTAAGGAAGTCAGGGCAGGAACTTAAACCAGGCTGGAAGGAACCTGAAGGCAGGAGCTGATGCAGAGGCCGTAGGCTCTTTAATGGTTTGCACCTCATGGGCTGGGCCCTCCACCGTCAATCACTGATTAAGAAAATGTCCTACAGGCTTTCCTGTAGTCCGATGGAGGCAGCTTTTCTCAAGGCTCCCTCCTCTCAGGTGTCTTTAGCTTGTGTCAAGTTGTCATAATGCTATCTAGCACAGGGAAGCAAGCTCATAAAGCAAAAACAGAAGATCTAAAAGTCTAAGGAAGGGATACTAAGGAAGTGGGGTGGGAGCAGGCAGAGGAAGGGAGGGGGCAAGTATTTGAGTGTTCACTGTTTGCCCACAGGCTGGGTACTAGAGAAACAGTGGTGTGTCCCCCAGGGTTCTAACCAAAAAGAGATGCTTCATGCAAATTGCTGGAGGGTGTATTTGCAGACATGGCTGGCGCCATCACAGGAGATCGCAGGAGATGCAGAAGAGCCAGCAGTTTTAGGAAAGTGGCTATCACTGCTAAGCCTAGAGGAAACAACAGCTAAAGGAAACAAACAAAAAGTTTGGTGGCCACAATTGGGTTTCCAGGAATGCTGCCCCCACCAAATCTTCATTCACTGGTGAAGAGTCTGCAGGAATAAATACCCACAGTACGGTAGAATCCCACTGCACAGTGGAAGGTCGGAGGGTCATGGGATACAGTTCTTAGACCGTATGGTGCATTGAATGTGGCGAAACAGAGTGGATAGGTCTGGGGCCAGCAGGCAAACAGAGAGACTATGGGTAACAATGAATGGCCACTGTTACCCATCACCTTCCTCAAAAAAACAAAACAAAACAAAACAAAACACCAAAACCTAGAATCTGAAACTTGGGTGATTCAAAACCTTGATTTTTCTAAGCTAGTGTCTAGATGGTGTGTGAAACACCAGTAGACAATGTGACACTGTTCGGTGAGGTGGCAGGTGGCTGTGTGGAGTTCGGGGCTGACAATCAGTAGTACCCCCTTCAGCAGAAGTGCTTAGGACCAACTCCAGAGAAGTAGGCAGTGGAGAAGGTCTGAGAGCAAGGCCAGTTTCCTGCCTTAGGTCTTAGGTCTCCAGAGATTGAATTTCTATTAGGTCGGGGTCTGAGGTTCTCATTGGAGTAGGGAGGACCCACGAGTGAAGATGTAGGAATTAAAAAAAAAAAAAAAAACATTTGGTTTCTCGGAGGTCGGCTAGGTCTGGTGGCCTCAGGAGTCCAGGCCTGACAGCAACCACCTGTGATCTTGGCTGTGATGGCATCACATCTGGTTTTCTCTAAGTTCCCAGTAACCACCATGGGCCCAGCAGGGGAAGTCAGAGAAGAGAGAGACAGTGTTTTCCTGAATAAGAAAGCAACTACCCTCAGGATCGCATAGGGGATTTGCTCAAAACAATGGGAAGCTAATTTCAAAACCATACTTACTCATTAAAGCAGGTCTCCCAAATCTGCCCCAAGCATGCTAGCTTACTTATGCTTCATGTACACGTTGAAAGTAATAAAACACTGCTTAATTAGACAGCCTGTAACTCCTTTTGTTTTGTTTTGTTTTAATTGCTTCCTGGCATTCTGTAGAGTCAGTTTAATTAGTTGAGGTTTTCCTGAATACCTCTGTAAGATGTGTGGAGTGTGTGAGCCTAGGCACCAGGGGGTTCTATTTAGAGGTCACTCTGCCTCCCACCTTCTTCCTGCTGGAGATGAGGAGACCGTGAGGAAAGTCAGAGGTCAGGCACTCTTGAAAAGATGAATCCCCTGATGCTGAATGAAGAAGTGGAAGAAAGAGTGGCAGAAACATTGGCTTTGGAATCTTGTTTATTGATTGATTGATTGACTGATTGATTTGTTTGTGTGTTTTGCTATCCTTTTCTCTATGTGCTCATCCATGAAGCAGAGACAGAATCGAATACTTCCTTGGACTGAGGATTAAACACAAGAAGAACCACAGAGCAGCTCCAACAATGGAGTACTCTCAAAAATTGTTTCTGTTTGTTTGTTTGTTTGTTTGTTTGTTTTCTTTCTCTAAGTGAGGGGAACAGGGTCCCGAGAGGACGTTAGGAAATGTGGACAGGTCCTGGTTTGGGCAGATGACTCAGGGAATTCTGTTGGTTTCCTGGTGTGTTTGTAACAAAGAATACCAGCCTGAGTGGCCCCGAAACAAAAACCTGTGTCATGGCTCAGGAGCCCGAAATGATGGTGCTGGGAGGGATCTGAGAGAGAATCTGCTCCATGCTTTATCCCCAGCTTCTGAGAGACTCGGGGGTTCCTGAGATAGTGTGTGTGTGTGTGTGTGTGTGTGTGTGTGTGTGTGTGTGTGTGTGTGTAAGTGTGTACACATGCCCACAGAAACCAGAAGGGGCATTGGATCCTCTGGAGTTGACTTATAGGCAGTTGTGAGCTGCCTCAAATCCTCTGCAAGAGCAGTAAGTGCTCTTAACCACTGAGCTATCTCTCTAGTCCTTGAAATTTCATTAAAAAAAAAAATAACAACTTTGGTCATGCTGGATTAGAGCCCACCCTAACTTTTCTTAACCTTAGATCATGGAGCGCATGCACATGCTTGTGCATGTGAACACACGCCCTGGTGAATGTGGAGGTCAGAGGACAACCTCTGCCAGTTGGTTCATGCCTTTCACATTGTTGCCTAGGCTGGCAGACCCGCATAAATCCAGACAGCCAATTCTCTGGTCTTCAATTCCATATCTCCACAGGGGTGCTAGGATTATCCATTCTGACCAAATATATATAGTCTTTTAAAAAAATAAAAATAAAACAAAAACAAAAAAACATGAGGCCTCCAGGTCCTCAGGCTTGTGTAATTAGGTTTTTTACCCACTGGGTCATTTTTGCTGGCTCCAAGCTATGACATTTCAGTTTGTTAGATTCTTTCTGAGAGTTTCTATCATTTCTCAAGAGCTGGACAAATTTTTCAGTGTTTAGAGCAAAGTTAAATAAACTTTATGGGAAATAATTGGTTTGGACTAAGCTTCTGTGTGAAGCCCCAACAGACCAAAACACAGGTTCTTGAACTAAAGATCTGTCATCACACTGAAACTAAGTTGTTATTCTGACTCTCAGAGAAACCAGGAGAGGAAGAGAGTAGATAAGTGCCCAAGCAGGCTGGTGTTGCTGGTGTGAGGCGGAGATGCTTGCACTAACTGAGGAAGCTCTACTTCATGCACGACGCTGTTCTTTCGGGTGCTCTACTGTTCTTATGAAAGGCCAGCAAAGCTCACCTCTCTTCTGAGGAGATGCTGACAGACTCAGGTAGAAATCACAAGAAAAAGCCAATTAGGTCATCTAACTAAATTTGTTGACGCTTTATCTTTCAATAGAAGATATGCATATTTCAGGGAAAAGGACTGTAGTTTTCACTAGATTTTTTTTTTAAATAGGCATTGGGTATCTACACAGGTATCATTTCTAGAGAGAAACATCAATCGATAAGGGCTGGAGATGTAGCTTGGTGCTTGCCTACTGTGCGCCAGACCCTGGGTTTAGCCCCAGAAAACCCCCCACCCTGCACACACACAAGCAAGTGTGGGAAAGAAACTTCAAACTTCAGACAGAGCAAGGGACCTGGGTTTTTTCCTTTTTCATTCCAGCTAAGTGAAAACAGAACGTCATAGAAGGAGCAGAGACTGAAGGCCCATTTATTTTGCAAGGGTTGTTCTTTTGTGCCTTTGAATCACACTAGGTGTTTCTCAGGAAGCTAATTGGCTAAGAGACTCTTTTCAGAATCTCTGCTTGGGACTCAAACAACCCATCTAAAAGCAAGAGGACTGGCTGCCCTTTCTCGGATGCTGTTTCCTCTTCTTGATTATAATTCCTCATTCCAAGTTTACCAATTGGCTTGTTTGCCTTCAGCTGGTTTCATTCTAGGCCTGACCAATCAATTCCCTGAGTAGTAGATCTGCTCTCACAGAAGCTGTGTAAGTGGGAGGTGGAGCCCTAACGCTCATAAAGGATACAGAAAGGAAAGACATTTTCTCTTCCTTCCTCTGACATCAGGATGAAGGCACATGTCCTGTGCACCAGGGACACCTCCAACCCCTGAATGTGTGACACAGAGACAGATGAAGGGTGACCTTTCTATTTAGAGCCTCCCCAAAGGGTTTGGCAATGGCCATTCTGTGGCTTTAATGGCGGGAGCTATGTGTTAAGAGTAGTGTCGAGAAGTTGGCCCTGACTCTCTATTACGTTTAAGTCATGTTTCTAGCCCTTTGTCATTGTTATCTGTGACTTGATTTCCTGCCAACAGATGCCTGTCTACAAGATTTTAACTCAATTTGGTTTCCATTGCTGGTAACTGGGAATCATGCATGAGTCCAGAGTTGGTTTCTCAAGCAACGTGCATCCTCCTTCTGATGGAGCGCGGGTACGGATGGAGCCCCTGGAGCTTGGGACATCTCCTGAGGGGGTTCATCCCATGAGTTCACTTGCCCTGAATGTCTTCCTGGTGGTTTGATTATCCTGACTACAGCAGGTTGCTTTTCGTCTTAGTCAGTATCTGCTGCTGTAACAAACACCACGGGCTGGGTGTCTCATAAGCAGGTCGATTACTCATAATTCTTGAAGTTGAAGTCCAAGAGCGAGAGCCAGCGTGTTAGACTCCTGAGTTCTCCTATCCTTCCACGGCATATAGGAGAGGTACTTTTCCATGGACACGTTCCCAAGGACACCGATCATGCTTGTGAGAACTGTCTCCATGACCCAGCTGCCCCTTCAAGCTCCACCTCCGGATTCTATGGTGCCACATATTCCCAGATACTGATTTGAGAGGGTTTACACACCAGCCCATCACACATTTCCTGTGTGAGGCAGCCATATCTAATGAGTTAAAGGCCAACTGGACAAGAAAGCCGACTTTTCTGTGCAATTAAACTTGGCCTGGGGTGAGACCTGTAGTGATAGCTGACTCTCCAGCTCACTGGCCCCAGATTTGCTGGGCACTTGCTCATATAATGAATCTCTGTCTCTATCTCTCACAAAATTTCTTGTTGGTCCTGTCTCTCTGTTGGACTCTAATCCAGCTCTACATCAGAGCGTCTCATTAAGCTTGTTTGTCACTTTGCATGTGGGATCTATCAAGGGTCTATCTAGGGGAATCTCCGGAGGACAATACAAGAATCCAAACTTCGGTCTTTCTTTTGGAAGTTAGGACCCAAGGGAGGGAGGAGGTGATATTCCGGCTTTCTGGCCAAGTGCATTCTCATTCACCAGAGATACCATTAGCATCAAGAGTTCCATTTCTGGTACCCATGCTCGATCATGAGGGGGATTCATTGGGCTTGAAAGACCAATGTTTTTCATTTCCTTTATCATTCAGGATTCCCCGTTACCAAAGTTACCCTTGGGTTAATTTTGCTTTACTCTTTCCTATTTGTAACAATCCTACTAATTCAATACCAGGGAGTGAGACATGGGCCTTGGGAAAGCTGTTTCCAGCCACTGCCTCAAGGGAAGGGGCTGCCTGTGACCCTCTGGGCTTGTCTGCTTTCTGCCAAGTATGTGAGTGGCTCTTAGTCCACAGCCCAATGCCCTATAGCCAGAAGACCTCACTGGACGAGACTGTATAAAGAGGTTGATAAAAATTAGGAGAGAGTTAATGGGAGCTGGGGTTGGCAACTGAAAGCATATTTAAGGGAAATCCAGCCCTTAAACTGAAATCTCCAATTCTAAAATTTCTGAAAGTTAAACAATATCATTCAGTAGGGGCAAAACAGTAATCCAATGGTTTTGTTGGAGTAATTAAAACTTACGGAAATTTGTGTCCTCAAGCAAGAAGTGCCTCTCTTGTGATCCGTGCTCATAAAACAATGTAGAAAGCGTCTATACTATCAAAAAAGAATGTTTTAGGAACCAGGAATGGGAAGTTTGGTTTCTGGTGTCAGCCAACTGTTCCATAATGTATTTTGTGCCTGCAGCCAAGTCTCTGAAACTTTTGGTAACTTACCATGTTATTTACGTTTGGTTTGGTTTTGGTCTAGAATGGGACATGCAACATCAATCCTCACAACCAACTCCACACAGGTGGAAATGATGGAGAGAAATCTGCCCAGTAACTAGTAGCTGGGCTTTTGAAGCCCTGGGTCTCATCATGGAGGCTTGTTGCTGTGGTTAAAGGCTCAAGCCTGGACATCTATATCTCTTCTTTGTTTGGCTGGGAGATTCTCCCTCCAGCTGGCATTGCTGGGGGTTGGAGGAGGGGTGATGTGCAAGTCCTGGTGCTGCCACATTAAAGCCAGGTTCTAGGATCTCAAGCCTGTGCTGACACCAAACACAACTCTCACCACAAAAGGGATGAGAGAGAGTTTATTCTGGAGCTCAGTGGGAGTGATCACGGTCCAGGAACTCAGATTCAGGGCGCCTCAAATACCAAGTTCCAATGTAGTAGTAGTTTCGTGAAGTTTTGTAATTAGAGAGCACAATAAAACCAAGGTGTTTTCAACTCCATTGGTAGAAACAAGGCAGGCGGGTGACAGCCGAGCAGAGGGACTGTGGCCCAAGCCATTATCTGATCATACCCTTAGCTTATGTGTGGATGGAAGTCTGTTAATACGTGCCAGAAGGAGTCATGTGCTGGTCACCAGAGTGTTGGGTCAGACTGGTGAGAGGCAATGAGTGACTATTAAAGATAATTTGGGTCTAGATGTGTAACATTCCAACTCCCCATGCTTACAATGTTCTAGTTAGTCAGTCAACCTTGGAGAATCTTTAACATGAAGTTGGCCTACCTTCCCCCTTCCCCCCCTCGCCTTCCATGCCTGGAACTTCTGTTCACACTTGGTTTCTTTAGAGCTTGTGAAAGGAGTTTGGAGTGTGAGTAGCTGTGCATATCAGTGTGTCTGTGGGTTCACGGTAAGTAGCTGAAGGGTCCTAGCTGTCTTGTCCCTATGGTTTCATCATAAGACAGCGATAAATGTATACTCACCATGATTTGGATGTTACATGATTCTCCATGTGTCATCTGATTGATTCTCCATGAACTTGTATAATTTCTAACTTTTGTTTTGTTTTGTTTTGTTTTGTTTTTGAGACAGGGTTTCTCTGTGTAGCCCTGGCTGTCCTGGAACTCACTTTGTAGATCAGGCAGGCCTCGCACTCAGAAATCCGCCTGCCTCTGCCTCCGGAGTGCTGGGATTAAAGGAGTGTGCCACCACGCGCGTCAATTTTTAACTTTTATCTTTAATTTTATCTTAATTATAGACTGAGAACAGTGGCAAAAGCCCACACGGCCAAAGAAAAAGTGAAATGTGGACCTAGTCCGTGTCCCCAGAGCCCTGTATTTAGTCATTAAACCAGCTTTCCATGTTGAGAGCTAGCGGTTGGGATCTATGTGGTTTTTAGTTTCTCTATTCTAGGTCTGTCTGAACTGGCCAAGTTACATATCACTTCTTAACTCAGCTTCCAAAGTGGGGGATGAGGAATTTATTTCATTTTTCTGGGCAATCAATACCATGTGCTTGGGAATTTTGGACATGTCTGGTCCATCTGACATACTGCTGTTGACAGCTGTGCTTCAAATGTCAAACCCTAAATACTTTGTCCATCACTTCATTTTTTAAAAATCTGGGTATGGCCTATTTGGTAAAATAAAACATGTGGCCTAATGTAAATTTCTTGCAATTTATTTTCACAGACTAAAATATTATTTATTATCTTTTTATGAGTGCCACTCTTTGCTTGATGTTTTACTTGGAAGACAACTCTCAAACATACCTATCCTAAAATAAATGAGTTACTTTTCTAGGTAGGTTAAAAAGTAGAAGAAAAAAAAAAAGAGGAAATAAAATGATCCATGGAAGAGAGCCTTCCAGGATCTGCCTTATACCCCCAGGCTGTGAACCCCAAAGCTGAGCAGGGTTGCATTCATTTGATGACATTTGAGGGGATCAGATCAAACAACACAGTTTGGAAACATACAGATTCAAGTTCTTCTGGATAAAAGGCAGGGAAAAATAAAACAGCATTATGTACATGTGTGAAAATGTCATCGTGGAATCTATCATGTATAATTAATATATGCTAATAAATAAAACAAAAAAAGCCGAGAAGAAAGAAAAATTAAGGAAGCTGTATCAACCTTCATCCTGCCCCACAGAGCAGAGCGAGGGCCTCAGGATCCCAGAACATCACACTGATGTCACCCACATGGTCACCCACATGCCTTTAGCAAGGCATTATGCAGCTGCCCCAGGCCCTTGCTTGACACGGCATTTTTATGACAAGACTGTGGGATCATCAGACCAGCGTTATTCTTCAATCATGAAGCCCACCTGGAAGAAGGCAGAAGAGGAAACCATGTTGGTGTTGATAAAGTTTGACTGGTCCAGCAAGCAGGAAGGCAAGAAAGGCAAAAGCAGCCCACGGCACTGATGGCTGGCCTGGGAGATCTTAGACTAAGCCCTCCTGAAGCCAGCAAGGTGTGATTATAATGATGACACCAATATATCTGGCCTGTCCCCAAAACCCTGCCTTTTGCCAGGGGTAGGTGCTGTAGTTAACTTCAGCAGAAATGGACATAATAAGGTAAACTTTAACATGCTCTGGAAGGGCTGAGATTTCTTCTTGCTGACCAGAGGTAGTATCTGGAATTTTCAGGGGGAAACTTGCTCTAGGCTGTTTTTCATAGGTCCATTGCCATTTAGTAACTACACCCAGACTGTAAACTTTCAAAGTCAAAGCCATTTGTCCAGAGCTGATCAAATGATAAAGCTGTTAAGACGTCATTGGAAAAACCAGTAAATGTGATCTGGGGCCAGGGCGAGAAGGACACGAGTCTCTGGAACTTTCTGGTCAAATGCTGCCAGTTACAAAGCCACTCAGAGTAACTTGACCTGTTTTCCCATAGCGGACATTATTCTCTGCACACACGAGGCATACCACCATCCATTTCTTCTCTCTGCTGTCCTTGTATTTTCTGTTAGAGTTGTGACCTATGGAAGCTGCCTCACTGAATCTAGGCCCTGCAGAATGGTTTATATGCATCCCTTTATTTAGTCATCGAAGTCACCTGCAATTAACTCCGCCTTAAAGACAAGGAAGTGGCTGGAGAGATGGCTCAGTAGTTAAGAGTGCTTCTCTTACAGAGGACCCGAGCTTGTTCCCAGCACCCAGAGGGCTCACAGCTGCCTAAAACTGCAGCTCCAGGGGGATCTGGCGCCCTCTTCTGGATTCTACAGGTACCTGCATGCACATGTACACACACTACCCCCCACCCATCCCAGTCACATACACATAATTTAAAATAAATCTTTAAAGACAATGGAACCCCCAGGAAAGAAGGTCCTCACTAAAGCTGCCCAGGGAAAGAGACAGGACAGTTGGTAGTCCAGGGAGATTTTTACTTCAGAGTCTGTTTTCATTGCCCCATCCCTGTGTTAACTCTTCTTAATTCTGCTTAGCACTGCTTCTTAATTCTGAACTGAAAAGGAAACCTGATCCAAAGTAAATGAAAATCAATGAAATAACTGTAAGTATAAAGCACAAGGTACTGTGTTCCCAGTACTGTCACGGGGAAAGCTGATGGCACGGCGGTTGTGTTAAATATTATTTATCGTTCCCAAATAAAGGGCGCAAAAGCCTTTATAATAAGCCTTAAAGCACTAGAGCTGGGCAGGTATCGACCCTCTGTGCTCTTTTGTCTACTCCCCTGTCAATAATCCTGAGATGTCACTCGCCATGTTCTGTCTGGGCCACTCCTACTCCAACAAGCCAACCTTCACTGCCCTGTGTTCACAACCCACCTACCCCACTGCAGCTTCCTCCTCTCTCCTTGTCCTTTCTTCTCCTCCCTGGTGGTTCTTACTTGAGACCTGATGCCCGAGACCTGAAGCTCTGCTTACCTCTCTTCTGCCCAGCTACAGGCTGTAGGCATCTGTATTAACCAATCAGAGCAAGGTTTACACAACAAAAGCTGGCATGTGAGGATTTGTCTTAGACCCACATGGTCCCGAACCACAGTATTTAGCATTTGAATACATAGCAGCACTAGACCGACCTCCTATAGGCAGTTCTTTAAGGACCCAGGGAACCCTGCTGTGGCCACCAGAGAGCAACTTGCAGTTGCAGAGTGAATGCTCAGAACCAGGCTCAGGACCTCACAGTACCTGGAAGAATGTTTCTCATTTCCTCCCTGGGAGAGCACACTTTCCTCTGTCTGCATGCTTCTAGGCTTGGCGATTCTGAATGATTTCCCCTGGGAGTTGATGTCACCCAATTCTCGATAATCCTATGTATGATACAAAAGCTACTTTTGAGCTTGTTCCAACCCTCCCTAGCTGTGTGTCCTGTGATTAGGACTGATCTCTCAGAAATAGTCTAATTATCTAGAATAGCAGCAATAATGTCTACCTTGACGGGCTGGTGTAAGGATGTGATAATACAATAAATTTAATGCATTTAAGATGGTTCCCTGTATATAAAAAGGGCCAAAAGGTAGCTATCAGTAATATATAGTGTCATTTAAAAATCATTATGTGTAACAACTTTTTTGCTACTAAAGAATTCAGTACACAAAAATAGGTGAAATGCTTTATTAGGCCATGGTAACAGAATACCAGATACTGAGTGGCTTAAACAGCACAAACTTATTTTCTCTCAGTTTGGAGGCTTCAAGTCAAGGTAAAAGAGGGCTTCTTCTTGAACCCCTCCCTGGCTTACCAAGGACAGTCTGTTCCTCCACATGGTCTTCTATCTGGACCTTCATCCTAACCACTTTTTATAAGGACAAAGTCCTGTTGGCTAAGGTTCCTCCACTAATGTCCCCATTTTAACTAAATGAGCTCTTTCAGGGCCTTTCTTCCAATATATAGTCACATTCTGAGGCAGGAGAGGTTGCAACTTCCACACAGGCCTTCGGGGACACACAAACTGGATGCTTGACAACATACAAAGTAGTTTTGTACAAAGCAAATATCGGGCTGAGGAAATAGGAAACACAAAGCAATTTGTTCAAAGAGTCATGGGAAGGCACTAGCAAAATCCAAGAAGCAAGAAACTCTTTAACTGTAGACAAAAATAAGCTCATTCCAACCAAACCAACCAACCAAACCCTGCAAGTCCAATGAAAGCTCAGGGGGGACAGAATCTAGAGAAAAGAACTTCGAGAGACCTGGTGACTGAATTCAAACAATGGACTGTAATTGTGGCTCGATGGGCTAGAACAGAGCCCTCAGACTTCAAGTTCTGTAAGTGCAGTCCCAGGAGCGGACAGGATCGGTGATATCTGAGAGGTGCTTGGGCGGTGAGTCGGCTCATCCCTTTAGGAATTCGTAGGTTAGTGGAATGATGGGTTGTTACAGGCCTGGGCTTGTTATAAAAGCAACGTTGATCCCAGTACTCACATGGTAGAGAGAACCGAATGCCGCAAGTTGCTGTCTAACCTCGATATGTTCAGTGTGGCACACACACACACACACACACACACACACACACACACACACACATACACACACACGGGGTGGGGGGGGAGGATAAATAAAATAAAATTGTAATAAAAATTTTATCTAAAAAGATTAAAATAAATGAAGGGTATTTCCCCATGTCATTAAGTATTTTTGTACAACATGAAGTTGTTAATGTGCCCATTTTATGGGTATATCATAATTGATTGACACAGTTCTCTATGGTTTATCTAAGTGCTTTGCCTCCCCCCCCCCCTTGGTATTACAGATGTCTAAATCTCCATACACATATCTAAATCTATCTTTAGATTAGATTCCTGGAAAAGAAACCACAAGGCAAAGGCAGCCTTTAATTTCATATTATGGTTCCGTGTTGACAAAATACCTCCCACCATTGATCAGACGACACTTGGCGCGTTCAGGGTGGTACGGCCATAGACCCTCCCACCATCGATAACAGCCCTCTTCTGTTCCCTCTGATGAATAGCCCTGGCCCCTGCCAGTGTTACCCAAGAAATCATGGAGAACACATACGCCAGGTGCTAGAACTCTCCGGAGGCAGGCCAGTCCCGGAGCCCTCCTGCACAGACCTCAGGCTGTAAGTGTTATTCATTATACTTCGGCTTTAATCTAGAACAGTCATCATGAAAAAAGGCAAATCTAGCAACCAACTACCTGACAGGACTCCCTTCTTTGATGTGATAAGAGATCAGAAAAAAAAATGCTTTTAAAGATTGGAAGACTGTGCTTGTAAGGGACTTAAATGAAATATAAGGAGATAAGGTGACTATAAGAATATTGTTAAACAAGATGGGTGAAGGCCTTAAAGAGACAAGCCTGTACCCTTGTCCCCATGCCACCTCTGTGGTTTTCCAGAAGAAACTTAGCTTGCAATCACTTGGTGACCTGGAAGAACTGTTGATCGATTTTAGTCTATAGATCTGAGATTGACTTTTAGTTCTAAGACTTCTTAGTTGTGTGGAAAGGGGTCAAGCAACATACCTGCTTCACGGCTCAGTAAGTGTGGTAGAGTATGATCGCCATTGTAAGCATGATAGCAGCACCCACTTTATAGGGTGGAGATGAGGATTGAGCAAATGAATAGTTGCGATTTGCTTAGCACACTGCTGGGCTCTTTGCAGGGATTAGAGGAACGCTGACTGTACAGGACGCACTGTTGGACAATTCGTCTCCACAGCGCCCATCCAAGTGGCCAGTGGAATTCTGCTGTATGCTCTGTAACCCTGTTTCATTCACCAGTCCTTAGGAACATGCTTAGCCAAGCTTGTCTGCTGGCTGAATACATCTCAAATTCCAGCATCCGTGATGGGAAATATAAAATTTTTGTCAAGTGTTCTAAAACCCAAAAGTGAACTCCGAGACTTCACTTATACGCAATTATTCACCGTCTAGATAATTAAGGGATGGGGCTGGAAAGAGCTCCGTGGTAAAGAGCACTGGCCGCTCTTCCAGAGGACACAGGTTTGATTCCCCAAATCCACACACAGGCTCACAAAACTGTCTGTAACCCAGTCTCAGAGAATTCAGGGACTCCTGGCTTCCCTGGATATCAGGCACACACATGGTGCACAGGCATACCTGCAGGCAAAACATGGTAACTAGAAAAAGAGAGATGTTTGCTGGTTTGTTTATTTGTGGTTAAGTATCCCAAATTGAGCAGGAGCATCGTGTATGGGCTCAGACAGACTAGGGCTTCAACCTTAGTCTGGCGTTTTACCACTCTGTTATCTCAGGCGAGTTTAATGTCCTCATGTAACTAACAGATCTAACATATAATATATATTAGTACATGAATATAACTAACAGGTCTAATGATAACTAATACCATTGGCTAGAGAAGAAGAAAGCAGTCGGTAGATGTAGTGCAGCCTCCCGAAGAGCAGTTCAGAGGGTCTTAAGAGGGGACGTTAGGTACACAGCCAAGTTGAAGGAAGGCACACAGCTATGGCATGTATCCTCTTCTCTTCACACGCACAGCCTCCCACGGGGTCACATCCCAGCCAGCTGAGCATGGTGGTGCACACCTCTAACTCCAGCACCGAGGGGCCAGAGGCAGGTAGATCTCTCCGAGTAACCCTGATAATCCCAGACAGCCCACGGATAGGTGATCAATCCATAGAACAGATAAAGGGCAAGTCCTGGCCGCAGACCCGTGCAACAGGTTCTTTTGTTTTGTTTTGTTTTTTTGGTTTTTGTTGTTTTGTTTTGTTTTGTTTGTTTTTTTGTTTTTGTTTTGGCTTAGACCACAAAAGTTCAAATGGCGAAGCAGACCAAGTAGGTAATGATTTGCACCAGCCAACCATTGCACGTTCAAGGCAACAGCCGTAGTCAGTTATTACCATGTCCCTCAAAATGTAAATGAACTGGGTATTTAATAGTCTGCTTTCTTTCACTGGCTGGCCTAAGGTCAGTGGAATTAAAGCATGTGATACAATAATATTGTTCTAAAAAGTAATACAAAGGAAGACAAATGTAGCCTTAGCTGAACCTTGCCAGGATGATCCTGAATAAATACCAAGAGGCGGTGTTTTCTGGTGCTTTCGTTAACTAAACCACTAGCACGCCAGGAGTTGCCTCCGTCCTTCTTCCTGGGTGGAATTTGAGACTGAGTGTGAATGTCTAGGTACCTGGTCTCTCAGCTGCCCCTATAAACCTTATCTCTGTAGAAGCTGTGTGCTTTTATGAGGTTTCCAGAAACACTCTGTAGCTGAGGACAGCATAAATACTTTTTCTTTGTCTCATGCTTTCCAGGAACAAACGCCTAAATGAAGAGTCATAGCTCGCCTCGTCCAGTCAGCGAACAACTTGTGAGGCCAACTCGAAGGGATCACCTGGTAAGTGCGCGGTATAATCTACAAACCAGGAGGGGGGGCACCTGTCACTCTCAGGTCTTCTCTTTTGGTTCAGTGTCTGTTTCCTGGCTCTGGTGGGGGGCTTTAGCTAAAGTAGCATGTGAGGGAAGGGTACACTTGTTTGGGTTTTTTGTTTTGTTTTTTTGTTGTTTTGTTTTGTTTTGTACTTTTCACATAATCTACAATGATTTCAAAATTAAAGGGCTTTTGTTGTTGTTTTTAAAATTGGGCCTGGTGTCACAGGTCCGTAATCCTTGCCTCTTGAAAAGCTGATGCAGGAAGATCACAGATTTAGGAGCAGCCTGGGCTACAGAGTGAGTTTAAGGCTATCCTCTGCAAAGTCATGAGACCCTGTTTCAAAGTGAAAAGGCGATGGAAGCTAGTTAACTTAAAAAAATTCCTAGAGGAAAAAAAATTAGTCTGTATACACACGTAAGGAAGCAGCTCAAAGATATTTACTAATATACAACCATCCGACCCTTTCCCTCCGTTTCCACTCACATGACCCCCCATTTATACGGCTTCCCTCTCTCCAGCTTCCAAATGACGTACAGTATAAATAACACTTACATATAGTATAGATGTAAATGCATACATATGGAGATATATTACACACGTATTAGAGACATATCATAAATGATTATATATTAAACTGGTAATAATGAAAGGGGCCTAACAGAGAAGAGATTTACATCAAATAACTTCTGACTTATCTGTTTGCAGGCACTTAAAGAAAACATTATTTTTATAATTAACAACATCTTTGAAAAGAAACTCTTGGGGTTACATCCCTAAAATCCTTAATACTATAAGATTACAAAAGAAATAAACATTGGCTCAGAGGCAGTTTCAGTGACTGACTTCTCAAGTTTATGGTTTAATAAAACACGCGTGAAGTGTAGAATCAAATCATGCAGGCAGGCAAAGCGGTCCAGGCATCTGGGTGCTACTTAAATTTTAGAATGGATCCTTCGGCTGTTATTACTTCCTAGAACTGGGCCAGTGTTTCAGGGAGCTGCCACCACCGGTCCATTAATTACTAACTTGTATAAAAAGAAGAACGCAACCCAAGCACAGTGTGCGATCTTTAGTGCTTCGCCTTGCTGGCTGATTAGATCTAACCGAAATTTGGCTCTCCATAAAACCATAGAAATTATAGCTTATCTAATTTTTTTTTGAGGCACAAGCCTTCATCCACAAACATTGGTCTGTGTTCCTAGCAATTGGAGCTACAGGACCATTAAAAATAGATTTTTAACCCTCCATAACAGGTTCATGTTAAGATCATAATTTCTAGCTAGTTGAAGGTTGTTTTAGTTACTTTTTATTGCTGTGATAAAATGTCACCAGTGAAAGAGAGTTATGGAGGATTTTATCTTGGTTTACGATTCCAGAGTGGGAGTCCATGGCAGCAGGCAGCCAGGGCAGGAAGCAGAGAGATCACATTTCCCACTGCAAACACAAATCAGCGAGGGAACTGGAAGTGAAGGGAGGATGTGCTCTCAAAGCCTGGCACCACTGTTGTACTTCCTCCAGCCAGGCTCCACCTCCTAAGGGTTCCGTAGCTTCCCTGTGGTGGTTTGAACCAGAATGTCCCCCATCGCCTGGTCCCTAGTTGGTGGAACTGTTTTGGAAGGAATTAGGAGGTGTGGCCTTCCTGGAGGAGGTCTAAGGTGGGCTTTTGAAAAGCCCACACTATTCCTAGGTAGCTCTGTTTCTGCTTTGCGGCTGTTGTCTCAACATGTAAACTCTCAGCTACTGCTCCAGCACCACGCTTGTCTGACTGCTGCTGTGTTCACCATGACAGCTATGGGCTTATCCTCTGAAACTGTAAGGCCAATAAACTCGTTCTTCTGTAAGCTGCCTTAGTCATGGTGTCTCTTCACAGCCATGGAAAAGTAACTAAGACACTCCCCAAACAATGTCACCAACTGTTCAAAACACCAGGAAGGGACAGTTCTCATTTAAAATAACAAAAGCAAAAACTTTATTGACTGGCTTA
Source organism: Mus musculus (assembly GCF_000001635.26). Taxonomy (NCBI): domain Eukaryota; kingdom Metazoa; phylum Chordata; class Mammalia; order Rodentia; family Muridae; genus Mus; species Mus musculus. Next base: position 76,273,573 of record NC_000080.6, read on the forward strand.
TTGATTCTTGGAGCATTCTTTATTACTTAATTACTTATTATTTAATTACTTACTTAATTACTTTATTACTTATGCAGCGTTGGTGCTTATGATCCTTTTACAATTCCACATTAAATTATAAATTACATGCATTTATTTAGTGAGAGAGAGAGAATGTGTGTATGTGTTTGCATGCATGTGTGCGTGTGCGTGTGTGTGTGTGTGCACATGCACACTCAAGTGATGACAGAAATGTGGAGGTCATAGGACAACTTTCAAGAGTTGATTCTCTTCTTCCACCGTGTGGGAGTTGGGGCTTGAACTCAGATCATCAGCCAGGCACTTTTACCTGTCAAACTATCTCAAGCCCCCTTGCAAATCGTCCCGGGTTTGCTCCAACCAACTTGGCGTCACTGGAAAGAGACTCTGCTCGTCACCTTCTCTGTGCCAGTGGTCTCGAGGGTGCTCCTTTATAAGTGGTGTGCTTGATGGTGAGAGTCTCCAGTCTCTTCTAAGTGATCTCGGATGTATGCACAGTTGGCTGAGTCTACTCACTTTGGATTGTTTAGGAACACGTGGAAACTTCTGGATATGCAATGGGCCTTTTTGTTGTCTCAAATGTTGAAAGCACATTTGAATAAAGTTTCAGAACATGACACTGCAAATGGTTCTCTGCTCTTTTTTTTCTCTCCAATATATAGCAAGCATACATTTGTGTCTATGTGAAAACTAGACATGTGTATATGTACCAGGTAGGACAAAGTCTGTTTTAGAAAACTAACCATGTGTGTTATGATGTAGCCAGACAGAAAGTAAACTAAGTAAGAGGCCCAGGGAAGGTCCTTGATTTGGAAAATCTTAGCCTTTGCAGACCCACATCCCATGGCTTTTCCATTGGCAGAGGTTAGACTTAAGATGGCACTAGTAACAGCCTGCACAGAATAAGGTTTTGCTCCATTGACTACATTCACAACATTTATCAAAGCACAGTGTGCCTTGTCCTAGCAGAAAAGAAAGTTCAGTGCTTGCATCATGATGACCAACCACCTGGGATGACTGACATGGTCAACACTGGCCTGAAGCGCTTCACATCACTACACCAGGAGCAGCTCCTGCCTCCCAAAGCTACAGGAATGAGACACAAACCCAAATGATAAACAAGAGTTCTCAAAAATCTCTGCACAAACTCCTAAGCAAAGATGGAGTCATAGCTACTTTTGTAATCTCTGCCAATTAATATACTCCCAAACCACGAACCAGAGATTACAAAATAAGTTGGAAGCACAGCCTTGGGGACTCAGACTGGCATTCCCCATGTGGCCTCACTGGTGTGGTCTGCAGCAGTCATTGGTGTTTTCCTTTGCACTCACAGTGACATTCACCTGGGGGAGAAGGACAACTGGATGACAGAGCCTTCCCAGCAGCCCCTGTGGTCAGAGTCCCTGCCATGAGAAGTGAAGGAGGAAAGGATCGGGCGAGGTTTCCATGGTTTCGCACTTCTCCTTGTCAAATCCTCTCCCCGGCTTTCATGAGCATGGAATAGTTCTGCACTGATGTCCCTTGGAGTCCTCTGATCTGCCTGCCTGGGTCTCTTCATCCCTTAACCTCCTGTCAGATCCCTTGCCTGCCTGCCTTATCTGGCTCATGTTAGTCCATATTTAAATGGTTTTCTTCTTTTTTCCAGCTTCTCAAAGCCAGTAACTCTCTAAGAAGTATAGACTATTATCAGACATATCACCTTATTTTCCAAATCTACATGCTTTCCTTACAACACTGACTGCCCTGTTTGCATTTGGGCTTTGTTGACAGTACTGTGAGCTCCACATAGCTGTTGCCTATTTCTCTCCTCCCTCTCTCCCTCCCTTCTTCCCTCTCTCCCTTCCCTTCTTCTTCCTCCTCCTCTTCCTACCTCCCCCCTCCCCCTCCAGGATTTCTGTGTTACAAGCCCTGGCTGTCCTGGAACTAGCTCTGTAGACCAGGTTGTCCTTGAACTCCCAGAGATCTGCCTGCCTCTGCCTCCCAAGTGCTGGGATTAAAGGCTCGAGCCACCTGTACGACTGTCTGCCTGCTTATCTGTTTTTGTGTGCTGTACTCCGTTAACATGGTTTTTGACATGAGCTTCTTTGCAAGGATTCAAATCTCAGACTCAATGTGTGTTAGCTCAGCATCTGTTTCCTAACCTGGTAAGGGAAACTCTGTCTATTTCACCACCCCCCACCCCAGTCACATTTCCTTTGTCCTCAGTCCCTCTACTCCATCCAATCAATAGCCTCATCCTGTCCTCTCTGCCTTTCTAATAGCTCTTGGCTGTGGCTTCAGTTCTGAGTGTCTTAGCACCTCCTAATGATGATCAGTCTGTCTCCCTCCTCATCCTCCCCTCTGCCCCACCCAAACCCATCATCCTCACTGCAGCTGATGATGGCTCTAAGATGGAAACCTGATTATTTCGCCTTTGCTTCCACATCCCAAATTCTGGTTCAAGCTCTCTAATGTTATATGTAAAGTCCTCTCTGACCTCACATCTTCTCCTCCTCATCGACTTCGCCCTCCTTGTTGTCCTCCGTTCCAAATCCAAACTCCATCTATTTTGGGCACATGGGTTTCTACAAATATTTGATTCAAATTTATATTGTTAATGCATTTAAATCATCCAAGCAGCTGTAAGTGAAGGTATTCATGCAAACCTATAACCTATTATGCTTATATGCACGGAGGACCATCAATGCATTAATTTGTGAATTCTCTGCATGAAATCTTCATCTTTTTTTTTTTTTTTGGTGACTATTCCTGTTAATGCGCACATGCCATTGATTAGAGAAGTTAGTAGTTTCCATAAGCAATTTCTTTTTCTTTAAAGCTCAGCCATTTCTATGTTGAATCACACAATTGGGGGGAGGGGCGGTTCGAGCCTCTCAGAACCAGTATAAGCACATCACTGTGCCTTTTGCTGAGTCTTGCCTCTACAGACTTGGCAGTGAATGGCCTGGAGCTTGCTATCAGTATTTAGGTGGAGGTCAAGCTGGTCATGTGCTGCTGTGGTCTAGTTGAATCCCTAAAGACATGAATGGAGATAATGCTGATTTCACTGGGTTAAATTCCAACAAGAGGTGTTTCGGGCTGCTCACAATGGATTTGGAGGTGGGGGGAAAATGAGTTTGTCCTTGTCCCTTTTGGCCACAGTGCTGGTTGGATTCCTGAGCGTGCTAATCATTGTCCTGAGTGGCGCCGGGCTTTAACCTGGTGCTTATCAGCTCCGGAGCTGAGGAGACCCGGCTTTGTCTCTCCAAGATTAGATTGCTACAGCCTCACTGCGTAAGGCGTGTGGAAGTGGGTGGGTAAGCCCTAACTTCCTACAGCAAAGGCCACCTAACTTCCTACAGCAAAGCCCAGACCTGGATAGAACAAAGGGCCAGGACTTTCACCCAATGACTTGCCAGCACCGGACAACTAACTGGGGCCTTTCCTGTCTACACCTCTCTGGAGCCTTTTATCCAGCAGCCCTTTCGGCTAAGGAACTCTGATTTCTCTTGAGATAAGACACTTACTGCCTGACTCAGGTTTCTGCTTTTCTTCTTTTCCATCCCCGTCAGTTTTTTTGTTTTGTTTTGTTTTTGTTTTCGCTGTTTTTTGTTTTACGAGACAGGGTTTCTCTGTGTAGCCATGGCTGTCCTGGAACTCAGAGATCTTCCTGCTTCTGCCTCCTGAGTGCTGGGATTAAAGGTGTGTACCACCACGCCCGGTTCCGTCAGTCTTTTATTAACCTCATAGGCTGGTCTGCCACTATGGGATGGTCCATCTTGTTCACCATTGAGCTTTTAGAGTCTGAGCCCCGGGCCTGGCAGTCCTAACAAGCCAGTCCTGGACACTGTGCTCAAAAGACTAATTAAAAAGACAAGCAATGGTGAAAACTCACCAAAGAGAGACGAATCCAATGTGGCCACATCAGGAAGATGAGCACAGAGTCCAGTGCCCTCTCCCACCGAGTCCATCTTCAGGGTCCCAACAGGAAGATCTTTATATACAGGGTTCTTGTATTTAGGTTCAAACACAAGGCAGTAGGTATACATACCTGCGTTCTTGTATTTAGGTTTAAACAAACACAAGGCAGTAGGTATACATACCTGGGTTCTTGTATTTAGGTTTAAACAAACACAAGGCAGTAGGTATACAAACCTATGCAGCCTCAGTTTGGGGGTGGTGCTATCTGTCACCAACCCATCATCTCTTACTTCCCATCTGTCCTCCATGGTGGTCTGACAATTTGTGACACCCCACACCCCGGCAGCAGCCAAGCCTTTGGTCACCTTGTTCTCCCTTCCTGTTTCAGCCCGTGCTAAACTCTGGTCTTGCTCTCTGACCTTGGCAACAAAATAATGTTGTATTTTCCCAAACCTCTCTCCACAGTCTCCCGCCAGTCAGAAACACCAACTATCAACTGCCTGAGACACCATTAAAAGCCACATCCCGGGTTTGGGGAGATGACTCAGTTGGTGCAACCCTTGCCATGAAACCCTGCATGGGGACCTGGGCTGGTCCTCAGCAGATGAGCATCCAGGCAAAAGGCCAGCGTGCCAGTGTGGCAGCGGGCGTGCGCCTGTCATCAGAGCAGCCTGGAGAGGGAGACCTGTCGAGAGCCCCGGGGCTTGCTGCTAGGCGGGCCGGCTCAGTTGAATTGGTGAGCTCTGGTGAGAGAGCCTGTCTCAGAAAACAAAGTGGCTAGGAACGAATACCAACTCTGAACTCTGACCGCTGCACGCATGTATGCACAGGAGCACACACATGGACGTGTACAACGCACATACACCTCGAACACACACAGATGTAATAAAAAATAAATTAGGGAGATAAAATTCATCTACTCACTGCTGCTCCTTGGACTCCTATGAAATTCCCTTCCTGGGTGTATCGATCTGCAGGGTGAGCTGGCTACATCACAGGGCCTGGTAATAAACTGTTTCTCTTCTCTTTCTTCCTTTTTTTCTTTCTTCCTTCTCTCTCTCTCTCCCTCGCTCTCTCTCTCTCTCTCCATGAACCCAAGGAAGAGGTGTGAACTCCAGCTAGTAGCAAGGTGGGAGTCTTATCTGTCCACTATACACGGTGTGTATTGCCTTCTGACCTAAAAAGAGCAGTAGCCAGTGGCCAGACAAAGAAAGAAAGATGGCGGCCTTCCTGAGCCTCAAGTCAGCTTGCTCATGAGCAAATTGCTGTCTGCTGGTTCCTGACCTCCTCTGGGCATTTTACAGGCCGATGAGCTCATGCTCATAAAGAAAGAGTGCAAGCCTTTCACTGAGGTATAATTAATAATCATCTGATAAGTGGATAACAATAATAATGGTGACGTCATCCCTTCCTCCACTTCTGCTCCTGTTGTGTAATAGTAATACCACGAGCTGATGTCCTCCTAGTACACTCAATTAGATGAGCGTCCTCCAGAGCAAGCTTACTCACAGCCAAGTGCTGTCTTGCGTGCCTCATTGCCCTCTCCAGGGTAGCCTAAGGGTACTGAACAGGGAGCAGTGTTCTGTGGGTGTCGGGCTGTGGAGTAATGAGAAAGTTCAAGCTACTCATGACTCAGGCACCAGGACACCATGGCGACCTCCCAGGTGGACAGCCGAGCCTTGGTGAGGCTCATCTTGACGGATTTATCTTATCCCTCAGGCCTCTTAAGCAGGGTGATGTGTGGATGAGTCAGGCCACTTCCTCCATGACATCATCAGAGGGATATGTGCACCCTGGTCAACATGCATCTGTCTAGTTATCCCGGCAGCCAAGGAACCACGTGCAGAACTCGGTTCTAGAGACAAGAGTCGCTTTGGCTTTTTGACAAATCGTAGTTTTACACAGAATCTCCAAGGTAGACACTAAGCTAGAAGAAGCCGTGACGGGGCACGCAAACACAGATCCAAGAGTCGCCACTGTGCCCCTACACGCTTCTCAGGGCAAATGCTGAGGGAGGCAGAACGGAATCCCAGGGAGAAAAGAAGACCTTTCATTTGTAAACGGTTTCTGCTTACAGAGCACTTTCTGCACTTGACCTCACGGCGCCTCACCACAGCTCTGTTTGGGCTCAGTTTATTATTTCTCACGTACAGACGAGGAAACCGAGAGATACTCAGTGAAATCAGAAGAAAGCCTGAAGCCGCAGCCACGCCCGCCTCGGTGACTGTAGGGCTCGCCCCACGTGACTGGGTCCACCAGCTTTGCTCTACTGGGCAGGAGATCATTCATCTTACTCATGGCTGGGCAGTTGGCCGCGGCGCAGGGATGGTGGTAGTGGAAGCTGAGTGGTCACAGCAGTGAAAGTCAGCTCTGGTCAGACGCTGCATAAAAGGGGAATCTAATAAAGGATGCTGCAGCAGCCGCCGGCCTCCCGCTTTGGGAGGGAGTGAAATCAGAGACCCTCCCCGGTTTCCCAAAGTCTGAGAAGGGCAACTTCTAGGGGCTCAGCGGACATCAGGAGCCTTTGTCCTCCAGTCAAACAAGCAGGCACATGGAGCCACAAGCCCAAAGCTCCCAGTCACAGCCTCCATAAGGCCTCCCTTCTTTTGCCTTTTCCTTCGATTCTGTTTCAGATGGACCGTTCTTTCTTTTTAAAACTTTGGATTTCCCACCTTTCCCCTACCTTCTCTTTCTTTTTAAAGCTTTACACAAGTATACGTTATGTCTCTCCTCAGATGAAAATTTCTGTCAAAAATGCAAATGAATCCAACTTTTATAAATATATTCTGAAATATTTGTGGATGGGATCACGAAATCACGGGGATTTTTCTATAAAATATGCTATAGGTTGGAGCTCCGCCCCCTTTGTCTTTTTCTAACTAAGTGAGCATGCACTTTCTGCTTTGATGCGTTGCCTACCCCAGGCCCAGAGCAATGGGGCCAATTCATCATCACAAACTGGAACTCCAAAGACTGAGCCCACATAAACCTTTTCTCTCTATAAGTTGGTTCTCTTGATCATTTTGTTATAGTAACAGAGAGATAACACAAAATAATATCAGAGGAATAAAGGAAAAAGGGAACATGTTACGGTTTCTGAGGGCTCACTTTTCATATTTCTCTCCCTGATTTTCTCTATTGCTAAAAATTTCTATTTAAAGAGGCAGAAAAATAGGAACGGAATTATGCATCTTCCGCAACCCTGTTAAAATGAATGCCTTCTTCTGTATCCATGTTTTTGGCTGTTCCCCCCAATCACCTTCTCCTCTCCATTATCTGATATACCTTTAAATAAACATTTATTTACATTTAATTTACTTATTTGTGTGTACGGGGGCAAGCATGCATACGGCCCTGTGCACATTTGTTGGTCAGAGGACAACTGTCGGGAGTTTATTTTCTCTTCCCATCATGTGGGCTCTAGGCATGGCAGCAAGAGTGTACTTGCTGAGCTGTGTTGCAAGCCTCTCACTTGATCTTTCTTCCTTCCTTTCTTCCTTCCTTCCTTTCTTCCTTTCTTCCTTTCTCCCTTTCTTTCTTCCTTTCTTCCTTTCTCCCTTTCTTTCTTCCTTTCTTTCTTTCTTTCTTTCTTTCTTTCTTTCTTTCTTTCTGTTTTTTGTTGTTGTTGGGTTTTTTTTTTTTGTTTGTTTTGGTTTGGTTTGGTTTGGTTTTTTCAAGACAGGGTTTCTCTGTGTAGCCCTGGCTGTCCTGGAACTCACTCTGTAGACCAGGCTGGCCTCGAACTCAGAAATCCACCTACCTCTGCCTCCCCGAGTGCTGGGATTAAAGGCGTGTGCCACCACTGCCTGGCTCATTTGATATTTCTTAAAGCCATAATTATTTCAGCAATTCCTAAAGTCATGTGGAAGACATCCTATGAGCTAGGCAGCAGGCCTTCCTTCCAGGTAAGCTACGAGCACTGGCCTTCTGGAGGACTGACCCGTCTATGTGTTTTCTTCTCTTTTTCATAGTTTCATAGAATGTTCCAGAGACACTCATTTCATGGCTGATCTGTTGATCCTTTTATAGTGCTCCTTCATGGGGGTCACACTTCTAGGAAGAAAAGTTAAAATGAGATTAAGGAAAGTCCCAAGATAGTTGTACCCACAGATGTTTCTCTGTCAGACACTGGGGCATTGCTCTGGGGTGGGACGGGCTCTAAAACACACTTAGGAACGAGCTTTGCTTTTTACCTCATCAGAGGAAAACAAAGACCAGACAGCTCATGCTGTGGACTCAGCAGCATTTTACCAGGGGCTGTGGCTGGGGTCCCCATTAACACTGTGGCCAGTGTCACTCACCTGCCGACCTTGTAAGAGGTGGCCGCTGGCACATCTCATTCCTCCCAGGGAGCTTAGGTCTTTGTATTTCCTTGTCATGAGCATCAGCTCAGGGTCAGCAGGGCCACCTTCTCTGCATGCCTCTTTCCAAAGTGGCCTCCAGGATGTGGAAAGGTCCCCGCTCCCCCTGCTAAATCCTTCCATCTGAAGCACAGGATCTGCACTTTCCTTTCTGGATTGATGTTGAAGACTTAATGTAATTGGCTGGCAGAAAATAAATAGCTGAAGGTATGCAGTCAGCCACAGCACGACCTCATATTTCAAAAGCAGCCAGCCCTCTTCATAAACACTCCTTTCCAGGGTGTGAAATCAATCATGTCACGGCTGGGGCTACTACTGTGCAGGGGACAGATATCTCATCTTACTCCGGAAGTATAAGCAGTGACTTGAGCCCTTCTCTGAACCTCCCTGATCGCCATGGCACCCTGTACCCCACTGCTTCCCAAGGGCCCTTCTCCAGGGCACCTTCTCTTGATTGGTGGCTTGCTCTGTGATCCTCAGTGACTTTATTTGTAAAGAAACTATGACAAAGCTATTAACAGTCCATTCTCCTTCCTGGTGTCAACCTGCTTTTTGGCCTTGGCCTCTCCCTCCCAGAGAAACCCACAGTTTCCCAGGGTGACTCAGGTCTTGAGCTCTGGCCCCACCTCAACTTTCTATCCTCAAAATGGGTTGTTTTTCAGAGGTGACATGTACAGACCTGGTCCCGTGTTCTCCAAGCCCTTTTCTCTTAGGAGCTCTAGAGTAGCAACATGTAAATGTGTCTGCTGGCTTGCTCCAACACAAGTGATCCATTGTGTTGGAGGCTGGGACTGAGATCTGGGCATCAATATCCTATAAGATGAAAATGAAATCTGGGTGCTGAGGAGAAATCTTAGTAATTGCTATAAAAGCATGAGTCCAGGTTAGTCCTCAGAACCTAAGTCAAGAGAGGGGGAAGGGAGAGTGATGGCAGCCATTTATAATCTCTGAGCCTTGGAAGCAGAGAAAGGCAGATCCTGGACTCACTGGCCAGACAGTCTAGACCAGAGTTTCTCGACCCTCCTAATGCTGTGGCCCTTTAATACAGGTCCTCGTGTTGTGGTGAGTCTAACCATGAAACTATTTTGTTGTTACCTCATAACTATAATTTTGCTACTGTTATGAATTCTAATGTAAACATCTGTGTTTTCCAATGGTCTTAGGCAACCCCTGTGAAAGGGTCAAAGTGTGGGTGTACACACACACACACAGAGGGGAGAGAGAGAGAGAGAGAGAGAGAGAGAGAGAGAGAGAGAGAGAGAATGAGAATTGCTACCTGTCTTAGGGTTTCCATTGCTGTGAAGAGACACCATTGACCAAGGCAACTTTTATAAAGGACAATACTAAATTGGGGCTGGCTTACAGTTTCAGAGGTTCAGTCATTATCATCATGGCAGGAAACATGGCATGCAGACATGCATGGTGCTGCAGAAGGAGCCTGAGTTCTACATCCTGATCCGAAGGCAGCCAGGAGGGAACAGAGTCTTCTGCACTGGGCGGAGCTTGAACCTAGGCTCTCAAAGTCCACCCCCACAGTGACACACTTCTCCAACCAGGCCACACCTCTTAATAGTGTCACTCCCTATGGGCCAAACATTCAAACACACGGGCCTATGGAGGCCAAACCTATTCAAACCACCACACTCCCTATCAAAGGATAAGCCAGCAGCTGAACTGTCGATCCTCCACCTCTCCGAGTGACAGATGTGCCATGCCCCGTCTCCACTGCTCTGATCTGAATGTCCCTCAACCTCGTGTTGCGAATGTAATCCCCTAAGCAAAGTGTTGAGAAGTGGGACCATAAAGCAGTCATTGGGTTTTAGGGACACTGCCTTCATGAGTTAAGGCTGCTAGGTATGTGGGAGAGTTTGCCACCCCCGCTTCCCATCCTGTCTCTGGTGTGCTCGACCCACATAATGCCTTCCACCATGCAAATGAAAGGGTCTCTCCGATGCCAATGCCTTGACAGCGGCTGTCCCAGCCTTCAGAGCCTCGAGCCCAATTCATTATTGTTTATAATTACCCAGTCTGTGGTATTGTCATAATAAACAGAGGAAATTGACCTAGTGATGATGGTGACCAAGGGTTCCATTAAAAGGTGTGATGGGAGAAGAGGGGCTGCTCTGTCACCACAGCCTGTACTGTTCCACACTCTGCTCATTTCCAGCCCTGACATTATCCCACAGAACTCAGGTTGGGCCCCCACAACTCACACATGAAAACTGCCCCCTCCTCCTGTTCTGCTAGCTCTCCTCTTCATGTCTGGGACATGCACTTTCACACCCCAGTAGGTAATGGTATAGCTATTGTCTCTCCCTTCAACATACACAGTCTGCCGTCCTTCTTGACCTACGGTGATCAGCTCCATCGTTGCCCTAGGCTCTTCCCTCTGTGCACACATTTACACACAACACACAAAGCCTGACAGTCTGAGTTGGATTCTCAGGTGGGAGGAGAGAACCAACTCCCACAGGTTGTCTTCTGTCCTCTAAATATACACATATGTGCATACACATGCAATAAATAAATAAATAAACAAATAAATAATGTGATTTAAAAACCGAACATTATAGCAACATTTTTGCATATGCCATAAATAAAGAGCTCAGGATAATTTACAGATTAGCTTTCAAATCAGACAGGAAAGTAGAACTACCTTGTAAGAGAATAAATTACTCCTGGCTAGTCTTCCCTTCCCTTCCCTGTGGTTTTCCTTAGGCTGGTAAGCTTGGTTCTTTACTCTGGCCCATGACAGTATGTTTCTCCAAAGACTGCTTGGTGTGTAGTTTAGCCTTGGTATTTGTCTATGGGGAATTCAAATCATGTTGAACAAAAACCTGAAGAAGTACATTACAAAGATGCCCAAATGCAGGGACCCTGATAACTCTTTGGCCTAACTGCAGGCATAGCTGGATAGGCACCTCTAAGCACTGATCCAAATGTATACCAGATAAGGACTGGGTACAGATAGGATAAAACAGGCAGAGGTCGTTCTTGTATCCATGGAATGTACAATCTGGGAAGGGAGCAGAATGTTAAAAATGAATAAATAAGACTATAATTTCAAAGGGCATAAAGACTGTGAAGGAAAGACAAGTGCTGTGAAGATGTGTTACTCTATCTTACATTGCTATAACAAAATATCCGAGGTTCTTAAAGAAAAGAGTTTTAGTTCCCAGTTTTGGAAGGCAGAATCTAAACAGCATGCTGTTGGTTTTAGCCTGGGCTCCAGCAGTGTGACCTCATTATTATTGGCATCATGGTGCTGGGAGCCAGTGTGGCAGGGAGAGTCACATGCTGGAACAAGAAGTCGGAGAGCAGGAGAGGGCTGATCTTGCTCTTCTGTAGTAGCTCTCCCTTGGGAACTAGCAAGGGCCCCACTTCCAAAGCCACCCTCTCAGTGATTTACTAACCTCTCCCAAGTCCTCACCTCTGTAAGGTCCCCTCCACTTCTTCTTCTTCTTCTCCTTCTTTTTTTTTTTTTTTTTTTTGTTTTTTTTGAGACAGGGTTTCTCTGTATAGCCCTGGTTGTCCTGGAACTCACTTTGTAGACCAGGCTGGCCTCGAACTCAGAAATCTGCCTGTCTCTGCCTCCCGAGTGCTGGGATTAAAGGCGTGCGCCACCACTGCCCGGCTCCCCTCCACTTCTCAACACCTTACACTGGGCATCAAGCTTCCAACATATGGACTTGAGGGCGTGAGACACATCTAGACCATGGCAGACAGAGTATAACGTATCCCAAGCCAGCGATATTTATGAAGAGACATCAAAAGCACAGAGTAGGGGGCAGGGCTGGGAGGAGGAGATGGGAGCATGTCTTACAAGTGGCCAAAGCAAATGTCATGGCTGGGATTGTGTTTTACAGAGATTATGGACCCCAGCATGGAAGTGCACACCTTTAATCCTGGCACTCAGGAGGCAGAGGCAGGTGGATTTTTGAGTTCAAGGCCAGCCTGGTCTACAAACTGAATTTCAGCAATAGCCAAGGCTACACAGAGAAACCCTGTTTTAAAAACAAAACAAAACAGCAATGATTATAATATCCCCAGCAGAATTTCAATCTTCTCCAGTTGTTCTTGGAAGTTTTCAAAAGTAAATTTGGCAAGCATGAGTCTAATTAATACCAACACCACCAACATTTATTAAATGCTTCCTTATACAACCGGAGGAATTCCAAGGGTCAGGTATCACCACCAAGACTCAATCCCTGCACAGCCTTGACTATCACTCCCTTTGCCTGTGTTTTCTTCTCTATAGTTCTTATAAACGCCAGACATTTTATGAATAGAGGTTTACCTCACCCAGGCTAGGCAAGCACCTTACCATTTTATACGACTGTTTACTTGTTTATTATCTGACTTGATGACTGGAATATAACCTCTCTGGGTGCAATTTCTTATCTTTTTTAAAGATTTATTTATTTATTATACGTAAGTACACTGTAGCTGTCTTCAGACACACCAGAAGAGGGCATTGAATCTCATTACTGATGGTTGTGAGCCACTATGTGGTTGCTGGGATTTGAACTCAGGACCTCCGGAAGAGCAGTCAGTGCTCTTAAGTTCTTAGCCATCTCTCCAGCTCCAAGTGTAATTTCTTAATCTCATTTTATTTATGGCTGTTTTCCCTAGAGCTAAAAACATCAAGTGATGGTTAGTGTTGCTCTCCAACTTGACAGAATCTGGGATCACTTAGCAGACACACCGCAAGGGATCACACTTGTGAGAAATCACACCTGTGAGGGAGAGCACCTGTGAGGGAGAGCACCTGTGAGGGACCACATCTGTGAGGGAACTCACCTGTGAGGGGGAGCACTCATGAGGGAGTACACTTGTGAGGAGGAGCACCTGTGAGGGATCACATCTGTGAGGGAACACACATGTGAGGGAGCATACCTATGAGGCATCACATCTGTGAGGGAGAACATTTGTGAGGCATCACACCTGTGAGGGATCAAATCTGTGAGGGAGCACACCCGGGAGGGAGCACAGGAGAGCACCTGTGAGGGAGAGCACCTATGAGGGAACCTACCTGTGACTGATCATACCCATGAGGGATTATCTTAATTCAGTTAGGTGAAGTAGGAAGGCCCACCTAAGAGCAAGCTGGTGCCGTTCCCTAGGCTTGGGTCCTGCTCTACAGAAAAAGGTGAAAGCAGTTTAGCAGCTGCATTGTGCCTCTGTGGGCTTCCTGACTGTGGGTGCAATGTGACCAGCCAGCTTTCCTCTGCTGCTACCATGCTTCCTACCACCATGGATCCATGGATGCCATTCCCTTCAACTGTAGACTAGAGCCTCCCTTCCCTAAATTGCCTTTGCCAGGGCATTCCATCACAGCAATGAGACAAGTAACTGAAACACAGTAAATGGCTCATTCATGATACTCCAAAATCCATATTTGTTAAATGAGTACCTGGACACTATGCATTTAGTCCTCATACTATTCTTCATAATCTAGGTACTATTTCCTCAATGTGTGGGGTGGGGGTGGGGGGAGGAAGTGGGGGGAAACCCATACTCGTGCACATGTGTGTATGAAGGCCGGAGGTTCATGCTGAGTCTCTCCCTTGGTTTCTTCTCCACTGTAGGCTTTGAGACAGTCTCTCACTGAGTCTGCATTCACCATTTTGGCTAGACCACTGACCAGCCAGCTCTCAGTGTCTTTTTGTCTCTCCCTTCCCAGTGTTGGGGTTACAGTTGTACACCATACCCATCTTTTTATGTGGCTATTGGGCTCCAAACTCAGATCCTCACGCCTACACTGAATACTGACCGTGCCATCTCCCTAGCCTGGGTTTTCTCTGTTTTGAAGCTCCGCAAGTTGACGAGGAGAGGTTAAATACATCTCTCAGAGCCCTGCAGTGAGTGATGTGGAGACTTGGGGACCCTAACCCAGGAAGTCAGAGTCTGCAGTGTTGCTCAGAGCTAGCTGCAGGATGGAAGCAGCTGTGGCTAAATAATTTGTACACCAATTTGACCTAGAGATTCTGCTTGCTTAAGTGGAATTCTGTTCAAAGAACCGAGAAAAGAACTCTAGCTGAAGTATTGAAGGTCCCAATACTGATTTTACAGAACAGGGAGCCTGCGGTCAGAATAGGACAAGGAAGTTCTGAGTCATAAAGTGCTTTCAGGTTCCGCAGAAGATTGCTGGGGTATTCCTCGCAAATGACATCCTAGACACTCAGCTACTAGGAATATGAACTATGGAATCGAGCCACGGCTTACTTGATCAACGTTTTCACTTGAGATAGAAACTTAAAAGTTGAGGCATTTAAAAACGAAGAGCCTGGAGCCTGGTTGGTACCCTTTCTTCTTCACTCTGTTGGTAAAGTGTCTGCCATGCCAACAGGAGAATCAAAGCTTAGATCCCCAGCATTTGAAGCTGGGCATGCCAGTACGTACCTCATTCCCAGTGCTAGGGTGTGGACACAGGGGGATCCCTGGGCTGTGCAGACCAGCCAACCAATGAGGTCTGGGTTCAGTAAGAGATCCTGTCTCAAAAATTAAGGTAGAGAGTGATTAGGGAATACACCCCATGTTGACCTCTGACCTTTCCAAACATATACCCCCATATACATAAACATGTCCATACCCAAGACAAACAAAAACAAAAATCTAAACACTCTGGGCAAAGCAGGACAGTAGCATCTATCCCAGGGTGGGACAGTAGCTGTGGTGGTGGAGGAGGAGGGTGTGGCTTCGATGCTGGGACTCTAGGTTTGCTCTCGGGGCCACACTGATGCTTCTTTCCTTCCTAACTGGTTCCTACTTGGCAATGTGCCTATAAGTAGCTTGTAATTTCCTTCCCAATGGTTGTTCTCTTGGTGTGCATCTGTGGACTTAGAAAGGAACCTTGCAGGGCTGGAGAGATGGCGCAGTGGTTAAGAGCACTGACTGCTCTTCCGAAGGTCCTGAGTTCAAATCCCAGCGACCCCATGGTGGCTCACAACCATCCGTAATGAGATCTGATGCCCTCTGCTGGTGTGCTTGAAGACAGCTACAGTGTACTTGCATATAACAATAAATAAATCTAAAGAAAGAAGGAAAGAAAGAAAGAAAGTAAAGAAAAGAAAAAAAGAAAGCATCTTACAGCCAGTGACTTCGTCTCTTTCTCTCTGCCCCCATGGCCGTTCTCAATCTGTTTTCCTAAGGAGGCTATTTGGGTGCATGGCCATTAGCTTGGTTACTTTGACCATTCCCTAAGTATCCCAGCTGTCAATTTGACAGCCCAGAGTCCTCCAAGTGGAGGCTTCCCAGATCAGATTGGCCTGTGGCCACGTCGTTGAGCAAGTGTCTCGATTGTTAGTTGATACGAGAGGGCTCAGCCCACTGTGGACCGAGCCATCCCTGGAGAGGTGGTCGGAAGCACAAGAAAGGAAGCTGAACTTGAGACTGGGAGCAAATGAGCAAATAAGCAGCCTCCTCCCTTGTTCCTCTTGTATTTCCTGGTTTGAGGTAACCCTGCATGGGATAGCAGGCTCCTGCCTTGGCTTCCGTCAATGACGGACAGTAACCTGTAAGATGATTGGCTTCCCTCAATGATGGACAGTAACCTGTAAGATGAACGAAGCCCCTCCTTCCCTATGTGGATTTGGTCATGATGTTTACCACAACAACAGCATGCCAAGCTCAGGGGTGATTTCTGGGCCTCTCACACATCTGTCTAGATGCTACCATCTTCCTGGGTGTCGTGGTTGTTCTCTGTGTTGGCTGTATCTGCTGCAGATCCTTTTTCTGTCACAAATAGACTTTACTCACCTCCTCACACACAGAGACACTACAAGATATACTAGGAGGGGCACATGCATTGTCTCAACACATCACACTCAGTACTATACAGCTGGAGCTGCGTGTGTGTGTGTGTGTGTATGTGTATATATGTTTTTAATGTGTGTACATGTGTGTATATGTTTTTATGTGTATATATGTTTTTATGTGTGTATATGTGAGTATATGTGTGTGTACATGTGTATATGTTTGTGTGTGTGCTGCACCTCAGTTCTTTCTTTATGTCTTCCTTCCTTCTTTCCTTCCTTCCTTTCTTTTTCTTCTTCTTTTCCTCCTCCTCTTCTGCTTCTTTTTAAGATTTTGTTTTGTATTATATTTGAACAAGGTCTTTCATTCTGTAGCCCAGGCTGGGCTCCTATTTGGGGCAATCCTCCTGTCTCAGTCTTTTGGCTTTGTTTTGTTTTGAGACAGAGTCTCATTATGTAGCTATGGCTGTCTTGGAGCTAGCTCTGTAGACCAGGCTAGCCTGGAGTTCACAGAGCTCTGCCTGTCTCTGCTTCCTAAGTGCTGGGATTAAAGATGTTTGCCACTCTGCCTGGATGTCCTCTTTTAAATGCTGGCTTTACAAATGTGCACCACCAAGGCATAACTGACAAAAACACTTGTTTTCTCTGTATAGCCCTGGCTGTCCTGGAACTCACTTTGTAGACCAGGCTGGCCTCAAACTCAGAAATCCATCTGCCTCTGCCTCCCGAGTGCTGGGATTAAAGGTGTGCACCACCACACCCGGCTCTCTCTATTTTTTTTTTTTCAGGAAATTTAAGTATATTTTTAGTAGTGTCTGGTGCTGTTTCAGTTTGTATTGCTGAGATGTAAAAAAACCAAACCAAACCTAAATGCTGTTGTTAGGCGAGATGTCATGAGCAGTGGTTCCCATAGGTCACAAGTGTCAGGCTCCGCCTTTAACCACTCCTGCATGTATGACTAGAGTCACTGAAAACCAGAGCTGTTCCATGGGAGTCTTAACAGGCTTGCTGGAGCAACTGGATTTAATTCCCAGGAAGCAGTACCATATTGTCTAGGCAACAGGGTCACAGAAAGATCCAAATACAAATAAAAGGAACATTTGTTCCGGCCAGTGCCGTGGGGGGAAGGTTGGGGAAACTGTACTTCTCAGCTTGGTATTACCTGAGGTAACTAACCTCTGAAGAGAAAACATTCGCTTCATTATATTTTTGTTTCCTCGCTGTGTTGCCTAGGCTACCTTTGACCTCCCCGCCCCTCCTGCCTAAGCCTACAGAAGGCTGGGATTATCGGCATGCACTACCACACCTGCTAGAAATCCTTGTTTAGCTGAGTGTGAAACCCAGTGGAACGGCATTTGATATCATGCATGAAGCCCTGGATTTGGTCCCTGGTAATGAGACAAAGGAGCAAACCCATTTATTTTGACTCATGGTTTTGAAGGTTCTAGTTCAGTTCCCTTTGATCTTTCTGTATGGCATAGTGAATCGCTCGTGTATTGTCTAAAACCAAAAGAGAAGAGAAAAGCTGGGACCACACAACGCTCTTTAAGGCCATGCCCCCAAGGACCTCAACACTCTATTCACTCAGATGAAGTCACCCACTAAAGGTGCTAGCACTTCCCAATAACGCTGAGCTGGGGACAGTGGTTTCAACACACACGTTGGGGGAGCTCATCCAGACCAGAGCAGAAATGGAAGCATTTGAAAGAGATCTTGAAAGATGGTTTGAGAAAAGCGCTCCAGAGTACCTGGATGGAGCACAGAAATAGCCAAGAATGGGGAGATGGCTCAGCGGTTAAAAGCACTGACTGCTCTTCCAAAGGTCCTGAGTTCAAATCCCAGCAACCACATGGTGGCTCACAACCATCCATAGTGAGATCTGACTCCCTCTGCTGGTGTGTCTGAAGACAGCTACAGTGTACTTGCATATAATAAATAAATTAATTAATAATTAAAAAAAAAGCCGGGCAGTGGTGGCACACTGAGTTCTGGTCTATGGAGTGAGTTCCAGGATACCCAGGGCTACACAAAGAAACCCTGTCTTGGGAAAAAAAGAAAAGAAATGAAAAGAAATAGACAAGAATCAAAGGAAGATCTCTAAGTGTTCCAGCACTGCTCAGTCATAAAATACTTGTCATTACCCCCATGCACCTCAGCTTTTCCCATAGCCACAGCCTCTGGAAAGACAATGTAAGTCAGAGATGTGTCCAGCTCGCCTGCTTATGGTATTGGAGTGTGCACAACTGACTTTACACCACACCCCAGTGTCAAAGGTTCATCTCAGGAAAATAAACATCAGCCAAACATTGACATTTCTTCTTTGAGCTAGATGTGTCTTTCTCAGCTCCGAGTTTATGCCTGTCCATTGCTGCACCATGCCCCTTTCCAACAGCCAACCCAGGATCAAGTCCTGGCTGCACCCCTTTCCAGATGGGTGGGAGGAAGCATTTTCCTTTGAGCCACAGAAGGATGACACTTGACATATCGCAGCCACGAGGATGTGGCTGGGACTTCAGATGTCTATGAGCTCAGTCACTGGTGTGTTTGTGTGTACCTGTTCACATAGGTGTGCGTGGGGGGGGGCGGAAATCCTGTATTTGTACGCAGTATTTTATGTTTATTGTAAACAAGCAGACAGAAAGAGAGAGTAAAGAGAGAAAACACTAGAATAGCAGTGTGTAAAGTGAAGAATTCTTCCCCAGGTGGCAGCATAGTGTCAGATGTCCATGACCAGAGGGCATTTCTGCAGAGCCCATCTGTCCCTGGGAATTTATGGTACTCACGTCTCTCGGTCTCTCGTGCTGGAGAAGTCCTTGTAACTCTACACCTTGGTAACTAAGGGTAGATAGAGCAGTATAGCAAATGTGGGGAATGTTGGTATTCTGTCTAAACTCTATCCCCACAGTTACCTGGCAACAGCCAGGTAGGCCTGACCCACTATAAAATAAAAAGGGCTGCTTGGCCCCCTGCCCCGTCTCTTGTTCTCAAACCCTTGTGTCCTCTCTTGCTTCCCCTCTTGCTTCTCTCTTGCTCTCTTGGGCTCTTCCCTTCCCCCTCTCTCCATGTGCTCACGGCCATGGCCAGCCTCTATTTTCTTCTCTCTCTTCTCTTCTCTTCTCTTCTCTTCTCTTCTCTTCTCTTCTCCTCTCCTCTCCTCTCCTCTCCTCTCTCCTCTCTCCTCTCTCCTCCCCCCCCTCTGCCTCTACTACCCCCCTAACCCCCCTCCCCATGCCCTGAGTAAACTCTATTCTATACTATACAGTCGTGCATCTGGTCCCTCAGGTGAAAGGGATGCCTTGGCATGGGCCCACTGAGACACCCCCTTCCCCCACACCTCACCACACCTCCATAGAACATACCCCCTCTCTCTATCTTTTTATAAACACATGAGGGAGGACAGATAAAACTGTGACTCTGAGTGACTATGCCACAATCTCCAGTGGAAAGTACTTAAGACTTCTAAAACAAGAGTGACTTTAATGTTTACCAGGTGCTGGGACTACTGTGAAGTGTTCCTGGGCAGAAGGAATCATTCTCAGGAAGAGAAGGCAAGCCACAGAATGTGAAACTCCTACGGACTGTCTACTGCACCCCTTACACTAGGAGCCTGGTAGGGTCTGCCAGATGTCCACACAAGTGTCTTTCTTTTTAAGGTCTCAAGCATTAATGTTCTTATGGGATACACAAGACTGGGGAAGCTGGGGCTCTACACTTGGATATTGTTTCTGACATTTCCGTTGTGCATTAGGAATGGCACTGACTCTTCCTTCAGGAAATACTGTAATGATCTCGATGGAACCCTAAGGACAGGTCACCCCATGGCTCCGATGCCAGTTTAACTGGAAAATTTGTAATATTTTAATAATAACAATATATAATATCATAATACCGTAACTGTTGTCCATACATATGTGGACAATCTTTGCTCATTGCTATGATGAAATACCTGGCTCAAGCAACTTTAGGGAGGAGAGGTTTATTCTGTTTCATGGACTAAGGGAATGCAGTCTGTCGTGTTGTGGAACATATGGCAGCCTGGACAGCTTGTGGCTGTGTCAGCGGGAATAGGAGGTGCCTGGCTACATCCTCTATGACAGGCAGAAAGTGGAACAAGGGGGTGCTGTGACTCCAGTCTCTGCTTTTATTCTATCCAGACCCCAGGATGATGACATCCACATTTGGGGCAGGCTCCCCAACACTCCCCACCCCATCCCCTGCCAGCTAATCCTTCTTTGATACATCCTCACAGGCATGCTCAGAGGTGTGCCTAACCATCACCCAGGTGATTACAAACTCAACCAGGTTGACAGTGAAGATTAACCACCCCAGTGCATATTCTGTGTGGTGGGCTGTTCTCTAAGGGAAGCAATTATGAGCTTATGGTTCTTTTGAATGTTAAATGCCATGAGGAAATATTCTGAAACAGGCTCTAGTTGTTACTGCTTTTACCCATTGACTCGTGGGTCATCGGATAGGTTTGCAAATTTTAAAGTTTAGTTTGTGTCACTGTGTGTGTGTGTGTGTGTGTGTGTGTGTGTGTGTGTGTGTGCACGTGCACATTCGCATGTGTACTCAACTGCACATACTTACATGCCCCTGTACATGTGCCCCTGGAAGTTGTGAGAGATGTCAGATGCCCTGGAGTTACATTGGGACCACCCGATGTAGGTTCTGGGAACTGAACTTGGGACTTTGGATCCTCTAGTTCTGGTGGCTGCCGCCGTTCTCCTGCTGTAACTATAAGGCAGCTGAAGCCCTGGAGCCCAGGTCTTGGTCTCAGGCAATCAGAAAATTGTGTTCACTTCTCCACGCTTATGATTCCAACAGGCCCATTTCCTAAATTGGCCAGGGGAATTGTGTCTTACAAGTAAAACGTAGCTCTTCTTGACCGAATAAAACACACATATTCAGTCACTAAAAATGCCAGCATTAGTTGCTGGCACCATGCTTTAAAGTACTGTAATAAGTCCTGGGGCCAGCAAGAATGGACAGTCATTGTCCTGCAGTGACCTCAGACCCACTGGACTTTAAGGCGTCCATCCTGGTGGCAGATCGCTTGCTCCATTTTAATAGAGCTAGGCCTGGCAGTTGCAAAGGTCTTCTTTCTTCTCTTCTCGAATCTTCCTGTATCTTCCTCCATCTTCCATCAGTGCCCCATCCCCTCTTTTCCCAGTTTCCATTCATTTTTGAGATTTGGTGCTAGGAAGGTACAACTGGCTGCCACGTCCTGAAGACTTCTTCCTGGGCCTTGCTTGCACTACAGTTGAGTTTAATTCTTCCTAATAGTACTTTTATAGTTAAGCCTGAAATTGATCTTAGAACGAGTCTATCCTTAGCAACCAAGGTCAGCCATTACGCTTAACGCTAATTATCATGGTTCAAGCCAAGGCTGGAATCTTAGAGACCGGTAATAAACATTTTTTGAGAAGCTATTTTCTCCTTCAGAGCCATGAAAGTTTAGATGGTATACATAAGAGTCTATAAGGTCTCAACATAGCAAGAACCTAGCTCAAGAGTACGCAGAGATGCTTGCTATAGAGAAGGAAATCAGGGACGGCCTTTGCTAAGCCCAGGGTCCTGTGGAAATGAGGCAGGTGGCATTTATGTCATTAAAGGTAAAGCCACTTAAAACAGCCACGTGACAAACACTCTTAGACCTGACATCTGCACACAGGGAAGACTGTGAGTTAGCGTCCCCAAAGCGGTCTGTTTGCCTTAAGAAGAATTGAATTTTAATGTTTTAGAGTTATAGAAAATTCTACTGTTGGAAACTCTTATAGGAAACTCTGTTGTAATGAACACATTCATTTAAAAAGGTAGTTACACGAATCGGATGGGTTGTTGACAAACTAGAGTCACTTGGGAACGAGAGTCTCAGTTGAAAGATCGCCTCCATCAGATTACCTGTGGGCACAATTTCGGGGCATTACGTTTTCTTGTTTGGTGAGCGGTGTGGGAGGGCCCGGCCCACTGTGGGCAGTGCTACCTTTGGGCACTGGGTTGTATAAGAAAGCAGGCTGAGTAAGCCATGGACGCAAGCCAGGAAGCAGTGCTCCTCTGTGCTCTCTCCTTCAGTCCCTGCCTGATTTCTCTGAATGATGAACTGCGAGCTTTAAGAAAATAAACCCTTTCCTCCCCAAGTCGTTCTCTGGTTGTGGTGTTTCTCACAGCAACCGAAAGCAAACTAGGATGTTATGCTTCCAGTGACTCAGTCTGTAATTGAAACAATATTCTTATCTTTAACGTTACTCAAATATGGAAATATTCATTAAACTTGAGCACCTGCTTGTCAAGGCTTCGGTACAGCTACAGAATTTCAAGTGCACCATTAGGCGATCGTAACTACGATAAGAGTGGTAGAGGTGTGGCTGCCCCTGCCATAGGTGTGTCCACTGCTTCTTCCTAGAAGGGAACTGGGAGGTGTGAGCAGATGGAACCACCTACGGTATGATCTATGTCCTTCATAAAGGCTTGAACTGGCCACAGCCTGGGCCCCCTTGGGAGGCTCTCATTGCTATTGATCAGCTGCAAGTCTCTGAACTCTTTTCCAAGCTGTGGGAAATATTCCAGCCACCTGCCTACACGTGTGTGAGGAGGAGACTGTAGGTGTCTCAACTTTCTGTGCAGAGTTGAAGTTGGTCCTGACATCTCATTGCCAATAGATGAGACTACCTATTGACTGTGTTGGTCGATTATCTTTGCCTTTATTATTTAGCAGATGACTGGTAACTTAGACCCCCTAGAGCTGGAGATACAGATATTAGTGAGTCACTGGCCATGGGTGCTGGGAACAGAACATGGTGTCTTAGCTATTGAGCCATTTCTCCACCCCACACTTATACCATCTTATACTTGGTCACTGCCAGTTTCAGTGAATGCTTTTCTTAGAGATTCTGTTATTGGAAGCTGGGCAGTGGTGCCCGCTTTCAGTCCCAGCACCCGGGAGGCCAGAGGCAGGTCCAAAATACCACTTTTCTTCATTTTGATAAGCATTTGTTTTTCTCTTGTTAATAGTTTTGGGATAGGACTTTCATAAGTACTCTGTATAACTTACAAATGCATACAGATACAGAATAAATAATAACAGGAACTCACAAAATTCCCTGTTGCTCCTATCAGATTTAATCATAGGTTTAAGGCCACAAATACACATCTATGTGACTGTTGTGACCAGCATCAATGCTGTTTTTGATCTATTCCTTCAGAGTAACTATCTGTCCCATTGGATGACCCTGCCGTGGCAACATTCTGGTATATTTGGCCAATCAATTATAAGATTATACAGGAAAAAAAATGAACAATGCTTTTGGAGAGGGCTATGCTCAACCTACCGGCAATCTGAAGTGCTTATTTTTTAAACATTCATTTTCAGTGTATGGGTGTTTTCTTGCATGTTTGTCTGTACACCATGTCTGTCTGCGCTTGGTGCCCCACGAAATGAGAAAAGTGTGTCAGATCCCCTGGACTTGGAGTTACAAACTGTCCTGAGCCAACAAGTGGATGCTGAGAATCAAATCCAGGGCCTCTGGAAGAGCAGCCAATGCTCTCAGCTGAGCCATCTCTCCAGCCCCTGAATTATTTTTTATTATGAGGGGTTGTTGCTTAGTTGCTTAAGTTACACATCTTCCCACACCACAGCTTAATTTACTAAGTGATACCCACCAATATAATCTTTAAGAAAAGCATGCAGTGAAACTCTGGTGTTGAAAAAGTACATGATCTTAGAAGACCCGAGTGGAGAAATGGCTCAACGGTTAAGAGCAACAAGTTCTGTTCCCAGTACCCACTTCAGGGGGCTCAGTAGTGATTGTAACTGCAGCTTTAGGGATCTATTGCCCTCTTCTAACCTCAGCAGGCACCTGTTCTCATGTGCACCTACCCTCCCCCCCCATTAGAAATAAACAAAACCACCTTAGAAGCTTTTCTTGTCCATTCATCACACCATGACTTTGTGAGTCCTTGTCTGGTGTAACCACGACCGAACGTCAACAGGTATTGACCCACTCTAAGCTTCTTCCTGCCCCAAACCAGGCCAGGTACACTTTGCCCAGCAGAATATTAAGTGATCACTTTTTGTTCTCTCCTGTCCACCATCCATGCCTCCTTTTTTGGATAATAGGACAACTATTTTTCAGAGAGAGAGAGAGAGAGAGAGAGAGAGAGAGAGAGAGAGAGAGAGAGAGAGAGAGAGAGAGAGAGTCATTTATTAATCAGCCTTAAGGCTGGGCGTGTTCAGTGTGGTTGGAGTGTGGCGAAGCAGAGCACCTCATTCCCCAGGTACAAGCAATGGTCTTGAGATCAAATCAGGTGAAACCTTGATTTCAGAAATTGCAGCAAGGGACTCTTCCTTAGCAGAGGAAGTAGAGGGCTGTGGATGTAAAGCCGGAAGTCCTGGCAGCTTTCTTATTACTGCGTGGGTTGGCAGCTGCCACCGACTGCAAACTGGCTTCTAGAACTCACACAGTGGGAAGAGGAACTGGGGAAGGAGAGATCCTGAATTGGACCATGAGCTCCTGGGTCCATCCCTTCCTAAAGTCTGCATCCCACCCTTTTCCTGTGACGCACACTTCTTTATTACTTTAGACCTTGGAGTTCTATTTCTGACACTTAGAGCGGAGCTAGCCTAGACTGACATATTCCCTCACATGAAGGAGGAGCCAAGACTCACATATGATGGATAAACTTAGGCAGTGATGCTGTGTTGGCCCTTTCTCCCACCTCTTGCATGCAGCTAAGCAGCCTGACAGACTGGTTCTGGACCTTCAGAGCCCAGATCCCGTTAGTGCTGTGGCTAATGTACGCCTAGCTAACAGGTGGGTGTGCCTTCTTGCCAACTGACACTAGTGTCCTCTCAGCTCTGGCTGGCATTGGACCGCCCAGGACCTTATAGACTCTTCTACCGTGTCTTTTTTTTTTTAAATATTAAGTTTATTTTTCCATGTATGATGTCTGCCTGCATTTGTGTGTGTTCACTGAGCACGTGCCTGATACTTGTGGAGATCAGAAGGGTTCCGTGGAACTGGAGTTACAGATGATAGTGAGCTGCCTGACCAAAGAGCCGGGAACAAAACTCTCACTCTGCAAGAGAAGTAAGTACTCTTTAAATGCTGAGCCCTCTCTCCAGCCTCCCATGCAGGATTGCCTGTGGAATCCTTAAATGTAACCTTGATATCCTCAGCCATCACTTGAGTTGTCTGAGACCTTGATTCTGCCTGGACTGGATTTGAGCTTGCCCAATACTCTGAACGAATCCTGAGTCTGAATTTCTGAAGACTGTGTCCCACCCCGACTAAGACCAGCCTTTCTCAGGTAGTTTTACCTAACTCCTACTTGCAAAATCCTTGCTTAGCCTGTACTACTTTCTGGGAATAGTGAGAGAAATTGTGTCTATAAGGCCTACGTTAGCCTTTCTCCGTTTCTTGAATGGTATTGTCGATGCCAGGCAATGTATAAAGACAAAAAAAGTTTACTTAGCTTGGTGGTGGAGCCTGGAGTACCCCTCCCAGTTCAGCCTCTGCTGGACCCCCTTGGCTCTCTCACTTGTCAGACTACATAACCACAGCAGTGTCTAAGAAGGGACCACACAGCGAAATCGGAAGTCAATGACAGAGGAGGGCCGGTCTTGATCTGTTCCACCAACCCGCGCTCAAGGAAACTAACTAGGATCCCACAGAACGACGTCAATCTCTTCCGTGAGAAATTCTTCCTTGACTAAACCCCAGTAGCTAAAGCTTCACATCACCCCGGCCATGCGCCAAAATTCCAACACAGAAATCCATTCAAACCACAGCAGGCCACTTTGTTAGATGCAGGTGTCCTGAACCAGTGTCCGAACCTTAAAAGCTTTAAACAAGGCTCTGTGCATCCTGTCACCCACAGCTCTGGAGTGAGATCACCTTTTGAAGTTCTCTGGACAGACTCGATGCTGCCAAACCAGAAGCAACACCTGCAATGAATCAAACCAGTCCCACTTAAGGCTAGGTACCTGGAGACCATGTGACTTCAGCAAGTTTAGGCCTGTCCAGTCAGTCGCGGAGCACATTCTCACCTCGGCTCTTTGGATAGGGGCGAAGGAGAGGAGGGTGTCCAAAGAGGACTCCATTAATGGAATTGCCCCTGAAATTACCTTGAATGTTGGGGCTGACCATAAGGACTCAGCATTAATGGTGAAGCTGGGCATATCTAATTCATCATTCCACTCATACTCACTTTGGGGCTTGTGCTCTCTGTCACCTGCAGAGATGCAGAGATGAGAAATATGGAGAGGCAGGGGTGCAGAGGTGTGGAAGCACAGAGGTGCTGAGGTGCTGAGGTGCTGAGGTGCTGAGGTGCTGAGGTGCTGAGGTGTGGAGGTGCAGAGGTGCGGAGGTGCGGAGGTGAGGATATTTGAAGAAGATGGGAAGATGCGGAGGGGCAGATACGTGTTCTTCCATGCCAGGACCTGAGGAGACAAGCTAGAGACAGCTTCCAGATCTAGATTGCTTTGTCCCCAAGCAACCTTGGGAAAACTGCTCAGCCTAGATCACTGATCCAGCCAAGATTTTCTTGTCTCCTAGTAGCCTGGGATCATCTCCTGTTCTGAACACAATCAGCCTGTGGGGCTCTTGCTCCACTAAGAGATTTTGGAAGAGGAGATGGAACCAAGAGAGGAGTTCAGAGAACCCCCAAGGCAAATGTGATCAAGACAGGGAGATTCTCCTGAGGGTCCCAACTCAAAGTAGAGCATTTTTCCCTTTAAAAAAATGGACTGTGTGGCTGAACATGGAGGTACTGCCTTCTAAGTCTACTGAAGAGCCAGGGGTCCATGGTGAGAGCCCTCGCCCCACCCCCAACTCCAGTCCTTCCATTCTCTCCATGGTGGAGGAATGGAGCAGGTGGGTAACCTGGGTAACTTGCTATAACATAGAGACAATAAATGCAGGCTACGCCCTGAGCTAGCTCACAAAATCTATCCAGTATACAATATAGTATGTCAAGTCTTATGCCTACAAGAAATTTGTTCTGAGTTTAAGGAAGAAAAAAGAACTACGCAAATGAACTTGGGCACACACCTATGTACAACTGGAGACAGACTGTCCTGTCCTGGCACAAACTGAACGAGTTTGAGCATATGGTAAGTGCTAGCTGGCCAGCTGATCCTTGACTAGCTATTCTATAAAAATGTCCCCGTGTTCTTTTCCTTTGTTTTCTTTTTTTTATAACCTATCTTCAATTAACTTCAGCATGTGACACTAGAAACCTAACCACAGACATTTATAAAGGCACACAGTCCATATGCTAGGGTCTCAAGGATTCCTTTCTTTGTGACATATTTTAGGTAGTATCTTTCTATCTTCTGTCTACCATCTATGGATGCATGTATGTATTATGATCTATCTATCTATCTATCTATCTATCTATCTATCATCTCTATGTGGTATATATATATATATATATATATATTTATAATTTGAGAAAGGTTGGTGATAAGGTCAGCATGAGAAAGAAAGGAGAGAAAGAAAGAAAGAAAGAAAGAAAGAAAGAAAGAAAGAAAGAAGAAAGGAAAGGAAGAAAGAAAGAGAAAAAAGAAAAAAGAAAGAGAGAGGGAGGGCAGGAGGAAGGAAGAAAGAAAG
Organism: Mus musculus; assembly: GCF_000001635.26. Lineage (NCBI taxonomy): Eukaryota > Metazoa > Chordata > Mammalia > Rodentia > Muridae > Mus > Mus musculus. Next base: position 76,301,218 of record NC_000080.6, read on the forward strand.
AAAGAGAGGAAGGAAGAAAAAGAGAGTGAGGAAAGAAGGAAGAAGAAAGAAAGAAAGAAAGAAAGAAAGAAAGAAAGAAAGAAAGAAAAGAAAGAAAGAAAGAGAAAGAGAGAAAGGAAGGAAAGCAAGCAAGCAAGCAGTGTAAAGTTCCACAGAAACTCCATTTGGAGAGCAATTTCTCGTTATAGGAAGATAACATTTATTTATATTTCATTGTTTTGTTTTTATGGAGTCAGAAAAATTCAGAGAGCAGCCAGAGGAGCTGAGAGATGCCATGTCCTTGTGTTTCTCCCAGGTGGGGAGACAGTGGGCCAGGGCATCACGTGTACCATTGGCCTGTTACTGTGTGGAGGTCAGCTGAGAGCCACACAGATAGCCAGCCATTCATACTCGGCTCTTGACTTCCAACATATTTTGTTTCTGAAAAGACAAAAACCAACTATTGATAGCTATACTCAGCTCAGATGTGCAGCGTATCTTGGTGAAATGATCTTTTCCAGTCATTTGATGGCCAGATAAATGTAACAAGGAACTTGTTACAATTTCAGTGGGACAAAACTCTAGCAATAAATAAATAAGTAAAAATAAAAATAAATAAAACTAAGACAGGTAACATGCATTTCCTATGCATTTTGTGTTTTGTTCACCAATATGGTTGTATTTCTCTTCATCCTTTGGACAACCCTGCCCTACCTGGCCTTCCCTGAGTGTTCTTCCTTTCTCTTGGCATGTGGCCCATCTCAGTTAGACTCAGCTATGGCCCATCTTCTGCCTCCCCCAAGGAGCCATGTCTCCTAAGGGGTCTGTACTCTGTCTTTTACTCTACTCTTGGTTGAAACCAGTAAGTGCTTCAAACACAGTAAAGGGTCAATAAATATTGCCTGGGATTTTGAAATGACACGGAAATAGACCATGTCATCATCAACTTATAATTAAACTCAGAATTATTATTGTTTGCAAAGCACTGGAGATAAGATGCAGACCCCTGCATATGCAAGGCAAGAGATCTATGACTAAACTATGTTGTCAGCCCCTGGGATAAGATTTAGGTTAGGAGTGAGTAGTCAGGATATTTCCATGGCAGAAGAGAAGGGGTGGGGAAGCAAACAGAAACACCAGATATAACAACTAACTGCCTGCTATTCAGAAGCTGTAACTGGGTAGTATGGAGCAAGACTGTTATACTTAGCAAGGTCAAACGACAACCCTTGGGGCAGCAACATCAGAGCTGGAATTTGAAAAAGGCCTGTGAGTAGCTTGCATTCACTCCCAGAGGCCAGCGTGGTCAAGGGCCCCCGAGGAGTGTGCAAGCAGGTCGTTACCTTATCCAGAGATCTCTTCCTCTGCTAGAATGTGAGCAATGCTTAAGTTCCCTGTGCACTTGGCTCCGGGAACCACATTTACTTTCCTTGCTGGCTGCTGGGCTTCCCTTCCCGAGCGAGCATCCTCCCGGGATCCCTGGGATTGCCTCTAAGCACCCTTTCCTTCCAGATCCACCCCAATCCTAACCCTGCTTGACCCACCCCAGGGAGGCCAGTGAATCCATGCAGGATCTTCCGGGCTAATTTCCCTTTCTGGAAGGTGACTCTTCACGTGATCTGGCACAGATGACGTCATTCATTCCACAGATTTCCCAACACTCCACTTTGTGTTAGATAGTGGGCTGGAATTTAGGACTTAACCATGAACAAGAGTTGATCATTTCTCAAGGAAGCTCATATTTTATGATGAAGGAACTACATTTTAGAAACCTCTTCCCAGCAACAATGTGAGGAAGTAGCTGAAGGGCAGCCAGGCTGGATAGAGGGAAGCTATAATGGAGGTGAACATGAACCTGACTCCTTCTCCTCCTGAAGACCCTGGGGCTGTTTCACCTCTTTTCCTGGAAAAAGCCTTCCAGGTTCCGTTAATTGACACCCTTCTCCAGTGCTTGTTATATGTGGTTGCATGCACTTGAACTCATCGCTAATGGCCCTGTGTTAAATCCTGACCAGTAAGCTTGGAATTTTTGCTAAAAAAGCAGGGGGGAGAGGGCTGGAGTTCTTGAGAGTATACACTGTAGGGCTGATACTCTGGCAGCCATCTTTCCTCCATAAAGGAAGAACTTGTGTGAAATTAGCCAAGAGGAAGGATGGGAGGGGCAGTCATGAGCACAAAGTCCATGATAGACTCCTAAATCAAGCTGGACTCCGATGACCACATTTTCAGTGTCTAAAACTATTTTAGTTACTTCTACTAAATTTCTGAATAACAAACTGTCTTAGGGTTTTATTGCTGAAGAGACATCATGACCAAGGCAACTCTTATAAAGGAAAACATTTAATTGGTGCTGGCTTACAGCTTCAAACATTTAGTTCATTCTCATCATGATGAAGAGGATGGCAGTGTGCAGGCAGACATAGTATTGTAGGAGCTGAGACTTCTACACCCTAATCCTCAGGCCACAGAATGAGACTGTGTGGCACACTGGGCATAACTTGAGCATAGGAGACCTCAAAGCCCGCCCTCATAGTGATGCACCTCCTCCAACAAGGTCAACCTGTTTCAACAAGCCATACCTCCTAATAGTGCCACTCCCAATGAGCCAAGCATTCAAGCACACAAGTCGATAGGGGTCATTCCTATTCAAACCACCACACAGACTGAAAAGGCAAAGGCATATTAAGTCCCCTGCCCAAGGCATTACAGTTAGCAAGAGCTGAATTTGGGCAAATCTAACTTCAGAGACTGTAGACTGCCTCTGAGGTTAGGGCAGGAATGGAGAGAGCTCAATGGGGCTGAGAGACTTTTGTGTCACGGAAGCTGTGCAGTTCAAAGACTGGATGACTATGGTAAATGTGGGGAAGTGACAGCGACAGAGAGCACACAGATACCAGACACAGAGAGGGGACATCTAAAAAGAGTTGGCAGGGTTGTGACGAGTTGTGATCTGGACATTGTGACTATAAAGTGTTTATGGGGCATGCAAATGGAGAAGCTGAGTTCCCAATAGACAGAAAAGACTAAGCAGGCCGGATTCCTTCAGTGTTTCAACCAGTTTTATTTGGAGTTCTGGACTAGGTGACAGGGACTCACTGCAGAGACTCCTTTGGACTTGAGAGCTTACATTTACCCGAATGATCTTGGAGGTCACCGGTGATTACATGTAAAGGAAGAACAAAATGAAATTTTAGTATCATGGTTTGCTCATGTGTGATCACTCCATAGGGTAGGAGTAGAGAGGAAAGTAATTAACACACACAGACACATTAAACACACTCACTTATACACACACACACACACAGAGACACATGCATACATAGACACACACAGATGCATACACACAGAGACAAATACATACAGACACATAAACACACAGATACATATACACACATACACACAAAGACACATAAACACACAGATACACACAGACACACACACACACAGACACATAAATACAAGTAGACACACACACACACACACACACACACACACACACACACACACACATGCCTTTTGTGCTATGAGCCAGCTGTGCCCAGCCAGGATGGATGTGAGGTTCCTGATGTTGGCCATGAAGACACAGTGGAGAGTAGAGACTGGAGCATAAATCGGCTGTTGAAGTTACTGGGTAACCCAGAAGTAAGATGGCACTTATCATAAAGATAATGATATAGGCACGAGGGATAATAGATGAGTCTTCCTTACCTAACAGTCCAAATAATTTACATAGTTGATGCCCCATGCAGGAGTGGGCCCAACCCCCACTCCTCTGCTTTGAGCATGGTGAACTGTGCTTTCTGGTTGCTTCTAAAGAGTCCCGCATAGAAAAGGAGCAAAACTCACTTCATAGCAGAGGGATCTGGCAACTACCCTTAGGCAAGGTGATAGATAGACCAACAGCAATAGTAAAAAGCCACGTTCCCAGGGATCCCTCGGATGAGGTGAGGGATACAGGGCTTGATCTCTGTATTCTCAGATCCCAGGGAAAACATCAGAGAAGTGCAACCAAGGGACTTTCTTCTAAATAACTGCTTGGTGCACCTTAAAATTGTCAAGGCCATCAAATACAAAGAAAATCTGAAGCCCATCAAAATCCAGAGGGGCTAAAGGAGACAAGATACATAAATGCAGGCAGAGCATTGAATTGGAGCCTAAACAGAGCATTAGTGGGGGAAACCTCATAGCGGCTGGAGTTTAGGTAGCACGACTGTACCGATATCAGATTCTCGTGTTTGATAACTGAATATAGAAATGTGAGGAGACAGAGCCAGGGAACTAAGTAAGAAGGTGTATTGTCCTCACAAAATCTTTGTAAGCATAAAACTGCTAAATGGTAAACATTGTGTATTTAAAGAAAAAAAAAAAAAGAATAGTGGGCTGGAGAAGTGGCTCAGTGGTTAACAGTACGTGCTGTTCTTGCAGAGGACCCAGGTTAAGTTCCCAGCAGGTACAGCAAGCGCCCATAACTGCCTGTAACTCCATTCAAAGAGATCCAACGGCTTCTTCTAGCCTCTGAGGGCACCTGCACACATGTACTCACAGAGACAAGCAGGTGCACACACCTGCACGAAAATAAAAATAAATATTTTTTACTGAGAAATATTTCCAGCAATAAAAACATGTAATAAAAGCAAATACCTTTGTATACTAAAAATTGTATGGATTTTTTGCCTTTTAGTTGACACTGAATTCTGTTATTATAAGTACTATAAATTAAGGTAATTCTTTTTGGCCCAGGGAGCATCAAATCTATACTTACAGGCCTTTTTATTTAACATATATATGTAGAAAATAGTAAGTTTCATTATGAGATTTTTTTTCATACTGTATACAATAATATACAGTGATCATATTCATATTTCAATACCATCTTGTATTTATTCTTTCTCTTTTTTGAGGGTGCATTTTCCCTCACCAAGAACCCCCTCTTCTATTTAGGTTTATAGTTAGGGTTACCTTTCAAATTTAGAGTCAATATACTAACATCTAAACTTTTAATAGTGTGCCCTTGTTCTCCCACGGGTCTGTGTGGTTGCGACTTCACCAGCCGCCCTTCCCACCGCTATATGGGTTTCTCTTGGAGCCTCTGCGCTGTGTCTTTGTTGCCAGAGGCTCCGGAATGCAGGAGGGATACCTGGGTACCTTCTTGATTTCTCTACATCTTCCTCATTCCTATTCTACCTCCTCTCTCTAGGCCTTGGTAACTATAAGAGCTGATTTTATTCAGGATTTTAAACTGCATGCTAGGGCCAGCAGGAGAGCTATATAATCAGCAGTATGAATAGGAGGGAAAAGGCAGGGCTTCAGGGAGGTCCTGAGGCAGGGATAGCAGCTATGGCTGGAAACATCTGGGACTGGGGCAATTGATAATCATGATAATAATAAGCATTCAAATAATTGCTTAGAGTTTACTATGCACAGGCATTCTTTGTCTAGTCATGCTTACGACTGGGCAAGATTTTCAGATTGTAAATGAAGAAACCCGAACCACTGGCAGGTGAGTGAGTTGCACAAGCCTAAGCAACAAAATCTCTAGCTAAGGATAGGTTCCAAATTCAATGTGCTTTTCGGTGCCTGGATGGAGACTAAAGGTGAGGTGTGTGTTGGAAGTTTGGTCCTTCATACTGTGGCTTAATGGTCTTTCAGATTACTGTATCTACAAACTTTAAAGATACCCGGATTCCCAAGATCTGCCCTCAGAGATTTTGAGTCAATAGTTCTGAGGGACACATAGGGCGCTTGCAAGTTCAGTGGTGCAAACCGATCCTGCAAAAGGTCTCTGGCTCCTTCTGCAGCCCCTCTGCCCAGGTAACACTGAATCTTGGGGGAATTCTTCATTGAGTGAGTGCTATAATGATGTAAAGAGGAATAGACCCTTAAACGTTTATTATCTGGGGATTGGAGAGAGGGTTTGGTGGTTAGTGGTGCTTGTTGGTCATGAAGAGGACCAGAGTTCAGGTCCCAGTTCCCAGCACCCATGCTGAGCAGCTCATAAATGCCTGTAACTCCAGCTCCGGGGCATCTGGGACCCCTCATCTTGTCTCCAATGGTACATATGTGCATACACTCACATCAACACGGACATATAAATAAGTAATAAGCACTATTATCCAAGGAGTGGTCCGTTCTAATCTGAAAGGATTAGCGCAATAAGTAGACTGTTTATGTCCCTTCAAACGGTGTGTTGAAGTCTTAGTCCCCAGGCAATGACAGATGAGCTGGGGGTCTATGGGAGATGAGTGGGAACAGCTCCAAAGGAGACTCCAAAGAGCAATGATGCATCATGGACCAGGAAGAGGACTCCATCTGATACCAATTCTGCTGGTGCTCTGATCTTAGATTTCCCAGCTTCCAGAACTGAGAAACAAGTTTCTGTTCTGTAAACCTCCTAGTCAAAAGTATTTTGCTATGGAAGCACAAATGGATTATTAAAATGATCAAAATTTGCTTTCAAATGATCTGTCATTGTTTAATAACTGACACACCTTTATATCTGCGTTCATGCTGGACTCACTCCTATGATCTCTGTCCATATGACCAGACCTCTCTTTCTGTGGCTTCCCATCAGCAAGCCTGTAAGCCAGAAGGCCACAGCTGCATCTGTCCTCAGTCCTCAGTTAGGCAGTCCTTGTCACTCCATGCCTCTTCATAGCAGAAAGTTCAGCCAACCATCGTTGTGCCTGTGTTTAGAGCAAAGAAACACAAGCCAGACCAAACTGTAGGTTAGGATGTCAGTGCATTAAAAATCAAACAAACAAATGACAAACAAACAAACCCACCCAGTGCCCACAATCACTGCCTGGCTTCCTCTGCCTGAATTGTGGATTCTCTCCCTATTTTATAGGTTTAGTTTTCTGGAATGTCTAAAATCAGATAGATGTATTTCTTTATAACTGTAGTTTGTTTCTATTCTGATTCACTGTGTCTTAAGTTGTGTGGCTTGCTTTTTTTATGAATTTTATCTGCCTTTTAATCTCTATGTGAAAATAAACACCCATCTACTCATAACTTCAGTTGTGGAAGAGGGGCCCCACTAAGAGAGTTCATTCAAGTGCTCTGAGAACAAAGCTACAGCGAGCCATGGGCGTTTGATTGGTTCAGCCTGCCTCTGGTTCTCCTGATCCATGCTGCTGTTCCTTTCTCGTTGTTTCCCACAGGAACGCGTTCCTGAAAGGCAGAGTCAAGGGAAGGAATTGAAAGCCCAAAGACCATTTTCTCTCTGTGTGGCAATTGCTTCTCAAAGCCCTTCCAGAGACATAGAAGCAGCAGGGAAGAGGGGCCTGTTTTCATTTTACCAAAAGAAATCCTAGATCTCCCCCAAGGCATCCACCAACCCCAGGGGATAAATAGCCTCCAGCGAGTCGAGTCAGCACCGTGAGTGCGTACTGAATGCCTGCTTTGGACCAGGCACTGCAGAATCACCCCACACAGTTGTAGACGATTAACAGGTGTGCCACTTCTTTCAAGGCACACACATGCTGGTCACCACCTGTGGATGTCTTGCTTGATGGTCCCCCTCAGCCTCAGGAAGCATGTGACCACAGCGAAGGCTTGGCAAAATCTCCTGAAAGCCTCCAGAAGAGCACAGTTCATTGTGGACAACCGTGCTGGGGGCACTGGGAAACTGCTTCCTCCCGCATCCCCATCCCCCGGATCTAGTTGGCTGATGCTATCCTGCTACTTCACCTATTTATTTATTTATTTATTTATTTAAGTGTCTCATCTTCCAAAACGCCCCTTTGAGGTCAGGAAATAGCTCTTTCTCGGGCATCCCCTTCTGTGCTGGATAATTTTTGTCATCTTGACACAAGCTAGAGGTATCTGAAAGGAGGGAGCCTCAACTGAGAAAATGAATCTATAAGATCAGGTTGTGAGGCATTTTCTTAGTTATTTATGGGGGCAGGGGAGAGAGACAACCCATTGTGGGTGGTGCCATCCCTGAGCTGGTGGTCCTGGGTTTTCTAAGAATGCTGGCTGAGGAAGCCATGAGGAACAAACTAGTAAGCAGCCCCCCTCCATGGCCCCTGTACCAGCTCCTGCCTCCAGGTTCCTGTCTTACTTGAGTTGCTGTTCTGATTTTCATTGAAGATGAAAGCAATGGTGACCCTGACTAAGGCAGTGTTCCCAAAGGATGGGTTGCAGTAGTCTCTCTCCCTTTCCTCTCCAATAGCATGGGAGCAGAAGATGCCATGAGCGGATGTGTATTGGTGACAAGGGTCAAAGCCTTCCTCTGCTCCCTGTGCTGAAGTTATCAGTGTGTGCAAAAACTAACAACTGCACCTCTCCCTCCCAGGATGACGGCAACTCGAGGATGCGCCATACTGAGCCCTTCTAAGAAAGCCAACTAACTTGCCCCCCACCTTGCTGTACTTAATAGAGGTGCTTGTCTGTGTGTCTGTCCTTTCTTCATCCCCTTATTGGTCCAGTCAGGTTCTCAGGATCAAGCCTTGTGGGTACAGGGAACACAAGGAGTTGACCATTTTATTTACCTATAGCCACATGACTTAAGTAAAGCTGCAAACTGTTCGTTTCCAGGTAGTGTGATGACCTTTGACCCTGTGGAATACTTTCTGATTTCGTCTGCACAATAGAGGAGCAGCCCCTCCCCAGTACTGTAAACACCTGTAGCTGGTAGAGGGTCTGGGCACAGCGTCCACATAGACTGCCTTGCAGGAGAGATGGGGCTTCCGCCTGCTTTCATAACCTTAGAAAAGCTTTCTATTGCATCTATTGATTGTGTGGTGGGGAGAGGAGATGCCATGGCTCACATGTGGAAGGCAGGGAATGACTTTCAGAAGTCAGATCTCTTTCCACCGTGTGAGTCTTGGGGATTAAACTCAGGTCTCGGGCTTGGAAGCAAGCAGCTTTGCTGTCTGAGCCATCTCCTTGGCCCTGGTCCTTCATATCATCCTATTAGAATGATATGAAAGAAATCAGGTAGGAAAAGGATAGGAAAGATTGGGACCATGCTAGACCCTAGCTCGTTTCCAAGACATCATAATAACTCCAGGGTTTGGTGGGTCTAAACATGTAGATGGTAGAATTAGAGAGGCAGGGGCACGACAATTTGGGCTTCTGGTTAACAAAATATTTACAACAGGCAGGCGGCTTCACAGGGGTTGGGGTGGAGCTGTCTGGGCCATCAGGCTGGAAGCAGGACCCTTGAAGCAGCTGATGTAAGAATGTAGTGACAAGTTTCAGCCCTCAGGGGAAAGAGAGAGAATTCTGGCAAGGAGGAGGCCGATGGCGAGACTCCAAGACAGGCAGCTGTGGTTTGGGGCTGGGTTCCAGGGTGAGCGGGGACCGGAGTCCAAATGTGAGCTGAGCAGGTGCCCAGTCATATGCCAGGCTTGGCTCCAGGAGTCGGCAGAGTTTCTGGAGCAGGACATGTGAATGCCAAAGAGTTCTCCTTAGGCACCCCCACAGCTAGGCTTGGGGACACAAGACTGGCTCCTCCTACCCAGTGAGAGGCAAGGGTCTCACTGTGTGATAGAGCTAAACCTGGGTAGGCCCAGCTGGGCACTCCCAGCAGGTGGGTAAGTTACATAGGTGTCCTGAAGTTGAGTGATTACGTCATCACTCCCTTTCCACCTGACCCTCATTTCCCCCACTTAGGCAGCCATTCTTACAACCGGGAACAACTGGGGTCTTTAAAAGATGTCAGTAATTCTGCCTTAAATCTCTGAATACAGAAAGAAACTATAGATAGTAGACATGTGCCTGAGTACCCTGAGATGTAAGCTTACCTGGGTCTCACATACATGGCGGCAGCTGAATTTCTAAAAACCTATATTGAGATCCTGGGTTTTTTTTTTTATTTGTTTTGTTTTTAAGATATAGTCTTCAGGTCTTACTATATAGCTCTGGCTAGCCTAGAGCTTACTATGTAGAACAGGCTAGGCTTGAACTCATGGAGATGTGCCTCAGTCTCTGAATTCAGCTAGGATTAAAGGTGTGTGCCACCTCACATAGCAAAATCCTACTTTTGTAAATAAACCCTCCTAGGAATTGTCAAGATGACAGTGCCTGACAGGACACATACATTCTAATTTTTTTTTTTTTTATTTAATTGTAGACATTCAAAACTAAGTATCCTTACTTTATCATCAAATACAGTTGATTTTGTGTCCTTTAACTCGTTCTGCTATTTGCTTTGTTTTCAATAATGCAATAATCTTAAGAATGTGTGTCTCATGAAATTTACAATGATTTGGAAGATATAATGTTTTATTCGGAAGGATAAAGTAATCAACAGTTGGGTTTTCTAGCACTTTGAAAGAATGTACCAGCAAAGTTTATGAACTGACAGACTCCTGAGTTACCAGGAAGCAATCTCTGCTGTAATAAATGCCATCCTGTCTTAAAAGCCAGCTGGAGTTCTGAGCCCAGGCTTCACCCTCTGTCGTGTGGCAGCTAGTGTTGTCCTACTGTGTAGGAAGGATTTCATCTCAATCCTTCCTGCTAGAAACTTCTGGAGTCTCACTGTGACAGCACCTCCCACTTGGCACTTATCCTCCGGGCCATCCTTGCAAACACACCTAGGAATATTGGCTACATCCTCCCTGGATAATTCTCACAATAGTTTTGCAGTCCTTTATCTGACCTACTTGGTCAACACGGCGCCTTGACTCACAGATATCGGGTAAGAGAAAGGCCTGCAGCGTCACTGGGCCATTCCTCAGGGTGGGGCAGGAGAGAGATGCAACTGGATCTGCCCCTTTCATTGGGAGCATCAACTCCTCAGGGTACTCAGAGTGAGCCTGGGCTCCGGCTGCCTGAGGAGGGACGAACCTCGCCTGGTCTTCCCCTTTGCCTATAGCCATCCTCCCTGTGGTCATCATTTTTTTTTTTTCCCAGACAGTTTCACTTTATAGCCCTGGCTGTCCTGGAAGGCATGCTGTAGATCAGGCTGGCCTCCATTTCACAGAGATCTGCCTGACTCTGCCTCCTGAATGCTGGAATTAAAGGCGTGTGCCACTACTGTCCAACAATGGTAATTCCTTAAGTTATACTTTCTATTTGTGTGTATGTGTGGTGTATGTGTGTATGTGAGTTGTGTGAGTGTGTATACGTGAGCTGTGTGTTTATCAATACGTAAGCAGTAGAGGCCGGAGGTCATTAGAATGCTCAGCGCCACTCTACCTTACTTTTTGAGACAGGGCCTCTCCTTGAACCTGGAACTCACTGATTCAGCTGACTGGCCAGCAAATATAACAATCAATTATCTGATTCTGTCCCCTAGTTCTGGGGTCACAGATGAGTCTTGTTGTGCCTTGCCTTGCCGTGGGTACTGCAGGTCCAAACTCAGCTCCGACCTTTCACACTAAGTACTGAGCTGTCACCCCGGCCTGAAGGTTTATTTTTAAGATGTACTTTAGGGCTGACAAAGTGACTTAGTGAGTAAAAGTGCTTGCTGCCCAAGTGTGATAACTGAGTTTGACCCCCAGAGGTGGAAGGAGAGAACTGACTCTACAAGCTGCCCTCTACCCCCCCCCCCCACCACGTCTGCCACGCATGCGCACACTCACACATGCGCATATCCACTCAGTGCATTCCCCCCCACTCCCACTCCCTACCCCCCACGCATGCCCACACATGTTCCAGGCCAGTCAGGCTATATAAATGACACACTGTCAACCTAACCAAAACATGAAACAAAAGTCCACACGTTTTGCTGCGTTCTAGCAGTGATGCGGCCCCTACCACAGCTTTGCAGTTGAAACAGCAATGACCATTGGCCTAATTTTACATTGACCTGTGTGTGCTCCTGCACTCGTTTGAGCATCTGGGAGCATTTTGCAAAAAAGACAAGTGATTTCTTCTTTTAGTTTTATGAGACACTTCCGGGGCACACCAGAAGTAGGAGACCTTTAGCCCCACTGCCTTTCCCAGAGACTTTTTCTAGAAACAGTTTCAAGGGATTTCATCCATAGTCCGCATCTCTACCAAAGGGCAATTGAGAAAGGGAGGCCAAATAAAGGAGGGGAGACAAAGCAATAAAAGCTCTTTTCTAACCAGTCTGCCAGCGTTTAGATGCTGTGTGGTGGTCCCTTCTCCACACCCCCTGGATGCACACCTGCCTGTCACTGCTCAGGGCAGAACTGATACACTGGCGAAATGGATGGAACCTTCCGTAGGGATGAGTGGGATAGATTCACCAGGAGATAGAGGCCATTCAGTCCCATCTGCAGTGTTCTGGGACTCTGGAAGGTCATGCGCCCAGGACATGGAAAGAGAAATTTGGGTCTGTATTTGAGTCAGCATGAAGTAGCTCTGTCATTTTCTAATTCCCATTTAGGAGCATCGGGCAGCACCTAGAAGTGATGGGAGTCTGTAGGTGAGGGCTGTCTAGCATTAGCATGTAATTACCATAGATTAGCATATCATTAGCATGCCACTATTACAGACTTAGGATTTGCCTGGTGCCTACCCCAAGACTCAGCTCGACTTGCTCACACACCATCTTGCACATGGCGGCAGCCCCAGGCTGAGGGAAAACAGTGTGCTTACCACTTGTCCTGAAAGGCACTTCATTTCGTCTGTACTTTAGCATTTAAAGTTAAAAGATTTTCCTAAACCCACCAGTGACAGAAACCCAATTTGAACATATTTAAGGAAAATTGGAAAATGATAGGCTCTTGGGAAATCTAAGCGTAAATCTAGGCAGCTGAATCTAAGAGGTGAGGTCGTGCAATCATGCGATGTTTTGCCGTCTTCTGTCTTCACATTCCCTGTGTTGCCGTCACGTGTCTCCTTCCCGCTCTGCTGCTGCAGTGCCCACAAAGATCTCTAGCCTTACACATCACCACAGCGGAAAGCAGAAACAGCCGGGGAGGGACACCCTAGGGAGTTTTGTCCATTCTTGAAACAGCAACAGTGAGTTCTGGCCTAAATCACGTGTCCAGTTTTTAAGTTAAAGCATATCTTAAACTAACCCAAACCATATTGTCCAGGAACTGGGATCCAGGGCAGATAACCCATCTCTGCCTTTGGTATTTAGCTTTCTTGATCAGTCTGATATGCCCTAGAATCACCAGGGAAGAGAGTCTCATTGGGGGATTCTCTACACGGGGTGGCCTGTGGGCAGGTCTGTTGGGGATTATCTTAATATGTTAACTGATATGAGAAGACTCAGCCCACTGTGAGCAGCAGCATACCCTGATCAGGGGCGCTAAACTCCATAAGAGTACAGAGGTAGTGTTAAGTCCCAGGGAGCAGGCGAGCATGTGTGTCTGCTTTTTCCCTCTGCTCCTGACTGTGGCTGGGATGTGACTGATGTGACTAGCTGTTTAAAGCTCCTGCCTTGACTTCCCCGCAATGACGGATCATAACATGGAGTTGTAATAGACAGTCAAATTCCCTTTTCTCTAAACTACTTCTTAAAATGTTTTGAGATTATAATTACATTTCTCCTTCCCTTTCCTCCCTACAAACTCTCACTCACCTTCAAATTCATAGCCTCTCCCCCCCACTTGTTATTGAATATATATGTATATTCCTAACATTCCTAAATAAAACCTGTTTAGTCCATACAGGGTTGCTTGTATGTATGTTTTCAGGGCTGACAAGACGTTGATTTTTATTTTTATGTGCATGGGACTTTTGCCTGCACATATGTCTGCCCACCACATGCGTACATGGTGCCAGTAGAAGCCAGAAGAAGGTGTTGGATCCTTTGGCACTAGTGTTCCAAATAGTTGTGAGATGTCATGTGGGAGCTGGGGATTGAACCTGGGTCCTTTGGAAGAACAACCAATGCTCTTAACCATTGTGCCATCTCTCTATTCCCAATGTTGCTTTTTATCAGGGCATTTTATCACACCAGTAGAAATGAACACTTGGCAAGCAGCTATATATGTCTGTTTTTAAAATCCATACTATACTTAGGCTGTATGTAAATTAGATTTTATACATTATCATGTGTTTCCTGTGGCTCATTCCCAGTTAATATGAGAAAGAGCAAGGATTCTATGCTAGTGATTGTAAAGACAGACATATGAGGAGGGAAGGAAAGGTTATACAGTGGCCCTAAATATATAAAAGTGAGTGGATCAACTGACCACGTTCATTAGTGGTGAAAAACCAGAGATGACCTGGTAGAATAGTTTGGAAGATACTAACTTTCTTTCAAGTCATTTTTTTCCCCCAACCAGAAACGTTCATTGTAGGGGATCAAAGTATTTCTGCTTCTGGTTTGGGTGGATAAACAGGGAATGGATTTAACCCCCTGCCTTTCACAGCTGAAAGTCTGGAGAAGATATAAGAAATAACGTTCCTCAGATGTTACCAACAGGCAGCACAGAATCATGATGCAGGTGAAGAAAGGGTGAGCCTGTAATTGCCCCAGCTCGTGGCCTGAAGGCAGCTTCCAGGCTGGTGTCCAAGGAAAAAGAAAAAATGCTCAACACTCAGACTGGGTTGGGGGTGGGTGGGTGTAGACATCTGGATAAAAGTGGTACCTGAGCCACCAGAACCATGGAGGTGCAGAGAGAAAGAGAGGGAAGGAGGGGGGACAAAGGGAGGAAGGGAGGAGAAGAGGAAAGGAAAAATATCTCTATTAAGGGAGAGAGGAGGAGGGAGGAGAGAAAGATAGGCAGGCAGGCAGGCAGGCAGACAGACAGACAGACAGACAGACATCTGCAGAAGGATCTCTTTGGCTGAACACTGATCTATGTCACACAGGCTTCAGACACTTTGTTTCCACCAGCCAGAGGAGAAAGCTCTAGATCCCCCAGGAAGGGAACTCTCCTTATTCAGTTCACCATGATTATATAGCTAAACGACTTCTGAACCAAATCTCATTATGGCGAAAAGCCTTGAAAAGACCCACTATGTCCAGAAGTTAATGCTGTGCTGGAATAAAGCCCAGTAATCGTTAAGAGAACACGACAAAACCCAGCGACTACAATGTAGAATCATAATGTTAGGCATTTAGTCAAAAATTGTCAGGCAGAGCTTGAGAGGTGGTTAGTTAGGTCAAGGCGCTTGTTACCAAGACTGGTGGTCTGACTTCTAGTCCCAGAACCCACACCGAAGAGGGAAGGAAAGTATAGAAATGGTAAATTAACAGACAATAACATTGAAGCATCTACTTCAATGATTCACTTTATATACGAGAAAGAGGCGACGATCAGGACCACAGTGAGAAGAGAAATGGCCGGTACAAAAAGAAGCAGCTGCGACATAAAGATGACAAGCACTATATCTGAAATGAAAAATTAGGAATAAGTAGCCAATCAAATGCCACAAAAGAAAAGATAAGTAAGGTGGAGACAAAGTAACAAAAAGACAAGTGGAAAAGAGGCGGTCAGGAAGCCCGAGAAGAATGAAGTGATTGTCACTGCACTGCCAATCTCATATTCAGGGGGAAGAAAATGGTGTGGGAGAAAGGAGAGAGACACTTTAAGACAGAATCTACTGAAACCCTTCAACTTTAATGAAGACCATCAAAGGAAGCAACCAGTCAAGCAGAGTTTAACGTTTAAGAAGAGCATAGCAAGCTGTTGACAACCAACAGTGAAGAAAATCTTAAAAGCAGCTGGAGAAGAGACTCACACAGGAGTAACAGCACAGTCGCAGCAGTTCTTGTCAGGAAGTGCCTGACAAGTAGTGAGACCACTACGGAGCCTCCACTCCCACCTTCACCCCCCACCCTTTTTTTTTTTGGCCACTGTGATAAATAGAGTTTAAAGAAAATACCGATTTTGGCTCATGATTTCAGAGGTATTAGTCCATGTTTGCTTGATTCTAGATTTTTGGGCCTGTAGTGAATCCATCCATTATGACGGAAGGAAGTTGTTCACTCTATAGTGGCCAGGAAGCAGACAAGAGAAAGGGCCAGGCATAGGACCTACCCTTCCAATGAACACCCTCAGTAATTGTCCTGATTATTTTTTTGTCAACTTGACAAAAGCTAGAGTCCACCCATCAGACTGGCCTGTAAGACATTTTTTGTTAAATGACTGATGCAGGAGATGTGGGACTGGGTGGTATCAGAAAGTAGGCTGGGTGAATACGGTTTTATTGCTGTGAAGAGACACCATGACCAAGACAACTCTTAGAAAGGAAAACATTTAGCTGGGGCTGGCTTACAGTTCAGAGGTTCAGTCCATTATCATCATGGCAGAAAGCACAGCAGCTTGCAGGCAGACATGGTGCTGGAAGAGCTGAGAGTTCTACATCTTGATCTGAAGGTAGCCAGGAGGAGGCTCTCTTCTGCACTGGATGGAGCTTGAGCCCCTAGGCGCCCTCAAAGGCAACCTGGACAGAGACATATTTCCTCCTCCAGCAAGGACACGCCTATTCCAACAAGGCCACACCTCCTAATAGTGCCTCTTCCCATGGGCCAAGCCTATTCAAACCACCACAGCAAGCCATGGAGGCCAAGCTGGAAATCAGTGTTCTTCTGTGCCCTCTGGTCCAGTTCCAGCCCTGGCTTCATCTCATAATGAACTATATGCTCTGAACGGATACAAACTCTTCTCCAAATTGTTTTTTTGGTCATAGTACTAGGAATCAAACCAGGGAAGTGACCTACTTCCTTCACCCAGGCCCTACTATATGATGGCACCGAACTATGACCCCATCAAAGGACAAATCCACTGATCCAGACAGAGGCCTTATGATCCAACGGTCTCCACGATGGGATCCCTAGTAGAGACCAACCTTCAAAGCACAGAGCTTTTTAAGATCCTTCACATTTGAACCATACAATGGATTATCAACTTTAAAGTAATGGGAGGGGAAAAATCTATTGTGAACTTTTACATTCAATAAAAATGCATTTTAAAAATAAAAGTAAACTTTAAAAAGTTTCAAACAAAAGTTGAACAAATCCACAAGTTTTGTGTAGTATAAGAAATATTATACTACATGGGATCTTTCAGGCATTATGTAACTAACCTCAGAAAAAAATCTAGGCAAATGATTGAACATGTCATCAATAGCAAATGGATGAATACTTTATTTTAAAGGATTTGTAATCTATTATAGTATTAACATATCCTAAAGCCAATGCATAAAAACAGCATAATGATATGAATGAAGAAGTAAAAGGGTACTTTGTAAGATTTCAGTCTTATTATGTGCAACAGTACTTTTTGACATTAGGTTGATATATGATATAAATTAAAAATATTACATGAAAATATATTCTGCAAAATATATCACATCAATGAAGTCCTGTAAAGATCCAAAATTCAATTTCAATGGTTTTATTATTTTAAATTTTTGTGTCTTTTACTCTGACTTTAAATCCTGACCTTTGTCGTTTCAAAATTTAACCTTCTTTTTCTGGTTCTGCATCTGTTCCTCTTTTATTAAAACAATACCAAATAAAACAGCAGGGGATATATTTTCAGCATCGTGCTGGTCTCACCCAGCTAAATTTGGTCTTGTGGAATTTGTTGGTTAGGACAAACGATGTGAGAATTCCTATGCTTGAAGTAATGCTGGCGCGGGGCCATTTCTATTTAAAATGATGCATTTGGAACAAACTGTGTTTACAAATGGCTTCTGTCTCCTACAAACAGCACAGCTTTCTGGTAGGAAAAACTGTGCAGGGTCTTTGACTTGAAGCCCCATCCACCCTCCACAGCAAAGGAGAGAACACACATTTCCCTGGTGCCCTTCTTCATTCACTGTGGATCGAATAGACTTCTGGAACTCACTGTGGAAAGTTTGCTTACTTACCAAGTAGCCGTTCTTGCCAGATGAGCAGGCCTGAATACCAACCTCTCTATTTTTTTTTTTCCACCAGTGCATCTCCCTATTTGGAGTTCAAGTCAGGAGGATCTCAGCCATCAGATTCAAACAAGGTCTGCAAATAGGGGGTGGGTGACCCGATGGTAGAAGACTGGGTCGAGTTAATATGGCTTCGTGGTCAACCTGAGAAGAGGTCAGGAGATCCAAAGACTGCCTCAAGTCTGTCGTTCACAAGACCAGAAATAAGAGCAGTTCCAGTTGCCTGGACTGTCTTCTTGCACTGGGTCAGTTTTGTTCTTTTCCCTAGATGGACCCCATAGTACTGGTAGGACATTGAATTTATTTGTTTTGGACATATATTAATGTACTTTAGAATGGCTCATGATAGCTAACCATATTGCCATTCATATTGTGGATTAGGATGAGTTAGAGTATGTAAGTCAGGACTCTACAATGACAACTGGTACAGAAAATAGTTTAGGTAATTCTGATTTGGGAAAACACTGAAAAACTTTCAGTTTAAAACTAAAAAATCTGGGTTCAGAAGGATTTTTTTTAAAAGGGTGACACATGAATTTCACATGAGAATACATAAATAAAATGGTCTGTATAGTATGGCAACAAAAATTTTCAGCCTAGCAGGGATGGTTTTGTGTGTGTGGGGGGGGGGGGGGCTGGTTACCAACAGTCAGGAAGGCTGACTCCTCAGCCACGGTGGGTGAAGCTGAGGAGACTTCATTTGCCTCCAGAGCCCACCTGGCAATTTGGAACACAAGTGACCTCTGGGCAGGGGAAGCTGACAAGAGCAGCCGTGCCTGGAAGTCAGCGTATGCAGGACGATGACACCTCTGTCAATCCAGCCAGCCAGAGAACTACTTCTTGTCACCCAGCGGGGAAGAGATACCAGGTTGTAACTCTTCCAGAAGATGAACGAAACCATTGGGATACCAAAGGCACAGAGGTTGAGAGATTTATGTAGCCCCACAGTTTGGAGGTCTGTTGGTGATAAACATATAAAGCCCTCACCACACCATGCTACAATTAAAACCGACTCTACACGGAATATGGCAACCAAAAAGTAGCCGGCTGTCTTAGTTGGGGTTTCTATTGCTGGGATAAAACACTAAGACCTAAAACAACTTGACAAAGAAACAACTCTCAGGCCACAGTCCATCACTGAGGGAAGTCTCAGCAGGAACTCAAGGCAGGAGCCTGGAGGCAGGAACCTGAAGGCAGAGACTATGGGGAAAGGCTGCGAATGAATTTATTCTCCATGGCTTGCTCAGTTTGCTTTCTATGACCCCAAGGACCAGCAGCCCAGAGGCTGGGACCACCCACAGTGAGCTGGGCCCTCCCACATCAGTCATGTATCAGGAAACTGCCTCAACACCTTGTCTAGGCCAGTCTGGTGGGAGCATTTTCTCAACTGAAGTTTCTTCTTCCTAAATGACTCTAGCTCGTGTCAAGTTGACGTAAAACTAACCAGGACACTGTGCAATCCTAAAAGGTAATCGTGGTTTATTACAGCTGTCAATAGTGTGTTCCTTGTAATGCCAACTAAATATTGATTTTGCTCTTATACCTGTGAGTAGAAAAAAACAAAGGAAGACAGGGGAAGAGGGGGTGACTGGAGCTGGGGGTGGAGCAAATCTCCTGTACTAAGGAACCAACCCAGTGATAACAGTAAGTTTCTAAAAGTACACAGAGTGGTGGCTTCCAATGAACAAAGGGTGGCTTCTTTCTTTCTTTCTTTCTTTCTTTCTTTCTTTCTTTCTTTCTTCCTTCCTTTCTTTCTCTCTCTCTCTCTCTTTCTCTCTCTCTCTCTCTCCCTCTCTCTCTCTTTCTCTCTCTTTCTTTCTTTCTTTCTTTTTCTTTTTTCTTTTTTTAAAGGTTTATTTTATGTATGTGAGTACAAAGCAGTTGTCTTCAGAGACACCAGAAGAGGGTGTCAGATCCCATTACAGATGGTTGTGAGCCACCATGTGGTTGCTGGGAATTGAACTCAGGACCTCTGGAAGAACAGTCAGTGTTCTTAACCACTGAGCCATCTCTCCAGCCCTGGCTTGCTTTTTCTTTCTTTTTTCTTTCTTTCTTTCTTTCTTTCTTTCTTTCTTTCTTTCTTTCTTTCTTTCTTTCTTTCTTTCTTCCTTCCTTCCTTCCTTCCTTCCTTTCTTCCTCTCTTCCTTCCTTCCTTCCTTCCCTTCCCTTCCCTTCCCTTCCCTTCCCTTCCCTTCCCTTCCCTTCCCTTCCCTTCCCTTCCCTTCCCTTCCTTTCCTTTCCTTTCCTTTCCTTTCTTTCTTTCTTTCTTTCTTTCTTTCTTTCTTTCTTTCTTTCTTTCTTTCTTTCTTTCCTCAAAAAAAAAAATACAGAAAAAGTTGATCCTTTACATGCCATGTAGCTTTGGCAGGACCTTTCAAGTTCCATTGCAGAAGCTATGAGGGATAAAATAAAATATTAGCCTAAAAGTAAAAAACTGCAGCTGAGAGCTGATCTAAAGAAACAGCAAGGTTTGAGTCTCTGTGATGTTTGTTGGCTGGCATGACACCCCGAGAGCTTAAGTCATACACATTTATAATCTCAATTATCCTGCATCACTTGTGGTTATAAAACGGAGACACTACTATAACAACTTGTGAATCAGGCTGGATGCTCCACGTGACACTTTACTCACTTATAAAGACACATTTATATCCATTCTCAAATAAAATTCCATTTATTTTCCCTCCTTAATTAATGGACTTTTTTATTTATGCAGGGTTTCATTATGTAGCCCAGGTTGGCTTCAAATTTAGATCCTCCTACCTAAACCTGGATTTCAGTTATACGCTACCATCCCCCTTAAAGTTAGAGATGATCTCTAAGGAGAGAATCATAGTGTTAATAGTTTATCTCATGATATTGCTTAAAGTAATTGGAATCAGTCAGGCAGTAATGGCATGCACCTTTAATCCCAGCACTGGAGAGGCAGAGGGACAGGTGGATCTCTTGGTTCAAGGTCAACCTGATCTACAAAGCAAGTTCTAGGATAGCCAGGGCTATACAGAGAAACCCTGTCTCAAAAAACCCCACAAATTAATAATAATAGAAATTATAAGAGGAAATAAGAAATAGAAGATGCCAGGCACTAAGCAAGCAGTCGCTGTCTTGTTTCTATGGAAGAGAGGATTTGTTCATTATCACTCAAAAAGTAAGTGATCATTTCTATGTTCTTGGAACCTGGAACTTCAATAAAGATATCTGATGACTTAGAAGGGTCTCAAATTATGTCGGAAGGAAGTATTTACTTTAATGTGATGGTTTTTTTTTTTTCAGTGTCTTGTCCAAAAATGTTCTTGTCACATGTGGTCTCATAATTAGGGCCAGGTGACTGGACAATTTAGGTCAATCCAGACGCCAAGTTCCAACACTCCGAAGGCCTTCCTAGTCAAGAGCCTCCAGACATCCCATGGAAACCCCAGGGAAGGCAGCTGTGCCCTGCTCTCCTGCTCAGCCCCACTGTGGTCTTTCCCTCCTGCAGGGCTAGCTCTCTGTTCTTCCTTTGGCTTTCAAGTCTGAAGTTGATGCTGATGAGGTTATACTGAATGAACAAAGACGAATCCTTTTGTTTTGTTTGGTTTTGGTTTTGGTTTTGGGTGGTTGGTTGGTTTTGTTTTCGAGAACAGGGTATCTCTGTGTAGCTCTGGCTGTCCAGGAACCCACTCTGTAGACCAGACTGGTCTAGAACTCAGAGATCCACTTGCCTCTGCCTCTGGAGTGCTGGAATTAAAGGCCTGGCATATAGAAGACATTTTAAAAGACTTCCTTAATGATTTTTCCACTCTCCTGGGATTTGTTCTTAGAGTATTGCCCTTACAAACCAAACCAACTCACCCAGAATCCATCTGCATCCATGGTCCTACAATCTTTCTGAGCTGAGAAGAACTGGGTGGCTGGGAGATAAGGAAGAGCAGGGAAGACTCACATACTCCGTCAGACTTTGAACTTAGGTGCAATGATGTACAAGAATTTCCTACTTAGACTTATTATGTATGATGTTTGCTCACTGACTGCTCACGGTGTCTACTGCGCTCTAGTTGACGAGAGCCATTTAGATACTTAAAACATCTTTTCCTCTGGGTCATTCCACTTTTATTCTTTACTTCTGGATGGACTAGAGTCTTAGGCATGCTAGGTGCCTGTCGTATTGCTGAACTGTATTTCCAGCTCTGTTAGTGAAACATTTCTTGAAGAATTTAAAGCATACTTGCTGTGGGATTTAAATGTCAAATGTCCCCAGGGGGTTCATGGGTCTGAACGTGTTGTCTCCAGCTCATGGTGCTGTTTGGGAAAGCTGTGGAATTTTCTGGAAGTAGAGGATTGTTGGAGGAGGCAAACAATTGAGGCTGAAAGTAAACACTTTGAGCTCTTACATCTGCCTGTATGTCCCATTTTCTGTCTGCCCCCTGCCTGTCAATGAAATGCTACCTGCTAGTCTTATGCTCTTGCCTTCATGGTCTGCCATGGTAGACCACATCCCCTCTGAAAGTGTAATGCCATATAAACCCTCAAACATCTTTCACTAGAGCATTTAATCATAGCAACAGAAACGTAACTAAGACAATAGATTATTCTCGTGATTTATTTATTTATTTATTTATTTATTTTTTACTTTTTCTGTCTTAGGGCTTGTTTGTTGTTGGTTTGTTTGTTTGTTTGTTTGTTTGTTTTTAAAGCTTCAGCTTGACAAGACAATGCCCAATGAAGCCAGACAATGGTTCATACAGTCTTCTGGGCAGTGTTATGCATCTTATGGGTGGCCGGGTTTTTAAAGTGGTGTCAGGTGTGTAGCTGGTCCCGGGATTCCCTGCTGAATTCAAGCTGGTCTACACTTTCCTCAGACCTGTTCCCACTGGTCATAACACTGGGAACAAGGTGAGACAGGAGTCCTAGCACTCACTGCTGCTGCTGGTCACTAATGTGAGGCTAAAGGGAGAATTCACTGCATTCCTGGAATTGGCTCACTCTCTAAAGCCCTTGTGTTGGGGCGGGAGCTGCTGGCTCGGGCTGCTCCTGTGATCCCAAGACTCTGCTCAATCGTGGGAACCTGGAGCTAGCTTCTTCTGGAGTAAACTGGCTAAAATAACTTAGATGTGCTTAGATGGGAAAGAGAATCCAGAGAGGGATGGTCTGAGTGGATCTGAGGCCTGTCTGGGTAACTTGGCTCGTATTTCCAACAGAGTGGCTTCCCCCATACATCTTGGAACTGACCCCAGTCAAAAAGGTACTGCAGGTACCTGCTGTCGTCAGGAGTGGAGATGAGAGTTGAGGACATAGCCCAATGGTAGAGTGCTTGCCGCTCAAGGGCAAACCCCTGGATTTAAAGCTCTTGCACCAAAACAAAATCTTAAAAGGCCAAAACAAAATAAGCAAACAAACAAACAGCAAAAGCAAGCAAGCAAACAAACACACAAGAATGAAAGAAACTAATAACAGAAGCCACACCACAAGGGAAGCAGAAACTCAAGGCCACTGCCTCCCTCCCTGGTTTGGCTACTGTCCAATGTTTCTAGATCTTCTCAGATCCTGCAGCAAAACCAACAGAGAGATGCCAAGATGATTTTAGCCTTTATAAACCCAAAACCCATAATGTGTAATAGAACTCATGTGATTGACTCTCAGGTTTCCCTTCGGGGAAAATCAGATACATAAAGCAATCAGCCATCCCTAGGTCCCATATGCACCCCACCCATGCATATGCAAGGCCAACTTTATGACCACCAAAAGATATGCTAACTCAGATTTTATTTTGAGCTAAAATAGGCACACATTAAGCTTTAGTAAAACTTAACAAAGGGTTGACACTGGTCTTTCTCCGGTGTTCTGGGAAATACAGTGAGAGGCTTCCTAGAGTCCCACCATTTGGAGAGATTAATTGCACTAGCATAATTCATTTTTTATTTTTAGGATTTGGTGGTATAATACAGTTTACATTTGGCAGGTTGTATGGATTTATGGGGTTTAGAATGAAAGTTTCAACAGAATTAAATCGGATGGGAAGAACTCAACGACAAAAATATTTCCCTAATGAGATCAGACACCTCTCCTATTTATCTGTCACATAAGGTAAAAATGAGGACAATTTGGTCCATCACATGGTATCAACTAAAAATATTAATGAGAGCAGAGTAATAGTTATTTTGCCTTCATCTAACCCTTCTGAAATCCCTATATTTAGAAACATTCTCAGTTATATAGTTTTACATCATAAATTTCAGTTCTTTTCACCCCTCCCCACCTTCACCCCCCTCCCTCTCCCACTGAAACCTCTGCCCAACAAATCTCCACCCTGATTTCAGGACTCTGTGTGTGTGACCCACTGAGATTAGTTGGAGTTCCTTGCCCGAGCATGGGTGGCATGTAGAATCAATGGCTACATCGTTGAAGAAAGTACTTGCTGTCCCAAAGAATCACTAACTACCAATTGTCCCTCAGGGGGAGGCAGGCCTCCTGGGCCTCTTCCATGTGTGATAATATGTTGACAGGCCCAACCTTGTACAGGTCTTCTGCAGATAACCACAGATGTAGCCAGTTCACGGGTGAAATAGCTAAGCCATATCCCAAAGATGTGTTTCTGTTGCTCATCCACACATCTTCAGCTCTTGCATTACCTCCCTCTCCTCTTTGGAGACATTCCTTGAGCCTCAGAAGGGATGCTATGACTTTGACGCTTAGAGCTAAACACTCCATCACTTATTTTGGTACTTTGGTCAGTATGGGTTTCTGCATTTATATGCTACCTGCTGTAGTAAGAGGCCTTGCTGATGAAGGCTGGGCATAGCACACTAATCGATGGTTATAAAAATGACCTACTCCTACTCTTAGGTGTCTACCCAGGTGAACCAAAACCTCCCGCCTTCACATGCACACATGTACACACGCGCACACACACGTTTTGTACTCAGAAGCACCCTAGAGTCAAAACAGGTCCTTCTGGTGAGAGGATGAACAACAGCATCAACATACAGCGGAATCACCACTGAGTAACACAAATGCCTCTGCTTAGCAGGAGAAGCACGGTTGTTGGGGATAACAGTAGATGTGCTTCAAATATGATGCATTCTCCTTAGACTCATGCGTGTGAGTGCTTGGTCCCAGCAGTTGGTGATGTTCAGGAAGAGTATGGGGCCTGAGGAAGGTAGAGGCATGCTAGAGGAAAGGCATCACTAGGGGCAGGTTTTGAGGTTTTATAGCCTGGTCCCTTGCTTGTTCTCTTTCTGCTTCCTGAGTGTGGGTATCACATGATGATCACTCAGCTTCCTGCTCCAGTTTCTTGCACTACCCAGCCATGATGAACTGCACCTCTTGCGAACTGAGAGCCAAAATAAATCCTTTCTCTTCTGCGGTGATTTTGTCACCATAGCAATAGAAAGGAACCTAACAAGGTGGGAAAAGGAATGACACAAAGGGGCACACAGAGGATTGTAGGACTCTCCTGTGTGCTATTATGTAAACACCCCTGTGCATTTATCAAAAACCATAAAAACCCAACCCAAAGAGTGCGTTTTATTGTATACATGGGGAGCAGGGACCAACCAGGAAGTAAGAAGAATGCCAATAGTGGCCAGTGAATCCCAACAGTGTGACAAGTGGCAGATGTACCACAATGAAGGAGTGGGAAGAAAGGAACTTTGGAAAATAGTGTTTGAAGTAGATACTGGTAATGGCTAATCTCCATTGCCAGCTTGGCTGTATGTAAAACCAACCCTAAACTACTGGGCATACATGCGAGGGATTTCTTCATCTGATTATCTAAAGCAGATCCACTCTAAATCTGGGCCACACCTCCTGGTGGCAGCCCACATGAAAGGACATGGAAGAAGGAAGCGTTGCTCTTTGCCTGCTCGCTCTCACTCTCCATGGCACGTCCATCTGTTCTGTTGCTGTAGCATTCCCTCACCAATATCAGAATCCACTTCTTTGGGATTCCAACATAGACTGAAACCAGCACCTCTCCAAGATTCCTCCAGGCCTTCTGTACCAGACTAGTACTCCTGAGGATTCGGTGTCATGAACTAAACAGTTACCAGACTCTTGGACTTCCCAGTGTACAGCAGCCGTTGTTGGCTTGTCTAGTTGTAAGACAGTCTAACAACCCTCCCTTTTAACACATAGATATAGTTATTCTATCAGTTCAGTTTCTTTAAATACCTTGATTAATATACCAGTACTGTTAGGCCTGACACAGGTATACACCCTCTCTCTCTCCCTGATTAGTGAACCTGTCTCTCACAGGATTTGAGTCAGGAATTTTGAAACTACTTTTCCTGTATGCTGAATGCTGAGCAAACAGAAAACACTACAGATTGTGAGAGCCACAGAAAAGCGGGAGAAGAAAGCAGGAGCGAGCTCTGTTGTTCTGGGTGGGTCCTAGGTACCAATTCAGACCCATGCAAATTTGTTCAAAAATACATATCTGGAGGGATCGGAACATTCTAGCCTTGCTACCATGGCTATTTCATGCTGCATAATTTGCTGTTGAGACCCTGTACTGTGCATATTCAGCAGCACCTGGCCCCTTTACTAAACCACGAGAAACCAGTAGTACTTTTTCTCTGGGTTGTGACAATCCTAATCCTCTTCTAGGCCACCCAACTGGTTTCTGTTTCTTTCAGTCAGCTGGTTTGGTCTCAGAGGGTCCCATGCAGCTCTTCTCCTCAGCTCAGCTCTGTTCATCTAAGGGGCCTCTCAGTCTTTGCTTACCCTGTCTGGGTGTGGAGTGGGTGGGGCTAATGAAATCTGGTCAGTTTCAGGGACTTCCTGAAGTTATTTTGAGTTGTTTATCTTCCTGCTTAAGGAACTTCCTGAAGGATGGAATGTTATACTCTTTGAGGAAACTGTTACACAACTGTTACATGTGTGCGTGTGTGTGTGTGTGTGTGTGTGTGTGTGTGTGGTTACATACGTGTGGATCATTTTGGGTTTTGAACCATTATCAGACATTAGTAGACACAGAGCACATGTGCATGGGTGTCATGTGACAGACTTTTCTTGGAGTGATCACACACACACACACACACACACACATCTATTCAATCCAAAAAGGGAAGCTAGGACTATCTTAGTTAGGGTTTTTATTGCTGTGATGAAACATCATGACCAAAAGCAAGTTGGGGAGGAAAGGGTTTATTTAGCTTATGCCTCCATATAGCTGTTCACCACTGAAAGAAGTCAGCTAAGGAGGAGGCATGGAGGCAGGAGCTGATGCAGAGGCCATGGAGGGGTGCTGCTTACTAGCTTGCTCTTCATGCTTCTTCATCTGCTTTCTTATAGAACCCAGGACCACCAGCCCAAGGATAGAACCACCCACAATGAGCTGGGCCCTCCCCCGTCAATCAGTAATTAAGAAAATACCTCGCAGCCCTGTCTTATAGAGTCTTTTTCTTAACTAAGATTCCCTCTCTCGAATGACTTGAGTTTTCATCAAGCTGACACAAAACCATCCAGTACAAAAACAAACAAAAGTAATGATTGCATCCAACTCCAACTTGGTGAACCAATGAGTTTTGATTGGAGTTGCCACCAAGAGTATGGGGGAAGAGTTACTTCCAGGAGCAGGGATGACTCAAGCAGCTGTGTCACTGAAAAGCCTACTGTGATACAGTTGAGGTCTCAGGAAAGCTCTTTGCATAACTGGGGGCAGCTAGACAGTCACTTATGAAGAGAGTCTGATGATAGGCCCGTGGGAAGCCATCAGGGTGAGGGAGTCATGTGATTGAATGAATTAATGATATTACTAAAAAAGGGGGAAAAAGAAAAAGAAACAGAAGCAGAATCAGCCAGCCTGTTCTGTCTCGAGGTGTGATGTCCGGTGCCACATCAGAACCCTGCACAGTGCGGGGACCAGCAAGAAGACCCTCGCCAGGTGCTGTGCAGATGTCAGCACGGCATAACCCTGCTTCTCGGTGTTCTAAGGAAAACGCTATCCTTGTAGAAGTACCTAGCCTGTGGTAGTCAGTTATTTGACAACAGGAAATGAACAGAGATATGAGTGTGTCACCTTTAATGACACATGAACAATCTGCCAGGAATGAACCTTGTACAAGCACTGCTGTCACCATAGCTTCTAAATGAGGAAATGTTGATGTCTCCAGTTTCCTTTTTACTCTGCATCTTCTGAAATAGTTTCTGCTCAAATTGAGATTTATTTTTTAATTTTTATTTTTGCTATTATTGTTTGTGTGTTTGTGTGAGCATGTGTGTGTGTGTGTGTGTGTGTGTGTTATTGTTCTGGCTCATTTTATGTCAACTTGATACAAGCTATAGTCATCTGAAAGGTGGGACCCTTAATTGTGAAAATGCTTCCATAAAATCAGGCTGTAGGCAAGTCCTTAGGACTTTTTCTTAATTAAGTGATTGATGAAGGAGGGCCCAGGCCATTGTGCTATCCCTTGGCTGGTGGTCCTGATTTCTTTAAGAAAGAAGCCTGAGCAAGCCATGAGTAGCAAGCTAGTAAGCAAGAACCCCTCATGGCCTCTGCATCAGCTCCTGCCTATAGCCAAGGCCTCTCTTGTTTCTGGGCTGCACCACGTACTGCAGGCCAGCAGGCACAGAGACAGACTCAGGCCTTCACCTTATACAGCTAGTGCTTTCAGCAGCTGAGCCGTCGCCCTGGCTCTCCACCCATTGAATTTCCACAAAAGCTGGTTTCACCCATTACCAAATGGAGTAACTTATGCTATACCTCAATGGAGGTTGGCAGATGAGCTGCCTGCTATGAGGAGCCACAAATAAGCAGATGTCACATTCTGAAAACATGCTAACATGTATTTTCTGAAAATGCAATGCTTAAACTGTTTGATAAGTAGGTTGACCTCATTTCTCTATACTTTTCTCTGAATTCTTTCTTCCACTACAACACAAAGAGAAACTTCAGCGGACTTTAACCATCCACAGATGCCCAAAGGCAGTCACTCAGACTATAACCAGGAAACTATTTGTTAAATTACACACAAGACTCTTCTGGAGCCTGCCACCTACATACTTGTGGTAGCTGCTTTCTTTGTCGACTTGTATTTTACTACAATTTCTTTGATTTCTGAATCTTTTCTTTCTGTGTGAATTCTTTGTTCTTGCAAGGTTTTCTGGTTTTAACTTCTCAGGGTGTCTCACGGGCAAATGGCACTGAGTTCCAGTGCTTCTGGTTTCTCTGAAGTGAGCAGTTTCTTTCTAAATCAGCATGAACCCAGTAGGCCAGCACACGTGGAGAGGAGCCCACGTGAGGTCCTTTTCTGAACTTCCTTCTTTCTCACCGAAGTCATAAGAGAACAGTTACTCAAATCGTGGTCAAAGGTAAGAGAAGCAAGTGATGTCACCATGTGACCTAGGCAGCAAATAGTTTGACTGAGAGTCAGTGTGTCAGGCCTGTGGGTTAGGAAATTGGTTTGTCTTTTTGGGCCTCTGTTTCCCATTGGCAAAAAGTACCTCAGAAACCTCTGTGTCTCTGTATCCCACGTTCCACCGTGTTGTGAGACAGGGCATTGCTGAGCATTTGGTAAGAACTACATTGTTATATAAACAAATCTAAAGGACATGTGTGACTGTGATCTTCTCTCCATCTCTACAAACAGTAGGATGGGATACTTTAAAACCCAAAGAGCCCAGCCTGGGGTGTGACTTCACTGATGATACAGTGCTTGTCTCCAGTACAGGAAGCCCTGAGTTCAATGCCCAGCGCATCATAAACTGGGCACAGCTGTGCTCTATGTGGAGTCAGCACTCAGGAGGTGAAGACAGACAGAGGAGAAAGTCAAAGTTGTCCTCCATTACATAGGGATTTTGAGGCTAGCCTGGGCTACATGAGACCCTCTTTCAAAAAGAAGAGGAGGAGCAAGAGGAGGAGGGGGAGAAGGAAGAAGAAGGAGGAGGAGGAGAGAAAGAAGAGCTAAATTGTAGTCTTGTATCCATTAATTAAACATGAAAGGAAAATGACTGTTGGTATTTTTCTTAGAAAATAAAACTGAAGGCTCTGGGGATAGAGCTACAGTGTAGAGCTTGTCCCCTGGATTCAATACCTCGTAACACACACACACACACACACACACACACACACACACACGGAGACACCCTAAAGCTGGATGTGTAGTCCCAGCACTCAGGAAGCTCAGGCAGGAGAATCAGTTCTAAGCTGGTCTGAGATGCATAGCAAGACCCTGTCTCAAATAAATAAATAAATAATAAATAAATAAATAAATAAATAAATAGAGCTGAAGAGATGGCTTGGTGGTTAGAGGCACTGAAGCTGGTCTGAGATGCATAGCAAGACCCTATCTCAAATAAATAAATAAATAGAGCTGAAGAGATGGCTTAGTGGTTAGAGGCACTGACTCTTTTTCCAGAGGACCCAGATTCAAATTCTAGCACCCACATGGCAGCTCACAACTGTCTGTAACTCTAAGGTCTGACACTCTCACACAGACACACATGCAGGCAAAACCACCAATACACATAAAATAAAGGTGAATAAAATAAAATAAAATAAAATGTTTTGTTTTGAAGTGAAAGAAAAGTAAATGGGTGAAAATATGTTGACAAGACTGGATTGTGCGCACAAAGGTCTGCCCTGGGTTGTTGCTGGGTGGCCTTGTGCCTTAAAGCCACAGATATCACCAGCAGCTCACAATGACGCTGTCCCCCTCCTGTCCCTCCACTGTCCTAGCAGACGCTCATTTGTATGTATGGTTTCTGCCATGTCTGGCCAAAGGGACAGATACTAATGGCATATGTTAATTACCACCCAGCCGCTTCCTTTCATTAGAATGTTTATTAACATTCTCACTTCAGCCTGGTGAACCAGCTGGCAGGAGGGGCTGCCGGCAGCTGGAGTTCACATGATGTTTTCACTGTGGACGCATGAGAGATAATAGATTTTTTTTCCCTTTTGTGTAGTGAAATTCTTTCTATTCTTCCTCAGCCAAGAGCTTTTTGCAGTGACTGGAAGAGGATGCCAAAATAGTAAGTTGGAAACAAATGTTTTGGCTACACTGGCTGGTTTACATTGTTTTAGGTAACACGATCGGTATCTACAGCCGTTGTTTAGACATTTTTGCCATTAGTGGGTAACCCTCATCCTAACCATGTATTCCCAAATGCTATCAAATAACTCATGTATTACTGAGAGTATATAAATGATTTTGAGAGATGCAACAACTTCTAATGCCCCCTAAACACACACACACACCCAGGGATTGGTTATTTGTTTTGTTTTTGTTTTGAGATAAAGGACTGTCCTAGCTGTCCTGAAACTTACAGACATCTGCCTGCTTCTGCCTCTCACGTGCTGGGATTAAAGGCGTAGCCGAAACCTCTTAATAGTGTTTCTAATGGAATGACACACATCACAATAAAGTTTAAGATCTGGGAACAAGAAGAGAGTAAGACATGGGAGAAAGGTCTCCAAACCCCAAACCGTGGGTGTCATGATGAACCATGACCTATTGTACACCCTAGTTCACAGTGATGTCACACTTGATCAGCAGGGACTCTTAGACCTGCTGTTTCATCAGTCACAGGCATCTATCTGTCTAACACATCTCGGAGGGACAGCGCCGGAGCAACAAGGTGACAGTGACGGTTAAACAAGCTTCCCGCAGGGCTCTCGCCAGGTGACACAGTCCTCAGTCACTTGCTGCAGAGTGTTCCACGAAGGACAGTTAGTGATAAATCATGATGAGACAGCTCTGAGGCTGTGGTTGTGTTAGGGAATCATGCGAAACTTCATTTTAGAGGCCAGCAGAGGTTTGTTCTCTTCTGACCGGGCTACCTTGCTACAAACATCAGACCAGTGGCTTTGGGGCCTTTTGTATTAGAATACGGTTGCATGATTTCATCCGTGGAACTCACTATTGCAAAAGGTGAAAACTTCTGTTTATTTTATTTATTTATTTATTTACTTACTTACTTATTTCTACCTCTGCTCGCTCCAATCCAAAGATTGATTTATTGTTTTATGTAAGTACACTGTAGCTGTCTTCAGGCACAGCAGAAGAGGGCATCAGATCTCATTATTGATGGTTGTGAGCCACTATGTGGTTGCTAGGATTTGAACTCAGGACTTTCAGAAGAGCAGTCAGTGCTCCTAACTGCTGAGCCATCTCACCAGCCCTTTTATTTTATTTTTGAGATGGGATTTCTCTGTGTAGCTCTGGCTGTTCTGGAACTAACTCTGTAGACCAGGCTGGCCTCGAACTCAGGGCTTTCCCCCCTACCCTGCATCCTCTACCTCCTAAGTGCTGGGGAGGGTTTTGCTGGTTTACTTCTTTTGAAGTGAAAGCTAAAGCAGGCTCATCCTTCAAAGAGGCCAGACCCCTTTCCCTCCCACCCTCAGGACCCAGTGGCCAGAACCAGCCATCTCCCTAGGGTATGTGGTAGAAGGTCAAACGTGTTCTGTCTCCTGGGTATGACGTCACAAGGCTGGGGACGCACAATCTTGAATGTTTTATGGGGGAGCTAGTGGAGGAATGCCACCAGCCATGGAAACACATGATTTAATTAACCACTACTTGCTACCTAAAACCAGAGCTGAGAGTCAGCTGCTGTGCAGAAGCAAGGGCTCTGTCTACTTGTCCTTAAAATTTTGAAAACACATCCTGTACTAATTGGCAAACGGTGAGTACCTCAAACTCACAGTTCCCTTCTAATCTAAACATATCAATGCCTTTCTAGGATCCTGCATTCCTAAGACCATATGTCTATAAGAGTAGCCCCACAGGGGTCTCCAGAAGTCTTCTGCAGCACTTGGACAGGAAGCAGAAAGAGCAGGGCCACTGACATGACTGTAAGCATGTAGACTGTCTTTCTTTTTGTTGTGGTTGGTTGTTTGGTTGTTTGGTTGTTTGGTTGTTTGGTTGTTTGGTTGTTTGGTTGTTTGGTTGATTGGTTGGTTGGTTGGTGTTTTTGTATCCCTGGCTGGCCTGGTACTTGCTCTGTAGGCAGGTAGGACTTGAACTCAGAGATCCACCTGACTCTGCTACCCAAGTGCTGAGATCAAAGGCACAGACCACTACCACAGGCGTAGACCTCTGTTCTTAAGTCCCAGCAGTAAACCAGAAGCTGCCAGAATAGAGCACTGACTGCTGCCTGCCCGTTCCTCACCCTGTGCAGAGGGTTTTGTCCTGGGCATCCAGAGGTGGTGACACCTTGTTGAAATGGACTTGCCAGCTTGGGAACTAGATTTTACGAAGGCCCTAGACTGGCTCAGACTCTGGGTGACAGACTCGCCAGCACACAGGCTCCCAAGAGGCTGCCACATGAACCAAAATGACAACTTACTAATTTGCTGTGAGGAACAAAACCTTTAAAGCAGAGTGGACACTTGTGTCACCTTGATGAACGTGTTTTTCCCAGTAGGAAACTAAATAGGAAGACAAATGGTGTCGAGAAGGCAGCTGGAGCACACAGCCTGGCCAGGGAAGGCCAGGGGATAGATGCTAATGTCACAGGGTGTCAGCGGTCTGAAGCTCATGTCTTCTCTCTCCTTTGGGGATAAACCTGCCAAACAGATAGAACAGGCTGTCCCTGTGAGGTGTCTCACACATCCCCCCCCCCCCCCAGCCCTTCCTCTCTGACCCCACTTTCTCTGTTCCACACACACTCCTTTTGGCTGACGTGTTCTATCTTTAGAGTTGTTAATACCACTGACCCGGCCTAGCCAAACTCTGTTGATTTCTTCTGCCTGGCTTAGAAAACCTCCTCTTTTACAAGTCCCTTCCCCCCTCCCCCCAGATCCCACCATGTCGGTGAGATTATTGTTTTTAACTCACTGTTCCCCACTTTGACTAAACATTTAAAAGTGATACATAGTCCTACTCCTGGAATTTTGATTTAATTAATTCAAGTTGAAGTCTGGGTGCTAGGTTTTGTTGTTGTTGTTTTAAAAGTTTTTCCAAAACAGGCTCCTAAAAAGTTGACACTGAAAGAAAAGGAGTTGAATTTGAGGGAAGTTTTGGCATCACCGATTTAACTCTGAGGTGGGGGGTGGGGGCGCTGACGTTGACACTTCGCATCAGCATCTTGCTTTTAAAATGATTTCTGTGCCTCTTCTCCCTGCACACATGCATATCCACTACATGAATGCTGGAGGCTAGAAGAC
Source organism: Mus musculus (assembly GCF_000001635.26). Classification (NCBI taxonomy): domain Eukaryota; kingdom Metazoa; phylum Chordata; class Mammalia; order Rodentia; family Muridae; genus Mus; species Mus musculus. The sequence continues at coordinate 76,335,029 of NC_000080.6, forward strand.
AGCATCGGCCCTGCCTGAAACTGGAGTTAAAGGTGGTTGTGAGTGTGTGGGTGGGTGCAGAGAACTGGATGAGGGCCTCTGGAAGGGCAGCAAGTCCTCCGAACCACTGTCGCTCCAGTCCCTGCCTCTGCTCTTAACAAGTGCCAGAGTTCCATTCTGAGATCTGAACTGTTTGCTCTGAAGTAGGAGATAGTCATGAGTCTAGTGAGTTTTGGGTTTTGGATTTTTTTATTTACATTTTTTATTTTTTATTCTTCTCTCATATATTATATATCCTAACCACAGTTTCCCCTCCCTCCTCTCCTCCCTGTACCCCCTGACGTGCCATCTTCCCTAGATCCCCATCTCACACACACACACACACACACACACACACACACACACACACACACACCTTCCCTTCAGAAAAGAGCAGGACTCCCAGAGACATCAACTAAACAGGACATAACAAGCTACAATAAGCCCCAGCACGGTCTCACCCCAAGGCTGGACAAGGCAGCCCAGTTGGAGGAAAAGGGCCCTACAAGGAGACAAAAGAGGACAGGCCCCAGTCCCCCCATAAGAGCCCTACTCCTCTTGTTCACATCTCTTTTATCTTTGAACTTGTATTACCTGCTGCTCCCTAGCCTGACTGTCCTGTGAGCGGCAGGGATCTGCTTGTCTCTGCCTCTCCGATGCTGGAATTTGTCCGTGGTTTTCATGTGGGTGCAGGGGTTCAAACTCAAGTCCTGTGCTTAACCAACCTGGACCTTCTCCCCAGCCCTTCCAGATGTGTAATTACAAAGCGCCCGAGATATTCTCACATGCAACCAGGATTCGGATGCCACGGCTAGAGAATCTGTTAGACTCTTTGACGTCCACTTCTCCTGGGATATTGCATTGCACAGAGGCAAAACGAGGAGAGCAGGGAGGATAAGGCCTGTGGAAACAATAGGGACTTGTGTGTGCAAGAGGGAAATCCCAGAAATCAGCAGGAAGAGCCCGTGGAGAGAACATAGCAGAGAACTCCAAGACAAGTTAGTGTCATTACAGTTGTATCTACTGTGGACTGGGCCTAAGAATCTTGGAGCCATATTGTGCCATATTGTTTGGTTGCTTTAATGGTCAGTGACGCTGGCTGTGCTTGAGGGCGGTGTGGTTTGCTGCGTCCTTTTCTACAAGAAGGCTGACTTGTAGTGCTCTTCTGCCTGTCCTCCCAGCTCCTACACAGGAGTTCCCTGCCGTCTGGGGGCGATTGTCTTGAAAGACTATACTTTGGTGCATATTCTCTTTAACAATGAGAGAAAAGCAAAAAACTGGAGAAGTCTAGCCTTCCCTCCCCCTAAAGTAGCTAAGGATTTTTTGTTTCCCTCGAGATTCCTTGGCTTTCTGTTGTCATATCTAACCTTTCCCAACATGCATGAGAATTCACTTGACTTTTCCCAGGGTTTGCAGCCCTGTGTGGTTGCCAGGCATCTGGGAAAGCCATCAGATCCACTGGGGAAGCTACTTTGCAAAAGAAAATACAGTAAAAGGTAGTGGGCGGGGGCAGGGTGCTGACCAGCCTGCACCCTTCCCTTTGCTGGTACAGTGATCTGATTTGAGATCAAGTAACCTTGAATAGTGAGATACAGTGGACAGAACAGGGCCATCATGTAAGGCTGGCGGGTGTGGGGGACACAGCACAATTTCAGAAGTTCCATGGTTACACCAGCACCCCACAGCCTCCCGGCCTGCCACATCCCACAGTCCTGGCACAAGCATTATTCTGTGAATTCTGGCCATCTCTGCACCCAGGCTCTCTTGTATGTTCAAGTTCTCCAGGGTCAGGTTCACCTTAACCTGTGCAAGTCCTTTGGGAGGTTTACCTTCTTAGAGCCTGGGGCTGTGGTCTTTTCCTTGAATGGACTCGGAGTGAGTGACTACGGATATTTTGCCCAGGAAACACAAACAAAAGCCAGTGGCAAACATTCTAAAACTCTCACAGGTTGTTTCCCCTTAAGAATAAGGCTGTCTGATGGAGTCAAGCTACTGCTTCTCTTAGGCTGGGTTCCTTCTCAGATGGCTCCCCGGTTCCTTGATCGTATCAAGCTCTTATATGTTTGTCTCAGTAGTTCATGATTCATCCCACAGTTGAACCCCAACTTGGAGATAAGGGAGAACTCTGTTATGCCAGCAATCTTCTAAGTCTACATTGATAACTCAGGATCACTGACTCTAGCTGACTTGAGAAGGGGGTCATGATTTGACTTTTTTGTGTATGTGATCTAATTTTTTTTTCTAGATTTTTTCCATCCATAGTGTCTTCCCCATCAGCTTTGCCCATATGACTTCTGTAAGCTCATCAAAACAGGAGAACACCAAGCATAGGCTGTGTCCTCCCCGTGAGTGTCATGGCAGAGTGCAAGCTTTGCAAGGCCTGGAGCTTAAAATGTTGGGCACAATTGTGAATAAAAAGAAGCCAGTGTGTCTGGTGGTGCAAGCCTACAATCACAACTACTTGGGCGATAAGACAAGAGGATAGCCATATTTGGGCTACATAGGAAGTTTAAGGCCAGTCTGTACAACTCAGCGTAACCATGTTTCAAAATGGAGAGAGGGAAGAAAGGAAGAAGGTTGGTGTTGTAGCTCAGTGGTAGAGAGCTTCCTAGCATTTATGAAGGCTTGGATTTGATCTCTAGAACAGAGAGAGAGAGAGAGAGAGAGAGAGAGAGAGAGAGAGAGAGAGAGAGAGAGAGAGAGAGAGAGAGAGAGAGAGAGAAAACACAGCCATGTGTAACTCCAGCACTTGTATGGCTGAGGTGGGAGGATTCCAAGCCAACCAACCTGGGTTACACAGTGAATTCTGGGTCAGCCTGAACTACACAGTGAGTCCCTTTTTCAAAATTAAATAAGCAGTTCAGGCACAAAGACACCAGCACTCAGGAGGCAGAGGCAGGAGAATCCCTTTGAGTTCAAGGCCAGCCTGGTCTATAGAGTGAGTTCTAGGACAGCCAGAACTACTTAAAGAGACCCTGTATCAAAACAAACAAGCAAACAAACAAACAAATCACAAAATGCTAAATACACACAAGTCAGGCACAAAAATGACTATTTGTTTAGAACAAGAAAAAAAATCACACCATATTTTAAAGTATATGAAGTCAACCATTAATAAGAACAAGACATGATAAACACTCAGAAAAATATGATTTGTATTGCTTCCCCAGCTGGAGTTCCTCTCAGAGGCCTTTCTCCTCTTTGGGGTAGAAGGTTGCACATCTGATAACTGTTCCTTATGTTGTTCCAGTTCTCTTATATCAGTTTCTATAGAAATTATAAATAATGCTGGTTCTCCTCTAGCGTGGCTGGTGGGAAATTGTTTCTTTCATTGTATCGGTAGTTTTAAAAGTTGGGCTCTTTTAGATGTGCCAGCATGGTACTGATCCTGTCATATGGACTTTTGTATGTAAGCGGTGAGATTCCAGGGGAGTTTCAGATGTGTTTACAATAACCAGTTTCCAGTTGGTGGCTTGATGATCGTTAGTGGTGAGCAAGCTGGGAACCCGAGTCTTATGCTTTCCCTGCTGTCTAGAAAGCCCAGCTCAACCACAGGAAGATGAGTAGGAAGCTGTCCACCAGACTCCTTTCTCTTCCCCCAGCTCTGCTGTAGTTGCTGTGGCTGTTGCTTAGGTGGAGCTTAGAATGTGTCTGCAAGGCAGTTGAGGCTGAGACAAAGGCACTGGAATCAGGTCCATCTCCAAACTGACTTTCTTCTGTTTAAAGCAGGGCCGGCTCATAAACACAGACCTTTATGTTAAGTTAGGTCACTTAAGTGAGCACTAGGAAGAGAATGAATGCTCCGTGCATCAGACCCCTGTGACACCTTCCTTCAACCCATGGTTTGCAAATGTCACTGCTTAGGACATCTGAATGAGCAGAGCCTTGCTCAGAGGCTGCTTCAGTGAGTATGGGGAAGGTGGGTGGTGCTAGGTGCTAGGCTAGGTTCGGGGACCCTGATAACCAGACCCTATCAACATGAACAGAATTAAATATAAGCACTTTGCTACAAGAGAAGTGTGGAAACATTCCCCATCAGTTCATGTCAAGACCAAGCACATGTTCCCTAGGTCTATGGAGCTGCCATTTAGAAATTCCATCCACCATCCATGTTTCATTTATCTACCCGTGAGAAGCAGCCAATGTGCTTGCTCAATTCTGTGTATCACTACATGTTCATAAAATACAGTTACCAGTTTGTTTATAACTTGCCTTGTTTTGTTTTACCTTGTTTTCATTTTTCTATTCGACACACAGTGGTTTGAATACACACACACACACACACACATATATATGTTTGCTTAACACAGACACCTTGGGAAAGCTAACAATCTCTTCAGGGACACACAAATAGTAGGCATTTGATATCTCTGTCTCTGTCTCTCTCTCTCCAGCTTTTGTTTTGTTTTGTGTTTTGAGACAGGGTTTTTCTGTATAGCTCTGACTGTCCTGGAACTCACTTTGTAGACCAAGCTGGCCTCGAACTCAGAAATCCGCCTGCCTCTGCTTCCCTCGTGCTGGGATTAAAGGCACGTGCCACCACGCCCGGCCCAGCTTTCTGCTTTCGCTCTCTGAGTTATTCCTGAACTACCTTGAGGTTTGCCTTGCTATTTTTCTCTCTGGCTTTCCTTATCAAACTCTTCCATTTACACGTTTGTTTTTGTGAGATAATTTGTGAATAAAAATGATTAGCATTTTTTTCTGCCATTGTTGGTTTTGTGTTGTTTCTTTAAAAAAAAATCCATAGCACAAATATGTTCTCTCTTCCTCCTCTTCATGATGCAGTTATGCATTAACATAGTGTAAGCAACTAGCAAGCCCACTTATACTCAAGTAGATATTTGAACAACTCACCCTGGCTTTCTCTTCTTGTGTTGGCTCCTCAGGATATGCCTTTGACGCCTTCTCTAATTTAACATCTTCCAGCTGGGAAATTCCACTGCTCTCCATGCTCTGGAATCTTGTGGCTATGTATGAAAGCCATCTGTCCATTCACCTCTAAGGCCCACCCCCCATCCTCCACAGTAAACAGGTATCTTGTAATAAAGGATTAATTTACATTTGCATAATGTGCTAAACCATTGTGTTAGTGTCCATTACTTGCTTTTGGGTGAAGTACAGCAATGCATGGACAGTCCCTTTTCTCAGGCTGGTCACATTTAAAATAGTAAGTCTACAAAGAAAAGAGCAGCAGGCATCTTAGCTGGGAAGCTGAGGCAGAAGGATCCTAAGTTTGCCATGAGCCTGGGATACTTAAGGGGATGGGATTTCAAGGGAGCAGACAAGAGGCTATTTTTGCAAGTAATTTGTTATACTTTAATGTGGAGTCATCAAAAAAAGCAACTGCTCGTTGTAATAAAGTGTCTGAAGCTATCACATTTAAATTTCAGGTTGGCATTCAGGCACACACTCAAGTGTGTAACATTTTCCCATTAGAAGTCCTATTTGGAGGGGATGGGGGCAAGAAAAGACAACCTGTGGGAACAAGTTCCATTTGAGTGAAATCAAGAACAAAGCATCTCTTTCCGGAAGAGACACCCCTGCGTACCCAAAAGTCTGGTTTGGGTTCAGACTTTTGCTGTCATCTGTTTGTCCTGGATATGTCTGCTAACTGCTTCTGGCCTAAGGGATAATTGTAGAAGCCAGATCGGGCATCTTGGAGGAGAGGGAGGCCAATAGAGCTTACCTTTAAGGAGCCAGGAAATGGATAAACAGACAACATGAATTGAAAACATAGCTTAATGTCAGTTTTCGTCGATTTGATACACACTCAGGAAGAGGCGATCTCAACTGAGGCGGAATCGTGGCTATTTGCTGAGCCTGTGATCATGTGTGCAGATCTTGTTTAATGATTGGTGTGGGAGAGCCAATCTTACTGTGTGTTATCATCCTTGGGTGGGTGGGCCTTGGCTAGTTCAGAGAGGTAGCTGAGCAAGCCAGCGAAGCAAGCCCATGAGCTACACAATCCTCTACAGTCTGCTTTGCTTCCTGCCTTGAGTTCCTGCCTCGACTTCCTTCAATGACAGATTGCAGCCTGTCAGCCAAACAAACCCTTCCCAGCTCAAGGTTGTTTTGGGTGAATATTGGAAGCCAACTAAGTTAGTAAGATAAAGAGATAAACTGAACAAAGGAGGCTCTGCTTTAGGTGAGTGGCAGGGGAGGGACTTCCCATCTGAGCAAGCTTTGACAGGCATTTCAGCAAGGCGCATGAGCAAGGTGGAGAGGAAGGAGCCCTCCAGGTGAGGGAACATGGAAAATCTCACTTTTTGCTAGCTGCTAACCAAAACGCAACATTTCCTCCCAAAACGGTTGTGAGCAAACTGCAGCAATATCAGCAGCATCTGAGACTCTCACATCCATCAAAAGCAGACACATCTATATCACAGGACATCTGTTGCTGATTTGTGCAAACGCCGCGCTATGGCAAATGACTGGGCTGCTGTTTGTCCTGTTACTTCACTTACAGAAGAAGCGTGAGTGCCATCGTAACACAAATGTGCTTTCCGATATTCTCACAGCTCCATCTCATTGGAACTGCATCACTTGTAATGACATGCGTTTTTACTTTAAATTTAAAATCTTCTTTTGGAGCGGCTGGGAGATGACACAGCTGAGAAAGCACTACCTGTGTTAGCATAAGAATCAACAGAAGGCCCAATGAAGGAGCTAGAGAAAGTACCCAAGGAGCTAAAGGGATCTGCAACCCTATAGATGGAACAACATTATGAACTAACCAGTACTCCGGATCTCTTGTCTCTAGCTGCATATGATATGTATCAAAAGATGGCCTAGTTGGCCATCACTGGAAAGAGAGGCCCATTGGACTTGCAAACTTTAAATGCCCCAGTACAGAGGAACGCCAGGGCCAAAAAGGGGGAGTGGGTGAGTAGGGGAGTGGGGGTGGGAGGGTATGGGGGACCTTTGCGATAGCCTTGGAAATGTAAATGAGGAAAATACCTAATAAAAAATAAAAAATAATAATTTTAACCACAATTTCACTATTAAAATTTTATTTTCTTCTGCAATGCATTTTTTCTGTATTCATCTGACAATGCTTATTTGCCAGCCATGCAATGAGTAATTTTTTCCCTATGCTCATATTATTAAATCTGATATTTAATCACTAAAAAAATCAAATAAAATAAAGTCTATCTTTTATAGAAAAAAAAAAAAAAAGAATCAACAGAAGGACTGGGAGTTTGGATCCCGGGCACACACATAGATGACAGGTGGGTGTAGCCAGCCTGTAAGAGACAGATCATTGGCTGGCTACAAAGATCAACCAAACGGAAAAGTTCTGGGTTCAGAGGGATGCTGTGCATACATGTGCACATACACCTCACTCTCACGCATTGCGCACACACATGCTAACACACATCCACACTCACACCACACACACATCCACACGCAAATTAATCTTCTTTGGAGAGAGGATCCATGAGTTTTACCAGTGACTGGAAGGGTCGACGATACAGAATAGGTTATGACTGATCTGTGAAAAGAAAGCACGAAATTGAGAATGAAATAACAGGCCAGCAGTGGGGCCTGCCAGGGGGACGGTGAGCTGACCACAACGACCACAGGTGGAGCTGAGGTTGGTCGTCACTGAATGCTTTGGCAGACGGAGGTAACAGACTGTATTGGGTGGCTGGCTATAGTGTGGGGAAAAGATTTTTAAAGCCATAGATGGTATTCTGAGGCCCTAAAGAGTCCAGCCCGGTTGGAAAATGGTAAGAACTTGAGTCATGCTGGGAAGGTGGAAGTGTTTGTTGAAAGCGGCCATGATGGTGACGTCCTTCTGAGGTTAAAACTGACCAGCTGAGGACAGGGTGGTCAGAACCAAGAGTGCTTCTTAGAACATATTAAATTTGCCGAGCAAGGAGGCTCTCAAAAATGAATGTTTAAGCTTGCCCTTTAACTTACACACACACACACACACACACACACACACACACACACAGAGCTGCATGTGTACCTGCACACACTCTCATACACACATAAGAAAGAAAATGGAAAGAATCTCAATTTCTGCATCATAAGCACCTGCATATTCTCTCTCTCTCTCTCTCTCTCTCTCTCTCACACACACACACACACACACACACACACACACACACACACACAAGAAAAATGGAATCCCACTTTCTACTTTGGAAAACATGCTTGTCATGAATTCTGGAGTTCTCATGCAACAATGCTATTGACTTGATCTTCCTCAGCTGCAACAAACTTTCCCAAGTCATAAAATAGAATTAGAACAAAATAATCTCTGTGTGTATTGATTGGGTGGTGGTGGCAGCGTGTGTGTGTGTGTGTGTGTGTGTGTGTGTGTGTGTGTGCGGCATGTGAGTATGTAAGTGCATATACCCATATGTGAACATGTGAAGGCCTGAGAGAGACGTAAGATAATGTTCCTCTATCACTCTCTCCCTTAGTCTCTTGAGACAGAATATTTCACTAAACCAGAAGCTCGCCAGTGATCTCCCCTCAGTGCTGGGGTTCCTGGGGCACAAAGCTACACCCAGCTTTTCTCTTTTCATAGTGCGAATACTGGAGAATGAGCTGATTATGCTTGGGAGCAAGCACTCTTCCTCACTGAGTCATCCTCCCAGCCTGTATCACTATTTTGACTGATGTCACACCTGTACACTCGTGGGGGCTGTGACGTTTGATACTCGTTTGCAATGTGGAGTGTTTAAATGAAGCTTGTCAGCACCGCTTGTCACTCACTCACTCACCATATCTTCTAGGGTGAGGCACTTGAAATTCTCTCTCAGTTACTTAGACTATGGAGCGCATTATTTCTGATTGCTCCCATCTGTGACTTTATATGCTGATCAACAAGACTCTCTTCCTTGCCTTCCCACCCACTATTACTCTGGACGCTGGTGACCATTGTCTAGCCTATGCGTCCATGAACTCAACTTTATTAGATGCTACATGTAAATGAGATCATGTAAAGTGAAATGAACATAGTGAGTGCCTTTCTCCCAGTGCCTGGTGGATCTCACTCCACAGATTCATCCACGCTATTGTAAATGGTAGAGTTTTTTTTTTTTCTTTTTAAAGCTGAATACTATTCTGCTATGTATAGATATCACATTTTCTTTGGCCATTTATTGATTGTTTGATGGATGCTGTGGTGGGTCCATATTTCAGCCAAGAGCATCTTGATCTTTTATAAGAGATTTACTAGCCCTGTAAACTGCTACTGGGTATTGCTTGAGTAAATGACTTCACTTCCAGGTCACATATTTAAACTTCACCTTCTCGAACTGTAGAACTTTGTCTTCCCTTCTCCCAATGGGTTTGTTTCAATATTTAAAGTGCAGAAATATTGGGGCAGACCCAAAGGAAATAGTACTTGCGATAGCTGAACCTTTTAGTAGCTCAAAGGTCACTTTCTCCATTTATACCTCACTCTGTTACCTTGTTCTATGAGGATGGGTTAAAAGGAAGGGGTTTGAGCATAGAGCACAGACCAATCTAAAGCAGAGTATTGGGCTTCAGTGTGTCTGTCAATTTGACTCTAAATAGAGTCACCTAGGGAGAAGGAACCACAACTGAGAAGACACTTCTTTCAGAATGACTGTAGGCAAGTCTGTGGGAACATTTTCTTGATTAATGACAATTAGGAAGGCCCAGTTCACTGTTTATGATATTGCCCATGGGCAGGTAGACCTGGGTTCTATAAGACAGCAAGCTGACCAAACCAGGGACACATTCCTCTTCGGTCTCTACTCCAATTCTTCCCTTGATTTTCCTCAATGACCATGATGAGCTGTAACCTCTAAAATGACATAAACCCTCCCCTCCCCATGTTGCTTTTGGCCAGAGTGTTTAAGAAGGCAAACTAGGATGAGCCTGGAGAGTATATTTCAATTCAGAGGCGATCAATGGGGGTGGGGAGGTGGGGGAGAAAGGAGATAATTGGCTTTATGACACCTCCCTCTCCTCAGTTGAAGGAGAACCGTGAAGAATTAAGATGATAGCAAGTCCTCTCCAGACAGCAGGTCATCATTCTAGTTCCTAGATGGTGGAGAGAGAACTCTCAGGCACTGCTGATCAGATGGCATCCCAGCATTCCAGGTTCAGTGCCTGCAAAGCCCTGCTGGTAACATCCGTCAAGGCTTTGCCTATACAACCATTGTCTTTCTGTATCTCCAAAAGCACTCAGGCAATGTACAGGCCCATAACGACCACGGGACCTTTAAAAGCTGAGCTCTAGATGTCATTGACCATGGGCCAGAGGAAGAAGTCTTCTGAAAGAGAATGTGAACAAAAATATCATTCACTCATCACCCTTAAGCGTCTGAGAAGGGAATAGTGAGGGAGTCCGGAGAACCCTGTTGTTTTCCTGGAGAGAAATAAGATGACATATTATCTGGCTGTCTGGGGCTCATGGAAAAGAGTCCAAAAATCAGACAAAGTGTACCTGAAATATAAGATGTATCACCAAGATATTCAGTTCTCTGAGATGTCACAGTTGAATTAAACAACAAGGGTGATAGCCTAGATCCCGAGGATCCTTTAGTTAAACTTCCTCTCTGTTCTGCAGGGCCACTCCAGATCGCTGGCTTTGACACAGCAGTCATTTGGCCACCCAGGATGCTTCGGAAGAGTCCTTACTGCTGAGTTGGCAGAATCTTAAATGCAGCTCGTCGACTCTTCCTTGTCGCCAGTGCCAATCCAGCAGGAAGCTCTTAGGGTTGCAGTGAGTCTTGGATGCGATTTTGTTGATTCTTTTGTGGGGTGCATGCAAAATATCTGCCCCTGATGGAACTCAGATGGTGGTGAAGTGTCCAGCTCTTCCAGCTATGAAAAAGCATCAATGTGTCCTCTTAGTGGAGAATTGTTTAGCCTTTGAGTTAGAACTGAAAAGCTCGTGACCATGTGTATCTTGACATCGTAGGCTCACTGGTTTAATTCATGAAAAGCCAAAGTTATCAATCACTCTACAGTGGAGTAAGAAAACTTCCAGTGGTGAAATTGCCCATGTCTGATATACGCTTAATCCTCAATTTGGTGATACCCGCAAGTTAGGGTTAAGAGGACACTTAGTTATATGGACCATTGTTGCTACAAGCCACTCATGTTCTAATTGAGGGAGGGATCTACACAATGAAGAATTAAATGGGCACATCTAACAGGAGGCTAACCGGCTAGCCAATGAGGAAGTTAGAAAGGCTAGCTTACCTATGAATGAAAAGCTATTTCTCCATACAACACAAGCTGTACTTACTCGAAGTGGTGTGACCATTTTTGTTCCTGTCGCATTGTCTGCACAGATACACATTTTCCAAAAGCCTCCATAGACACTCTTATAGAAAGCTAGGGCAGTGTGTATTTCAGATCAGAAGGAAAAGGTGCCAGTGTAACTCAGATTCTGAAAACCCAAGACGAATCTTGGTGACTCTGTATTAACGACATTCTCCCATCTTCCCTGCAAGCTTTTTTTTTAATGGAACAATATTTTACAATGGGGAAAACAATATTTGGCTGCTGATCATTGGACTTCTAACATTTGCAATACAGGAGCAAGGGCAAGATTCTTCTTGCTTTATTGTGCCCGTTCATGTGCTGGGCTTTGGTAAATTTAATTTCTTTTAGCGAAGATGCTACATAAGTCTGAAAGAATTGCATTATAATATGTGTAAAGAAATAGGAAATGTTCCGTTGGAATAAAGCAGCCTTCCAGAGCTCAACTCTTGTCTCCTTCAAGAAAACAGTATGATGCCGCTGTCCTTTCCCTTCTCCACAGGAAAACAGAATCGTCCTGGTACCTTTGCTCTGCTGTCTTTGAAGATTTGTGTCTCATAATCATAAGCTACAACACTGACTGATACCAGGAGTATTTGCTTCATACTTAATGCCAGCTGTTTGACTATGAGCTGGTGCTTTGTTCCAATGAAGCAGGACACACAACCTAGCAATGAGGAAGACAGATCCATTCTAATGCCAAAGCAACAACACCAGGGGAAAAGCAAGATTCCATTCTAACATTAAACAAGGAACTAAAATATTAAAGGAAAGTAATCATTCTTAGTCCCATAACCCACTATGTAAACTGCATCCTGAGCCTCACGTTTATTGCAACTTTGGAAGGCTCTTGGGAATTGACATTCTAGCTGTGGATGCTGAAGGAACGAACTTAAGGGGCTTAGCTGGGCAGGTGTTACTCAGCAAGATTTGTAGCTAGTGGATTTGACAACATCACTTCCTATAGAACATAGCTGCCCTAGATAAATTCCAGGGTTGAATACAATACATGGGAACATTCCTTTTGAATGTTTAGAATGAGGTGTCATATAAGAAAATATTTTTATAAGTCCATGTAGACAGGACACGCAACAGTGGCTTGGGACTCATTTTTTACATGGAAACTGCTGTGGTATTTATGAAAAGTTAACGTGATCAGTTCAGAGATCTTTTGCCACTGAATCTGTATTAGTTGAGACTGTTTACAGATAGCAGAAACCCAAGATTAAGCAAAAAGATTCTGAAATAGATGGGAAATGTATTAGCCTTTCTGACTTTCGATCTATCACTCCAGCTATCTGTCTGTCCATCTTTCTGAGTTGGCCTCATCTTTGTAACTAACTTTAAGAGATGAGAGAGATGGCATCATCTCAGTGTCCTCGGATAAATAGCCAACTGACTGTGTATGTATGTATGCTGGCTAGATTTATTGTCACAAGCTAGAGTCACTGGAGAAGGGGGAACCTCAATTGAGAAAATAACTCCTTACGATCAGGTTGTAGGCAAGCCTGTAGGGTATTTTCTTAACTAGTGACGTTTAGAGGAGGGTCCAGCCCATTGTGGGTGGGACCATCCCTGAGCTGATGGTCCTAGATTCTAAAGAGAGAAGGCTGAGCAAGTCATGGGAATAAGACAAGGAAAAGCAGCAGGGCCTCTGCCGTTTGAGTTCCTGTCCTGACTTCCTTCAGTGATGAACAGAGCTGTGAAATCATTAGTGAAATAAGCCCTTTCCTCCCCAAGCTGCTTTGGTCATAGTGTCTCAACACAGTAATATTAACCCTAAGTAATACCGTGTATTTGTATACATATATTTACATGATATATTTAAAGAAATTGCCTGCGAGGATTATAGAAGCTACTAGATCCAAATTCTGATTGGTGGGTCACTGAACTGGAAAACCAGAAGGAAGCACTTAAAGTCAAAAGCCCACCAGGCTGGAGAATCCCCTCTCACTTGACAAATGAAGGTCTTCTATACAGACCTTTCACCTGATTGGGTGAGCCCTCCATCCTATACTGGAAAGTAGTCTGCCTTACTGAACCCCCAACTGCTTAAGTATTAACCTCATTAAAATACTAAGAATAATGTTTGCTCATGTCTCTAGGCACCATGGTCCAGGTAACCTAGCACATAAAATTAACAATCACAAGTAGGCGATTTAACCATCCCAAGCCAAATGAGTACCCCACACAGAGGAGTAAAGCTTTGTTTTCAAGTATCCATGTACCAATCCTTCTGTTACCTTGTTGTTATCACCTGACCAACCATTGGCCAACCATTGTTGTAACTGATAGCCACCAATAAACCTCATGGAGGGATGAAGAGGGTTTTGAGCATGTTCTGCTGGGTCCCCACCCCCATCCCTAGCCCAACATCTGATTACCTAGGGCATAGAAAATTATCCTGCAAATGGGTTGGTGCTGTAGAAATTTCCCATCTATACAAAGTTCGGGGAAAGGTATATGGGACTAATGAATGTAGAGTAAGGGATCTGTGGTAGAGAGCCTATCCTTATCACATGGGAGGAAAATAGGTTTCAGCCATGTAATACAGGACCCATCCATTGCTTACAAGACGGATTTGTAGCAATAGGCCTATCCCTGATGATAGAGCTATCCCAGTTTGCCTCCTGTTTCTGTGTGTCTTAGTTACTTTTTTTTTTAATTGCTCTGACAAACCACGACGACTAAGGCAACCTATAAAATAAATTGCTTAATTGAACTAAGGGTTTCAGAGAGTTAGAGTCCATGAAGATGGAGCAACAACATGGTAGCAGAAGAACTGAGAGCTCACATTTTGATCCAAAATCAGGAGGTCAAGCAGGCACACCAAGAATGGCACACATCTTTTAAAACCTCAAAGATGCCCCCAGGGACACACCTCCTCCAATAAAACCACAACCCCTAATCCTTCCCAAATAGTTCCAACAACTCAGATTCAAACATGTGAGCCTATGGGGGCAATTCTCATTCAAATCACCACGCTGTGAAATCACTATGACTAAAAGCAACTTGGGGCAAAGGGTGGAGGGCAGTGGAAGGGTTTGTTTCATCTTGTGTCTCTAGGTCACCCTCTATCACTGAGAGGAGTCAGGTCAAGAACTCAAGGCAGGAACTGAAGGAGAAGTCATGTGGTGCACGCCTTTAATCCCAGCACTCGGGAGGCAGAGGCAGGCGGATTTCTGAGTTCCAGGACAGCCTGGTCTACAAAGTGAGTTCCAGGACAGCCAGGGCTATAGAGAAACCCTGTCTCGAAAAAAAAAAAAAAAATATATATATATATATATATATATATATATATATATGTATATATATATATATATATATTTATAAGCCATATATATATATATATATATATATATATATATATATATATATATATATGGCTTACTGGCTTGCTCAGGTAACTTTCTTATACAACCCAAAACAGCCTGCCTAGGGATGGCACTGTCCACAGTGGGCTGGGCACTCCTATAATAATTAACAATCTAGAAAATGTCCCACAGACTTGACCACAGGACAGTCTGACTTAGACAATTCTTCAATTGAGGTTCTGTTTTCCTGGAGAATATTAGGTTGTATAAAGTTGTCAAGGAAGACTAACCAGGATAAGTACTGTGCCAAATTAGCTACAGATTGTTCGGCATCTTCTTCAGTTGGATTATAAGGCTCTCCAGATTTCAGTATGCGTAATGGAAGATCAGAGGAAGTGTAATTATTTTTTCCCTTGTTATTAGCTATGAATAGGTACATTTGGAGACTAATTGTAGATTGATCTCTACTTAGAAGAAATATAAATATTGATAATTTTATTTTCAGCTATTTTTACTGGATGTGTGAGATATGTTTACACCTGAACTAACTATAAGACAAAATATAAAACCTATAGTGCTCTCTCCTGGGTAGAACTTGAGATGAAAAGACATAGTCACCATCGCTTATTTCTGTATTGTTTTGTAAATTATCCTCTTCCTTCTCCCTGCTGTGATCCTTTTTGTGGATCATTTCATTCATTCATTTTTTGAATATGTATAATTTTTCAGGCCCTGGAAGATGAGAGGGATATATGCATGAGCGTATCTATATCAAAAGGGCCAGGAGAACTTCAGGTGGTTATCTGTGTCCAGCCTCACTCGGGCTCCTCTGACTCCCTTAGCCTGTTACCTTACTTCTTACTTCTTTCGTGTCTTTCTTTTTTATCCTGTAATGCTTATTTATAGTTTAAAATGGGCAAAATCCTTTTTGGAAGATGATAGAACATAAATGAGCTAATAGCTCTTATTTTGTGGTGAGTTCAGCTGTTTTAGCCAATGCATTTTATTACCTTAATAAATATACCATTAACTGGGCGTGGTGGTGCACGCCTTTAATCCCAGCACTCAGGAGGAAGAGGCAGGTGGATTTCTGAGTTCAGGGACAGCCTGGTCTACAGAGTGAGTTCCAGGACAGCCAGGGCTACACAGAGAAACCCTGTCTCTAAAAAAACCAAACCAAACCAAACCAAAACAAAACAAAAAACAAAAAAACAAAATAAATACACCATTAGGGCTGGAGAAATGGCTCAGAAGTTAAGAGCACTGACTGCTTTGTCAGAGTTCCTGAGTTCAATTCCTAGCAATCACATGGTTGCTTACAACCATCTGTAATGGGATCCAATGCCTTCTTCTGGTGTGTCTGAAGAAAGCGACAGTGTACTCATATACATAAAATAAATAAATGTGGGCTGGTGAAATGGCTCAGTGGGTAAGAGCACCCGACTGCTCTTCCGAAGGTCCAGAGTTCAAATCCCAGCAACCACATGGTGGCTCACAACCATCCGTAACGAGATCTGACTCCCTCTTCTGGAGTGTCTGAGGACAGCTACAGTGTACTTACATATAATAAATAAATAAATATTTAAAAATAAATAAATAAATAAATGCATCTTTAAACACACCATTAAATAAATTCTTTATTTAATAAACACACCATTAAATAAATTCTTCAAGCAAGATTAAAGGTAGACAAACAAATTCAATAAAACTCGTCTTCTACCCAACTAGTCAGTCTCGATGTTAAGTCTCAGAGTGGGAAGAATCAGATAGGCAGCTTCTTTAAAAAGACTCTCCTCACATTTAAATACTGGACACTGCTTTCATTTTATGACTATAGCTTTCCTTACGTTTAGCAAAACCATTGAACTAATTGCACTTTACTATTTGACAGAAGGCCAAGTCTCTTCACATTCCATGCCTTTCTTTCTTCCAGTTTCATTCACTATTTTTATTAGAACATTTAACTTTACATAATGAGAACTAGTGATAGATGAAAATCATTAAAACTCTTATGGTTTGTAAAAATGTTTTTAATGGACATTTTCTTTTAAGATAGTGATCATAAACTTTTATTACTGAATTATTTTTACTATAGTGTTATATAAACATGTAAAGCCATAAAATAAGATATAAACTCCTGTTTATACTTGTTACATGGTTATAAAGCAGAAATAAACTTATAAATGAAATAAAAATAAACTATAAAACTGAAATATTCAAATTGACTATTTAAGTGTGATAAAGAATAACTTCATTGAAGCTAAATTTCAAAAGCTGACTAATGTCTGGCTTTCTTATTCCTTTTTTTTCTGACTTAGTTGTGCTAATGTGACTTCAGTATCACTCATACCTGGTCACCTAAGGACCATTTTCAAGATAGTACTTCTTAGCCTGTGGGTCTCGACCTCCAGGGGTCGTCGCATCTCAGATATCCTGCCTCAGCAACACTTCAGTTCATCTAGTGCCGAAAAACCAGCCTACACGGAAGATAGCATCAGCGTGGCAGTGCGTTTGCGAGGTGGGTTAAAGGGATAGCCAGCAACTGGTTGAATAAGGCAGAGAGAAGCCTTTTGCTGCATTGGGTGTTTGCAAGCTGACGTACACAAAGATGGGATCTGCTTATGGGAGCAGCAGCAGCAGCGGGGAGCAGCACAGCTGATTCCTTTGAATGTAAAACTTGGACCACGATTAGGGAACTGCTTTCTCAGCCCTTTCCTCATTTTGAACTGAGGCCTTTGACTGTACTGCATCCTCGTTGAGAGTGCGCACTACATGGGTGTACTTAGAGGTTCCTGTGGCTCTGAAGTTTTTACCTTCTAAAGATTGTCGTTGAGATTAAAATATTTCCAGGGGGGGGGGGGAAGAAAAAAGAACATGAATGCCATCGGGCCCCAAGAAACCCTTAGTTTGAGAAATATCGCCTAACAGAATACTTCTTATTAGATTAACGGCCCCCCTATCCCCCTGCACCACGCGCGTGCACCCCACCCCATTACGGGTGTAAGACAGAACCATGCCAACATGCACTGGGATAAAGAACACAGTCTTAAGCCTAAGAATGGCCCTTATCCGTATTCTTCTTTCTCACAACTTGTTAGCATCTACACTTTGGATGGACTGGGCTGTTGATGCTAGGCCCCCATTATGCTGCAGTCAGAGGAGCCAATGTCCCCTTCAGTGGGCGGTGGTAACCAGGAGAAGGCTAGGGGACACTAATATGTTGGTTCTCTCACTTTGTCATGCACACAGAGCCCTGGAGTCCTTGCTTACACGCAGAGTCCAATTCAGTAGCTGGAACTGGGGCCCTCCACCTTGCTCATAGGCTCTCAGTAACCTACCTAGCCAGTATTGTGGCTTATAAGCCCCACACTGAGAGACATGTGCCTCAGGCACTTGGAACTCTCTTCTAGAGTACATATGAAAGGTGGCAAATTTTCCATCTTTTGCCATTAGTTATTACCAAAAAGAAAAGAAAAGAAAAATAAAAGAAAAAGTCTCAGTCTTGAATATTATTTGGGACTTAGGTATTTTAGCTCTTTTGAAATGAAGCAGGGACTTATTAAGTGGGTTAAACAGATTATACGATTTTTATTTCAGTTTGGGAGAAAGTGAAATTTCACCCAGCACAGAAGGTATTCACAGTACAGAACGTTTTACACCACTATTTGAGATGGCGTGAAGCTTCGATAAAGATTAACAGCTGGAGAATCAAACTCTAGGATCAAACCTTCATGAACTGTAAAGTATCCTCAGAGGGAAATCGACAGATCAAGTCATCCAGAAGAGAACTAAACGACTGAGTTTTGGCTTTGGATCTCAATGAAGCTTTAAGGTGCCACTCTCTGAGCTAGTCTCACACTGACATTCATGCAGAGGAATATTGTGATTTTTAATCACTGCTGTATATTACTGGAGGAAGCTCATAATGAAAGCTCTCTGCACCACACGAAGCTGATGACAACCAAGTATGATCAGAAACACAGATGGCTGCATGTGGCAGAGAACCCAGCTGACCGTGGTGACACGGATGGTGGGTTAGTCTCTTCTGAAAGTAAGAAGTATAGAGGTGGGAGACCTAGCTAGCATCAGAGACTTAGTGATGTCCTTCTTTATCACCACAAGACACCATGATCAAAAAGATGGCACCACAGGGGAACCTGCTCCATAATAGCTTAAGGAATAGATTGTCAAGTGCCCAGCATAGAGGCGGGGGCTGTTAGCAAGGATAAAAGGCCAGTGCAGGAGGAAGGGCCAAGTGCTGAAGGAAAAAAAAAAAAATGAGTGCCTGCTCCTTGGTATTCCTTGGTGGAACAGATCCTGCTAGTGTCTTTGACTACGTGCTTTTTGGGCAATGAAGGCTGGAACATTCACAGGAAGGAAAAAACATGGATTTAAAAATAAAAAAATAAAAAAATAAAAAAAATTGAGCTGGGCGTGGTGGTACACGCCTTTAATCCCAGAACTCGGGAGGCAGAGGCAGGCGAATTTCTGAGTTCGAGGCCAGCCTAGTCTACAAAGTGAGTTCCAGGACAGCC
Source organism: Mus musculus (assembly GCF_000001635.26). Lineage (NCBI taxonomy): Eukaryota > Metazoa > Chordata > Mammalia > Rodentia > Muridae > Mus > Mus musculus. The sequence goes on from NC_000080.6 coordinate 76,354,155, forward strand.
AGGGCTATACAGAGAAACCCTGTCTCGAAAAACCAAAAAAAAAAAAAAAAAAAATAATAATAATAATAAAATAAAATAAATAAATAAATAAATATCACTTCACCTCAGCTCGTCCACATGGTGTATTAGGAGACCTATAAAGGCATGTCTTACTTTCTCTCTGTTCTCACACAACTATCAGCACAGAGGGGTCCTTTGACCTCAGAAAGTCTGAGCATCTCTTCCCAGTGGCAAGCATGCAATTCTGCAGCAGGTGCCAGCTGCACCCTCCCAGTCCCAGTCAGTACTGACATTGGCCATGTCAGCGTCAGCATGGGAACTCCAGCTACCTGCAACCAACTCTTTCCTCAATTTGATTAGCGTCTTGAGATACTCATAGAACCCAGGGAAACACCTTACTGCTCTGTTATAGAGGGTACCATGAAGGATACAGAGGAAGAGATATCCAAGACAAGAGGAGGGAAGTACAGCCTCCATCCCTCTTTGGGTGTGCCACCCTCTAGGTATCTCTGTCCTCTTGAATCTTATGGGAATGCCATTGCCTAGGCCTGACTGTTTCCGGACTGAGTCTTCTCTGCGCAGCGTTCTCTCCAGGACCCTCTGAAATGAGGAAGGTCTTGGGCATAATGGCAGACAAAGTAGGTCAGAGTTAGGAGACGGGAGCCATGGATGGGATCCAAAATGTGTAAAAAGTAATATGGATATATCACTGAACCATAATAGTAAACAAAAGTTAACATGTGGTTAATGGAGGCATGACACCTGTGCGCTTTTACTTGGATAAAATAAAACGATTCCGGGCCGTGTGTCAACGTTTTTGATAATGATGATACTGGGGAACCTGAGTTTTTATCTCATTAATAAAAGAATTCTAAAACGGACTCAGGAGGAGGCTCCAGAACAATTTTATTAGTTTGACAAAATCAACAACAACAACCAGACCATCCATCAGTCAGGCGGGCTATAAATCTCAGCAACTGTAAGGAGGAGGGAGATGAAAAGGGGGAGGAGAGAAAGCTATGCCTTTGAGGTAGGGTCTGAGAAAGCAAGCCTAGTCAAGCTGGGGAGGTCAGAAGCAGCAGATGGGCCAAGGGGCTGCTGAGAGAAAGCCCACCTGCCGGGTGGGTGTCTTAGTGTTACAGAGAGTGCACTTGGACTTTTGAGCAAAGGTGACAAAGGAAAAGGGAAAATTTGCTGCGGGGTGAGCTTTACCCCTTATTCGAAGGATTTTGTGTTCCAAAACAAAGGAATACATCAGGGTTGCACGGTTAGAAACAGACACTGGGACTGTTTATTTGAAAAGGAAAGCATTCCTGAGAAGAGGCGTAGGCTGGTGAGGTGAGGGAGACGTGAGTGGAGGCCACAGGGTAACGCCCCTTTGTCTGCAGATTACAGAGCACCTGCCTCTCCTATTTGTTTTGTATTCTTCTTGTTTTTAGTGGTTTGAGACAGAGTCTCACTATGTACGTCTGGCTGGTCTGGAATTTGTTCTTGTGGACCAGGCTAGCCCTGAAATCACTGTGACCTGCCTGCCCTGTCTCTGGATTTTGCTGGGCTGAAAGGCCTGGCCTTCTCCTATTCATATCGCACAGGTTTTTCTTGCTCATGCTCTGGTTGTTAGATGAAGTCCAGGCAGGAAAGTTTGCAGTCTTCCTCTGCAAACTGGCTTCTTGCTAACGTTAATCTTGCTGTTCCACACTCCCGTCCCTGTTTTTCTGCTACTGTGATTGTGGTGAAGATACGAACACGTTTTTGTTTTTTCATGAAAAGAATTTCATTGGTAAATGAGTTTGCAAAGAGGATGGGCCCGATAGCTAAAGTATGTGTGTGAGGGGTACCTCAGAAATGATGTTTAGCTGGGTGGTGGTGCACGCCTTTAATCCCAGCACTCGGGAGGCAGAGGCAGGCATATTTCTGAGTTCGAGACCAGCCTGGTCTACAAAGTGAGTTCCAGGATAGCCAGGGCTACACAGAGAAACCCTGTCTCGAAAATAACAAAACAAAAAACAAAACAAAACAAAACAAAAAGAAATGATGTTTAGATATTTGGGAATGACAAAAGCTGGATAGTTGCTTAAATATACACAGAGACAAAAACATGCCTTTTGTTCTTGGGAATCACAGACATGCAACTCCTGAAACTAGGAAAAGATGGGACTCTAAGTACTTTAATGAGGCACAGCTGGCTACTCCACTTTACATGTGGCAATTCAGAGAATCTCCATGCCGTGTTTCTGCTAAAGAGGCAGGACACATGCACACCAACTGCTAGTGCTGGGTGCATTCCCCTCTCCACCCCACCTCCCCCACACCAGTTGTGGCCCTCGGAGCTCACAGGGGCCCCAAAAGTGCACACTGCCTCTGAAAAGACTTGAGAAATAAAGAGCTTCCTTGCCTTTTTTGATCATGAAGCTTCCTTGCAACCCTACCTACAAAACAAACCCCAAAAGCCTTAAGAACCAGCACACCGAGGAAGTGGAGGCAGGAGGATGGCCGTGAATCTGAGGCCAGCATGGCATACACACAAAGCCTGTCTCATCAAAACAAAGGAAACAAAATACCACGTGGTAGTTTTTTTTTTAATTTTTTTTAATTAGGTATTTTTCTCGTTTACATTTTTAATGCTATCCCAAAGGTCCCCCATACCCACCCCCACCCCCCAATCCCCTACCCACCCACTGCCCCTTTTTGGCCCTGGTGTTCCCCTGTACTGGGGCATAAAAAGTTTGCAAGTCCAATGGGCCTCTCTTTGCAGTGATGACCAACTAGGCCATCTTTTGATACATATGCAGCTAAAGACAAGAGCTCCCGGGTACTGGTTAGTTCATATTGTTGTTCCACCTATAGGGTTGCAGTTCCCTTTAGCTCCTTGGGTAATTTCTCTAGCTCCTCCATAAGGGGCCGTGTGACCCATCCAATAGCTGACTGTGATCATCCACTTCTGTGTTTGCTAGGCCCCGGCATAGTCTCACAAGAGAGAGCTATATCTGGGTCCTTTCAGCAAAATCTTGCTAGTGTATGCAATGGTGTCAGCATTTGGAAGCTGATTATGGGATGGATCCCTGCATATGGCAATCACTAGATGGTCCATCCTTTCGTCACAGCTCCAAATTTTGTCTCTGTAGCACGTGGTAGTTTTATTTTTAGTACGTAAGCTTTGAGAAAATGTCAAAGATTCTTCAACGTTGGTCACATTCATAACGAATTGGACATCATAATAGGTCGTAATTAGGTCACAGCGATAATGGTGTATATATTCTGTTTCCCTCCAAAGCATACTAGACTTGTTTCTCATCCCATCATAACCTACAGCTCTTGCGCATGTAAACCACCCGCTTCACCAGGCTACCTACCGCCCATCCCTGGAAGTCTTACTACAAACTGGGGAAAGCTGCTCCAGGGGAATTATGGGAATTATGACTTTGGTTCATACTGTAGCACTTTTGCCAAGTTATCGTCCAGTCCCCACTTGAAATGCTGTAGAGACAGGGAACTCACAATTTAAAGAATATATTGTTTTCGAACCATCCTCACAAACATCGCTGCCTTGAGCTTATTCCTATCTCCTTAGGTGGCTCAGGCAAGCCCCACCCATCTTTCCGAAGACACGCCTCCAAAAAAAATGTAGACAAGGCTGAAGTCTTCCACGTGGTTTCTCTTTACCATTATTTAGACCCATAGACTAATTTATGCATTCTTGTTCTCTTGACTTGGCTTTTAAAGAAATATTTGAGGCTTGTGTGATGTTTCCACCTCTGGGTCAGCCCCTCCCCTACCTGCTGTCACCTTCTTTGTCCTTTGACCTCACTCCATCATCCTGAACATTTGTTCTCTGAACAGCTGAACGCTATGACAGGAAGGGAGTGATTCCTTTACAAAGGCAGAAAACATACAAGATTTTATCTTTTTGTGTCTTAGAATTAAAAGAGAAGAAGCTGGCCATAGTAGCTCACACCTTTAGTCCCAGCACTTGGAAAGCAGGGGCAGGTGTATCCCTGTCAGTTTGAGGCCAGCCTGGTCTACAGAGTGAGTTCCAGGACAGCTAGAGTTACTCTGTGAGACACTGTCTTGAAAATGCCTAAACATAAAATAAAGTAAAAGAGAGACAGAACTTTGCCCTGGCCATTTTTTTGTCCAACTCTACTTACCTTTGTCCCAGACAGGGAGGTCTAAAGCAGGAGCAGACGACTGGGCTTGTGAGACCTGAGTTCAAATCCTGACGATGCCTCCTTTGTCCTGAGAAGCACCTGGGACTGCTCTGAACCGGCTTCATCATGTGTAAAACCAACAGAGGAATCAGATGCCGCTATTTGCAGAACACTTCACCATCCCGTACCTTGTGGGTCATCTCACTAATTGCCCAGCCCACCCCACTCTGTCCACCCCAAGGCTCTGTGCAGAGCACTTGAACAATGGGTTTCAGATGCTATTCTGCATCTTCTCAGGTCCACTGGATGGCTTCTCAGTCTCTTCCTACTAGTTTCTCACAGGAGCAATGCTGTAGTTTAGACCTGAGTGGAACACAATAGCCCATGTATTAAAGGTATGTATGCTAGTGTGTAGTAGTATTGGGAGGTGGTGGAGTCGTAGTGGGGGTGACTTAGGTTCTTGGAGTCGTGCTCTTCACAGGGATAGTAGGATCTTGAATCCTTTCTCCTCTCTCTTTGCTTTCTGCAGCCAGAAAGTGAAAAGCTTCATTTTCCATAGATCTCCACCATGGTTTACTATGCTGGTCGCATCCAGTAGGGTCTGATGCTCACCAAGGTCAGAAAGGGGCATCAGATCTCCTGGAACTGGAGTTACAGGTGGTTGTGAGCCACCACGAGGGTGCTGGGAATCCAACTCGATCATCTGCAAGAGCAGTCAGTTCTCTTAACCACTGGGCTCTCTCTCCAGCCTCATTTTAAGTTAATTTATTTCCTGTATTTTTTACTATGGTGAAGAGTCCAATAATACAAACAATCGCTTGTGCGTCAATGGACTGTAGCAATTCACTGCCACGCTTATGAATTGTTGTATCCTTGCTCTTAACTTGCCCTGCTTTAGTCGGGTTTTCAATCCACATTGTGGTCACAAAATTCCTGAGAAAAGTAATTTAAGTGAGCAACTGTTTATTTTGGCTCACCGTTTCAAAGGTTTCTCTACACGGTTGGCTGGCTTTGTTGATTTGGGCTGTGTGAAACAGAACATCGTGGTATGGGAGCCTGGTGGAGCAGAGATGTTTAACCCATGGCTGTTAGGAAGCATGCAGACTCCTTCTTTCAATTATGTTCCATCTGGGTCCCCATCTTGGTGGGCGGGGCTGCTCACGTACAAAACAAGTCCACTCCTTTTCCCACTGTTTCAATATGTCAGTCATCTTTGGAGATAGCCTTGTAAGCACAGTCAGAAGTGTGCTTTGTTAATCTTCTGAGTGGATTTCAATCCAATTAGGCTGTCAAGACCACATTCACTGACTCCAGACTCAGATTCCACAGTGTCACGTGTAGACACATCTGGCAGTGGATTACTTCCTTCTTTCTGTTTATGATCACCAATTCAGTGACTGAAACTACCCCAAAGCTATGCTCAAAGCAGATGTATTCGCCAGTGACTCCCTCTTACCTGCTACCCAATGTCCATCTCGATAGTCCATCAGTTTGTCTGCGTGTTTTTCTCTTCTATTTTTTCCCTCTGCTTTGTGCAAATGCCCACAATGTCTTACCCACGTAATTTGTTTCCTTCGAGTTACCTTCCATCGACAGCTAGAGTGATCTTTTGGAAGAGGAGAACCCACCCCACCACCTTGCCTAAACACCTCGACATTCGTCTTTCATCGAGAGCCTCTGGGGGCCTTCGTAAGCATGATCCACTTGATTTTTTTAATGTTTGTCCCTTGCAAAAAGTCACCAAGATCCAGGCAGAGTGGCATGCAGCCTCTGTTTGATTTGCAACTTCAGTTCATTAGCTGATCTTTTTCACTCACAGGCTGTCTCCTCTGCCAAGTAGCCTAGATCCACTTGAATTGTTTGCCGTATGTAGTGATTCAATCCCAGGAAAATTCCTCTGGTGGATATTTTTAGTCATCAAATGACAAACACTCTCTACACATTAATCACAGAGTTTACAAAATGTCAGAGGAAAACTATAACTATCTGATGGCATCTCAGCAATGTTTTTAAAGAACCTTGGCGTGATGACATCATAACGACACTAGCAGATCAGCCCTGACAATTTTACACCGAGGGAAGGGAATAACAGAGATAGACAACTCACAGCATCAAGCACAGAAATAAGTATATTTTAGTGTATAATGACTTTTTCCATCTTACAGAACAATTTACCTAATGAAGCTAGTGAAAATTCCCAATCCAGGGTACCAAATAGCTAAGGGGGATGATCCAAAAGTTGGGGTGTTTTTAATGCATCTAGAAGACACGAGATGGAAAATAATGTTTGTCACAGAAAGCACATTTACCGCAGCATTCTAGATTGTGGGTGTGTCTCTCTTTTGTTGACTTGCTTATTTTACATGGCCATATCTTCCATCTCAGCTAAGGATTGCCATTAATGTTACACTAGCAAACTGACTCTGATGTATATGCTACACAGAAAGCTGGCACTTTCTTGGTTCTCTGTTGTTGTGGCTGGGACAGATGTAAAGCACACCCTTCTGTCAGTCAACCATCCATGGTTGGTGTGGAAGGGAGCCGTTGCTCTGCTTTTACACTTCCACTTTAATTGCTAGTTGTTGGTGCAGGGATTTGCACAAGGGGCTGTGCGAGCATGCCAAATGGCTTGAAGTATTTTCCACTTCTTTGACTTCCCATGGGGAAAGAAACACTAGGTTGCATTTGCAGCATCTTAGTCTGTTTGAGCAGCCTAATTGGAATTTAGAAGCTTTGGGCTGCTCTGGTTTGCAGATGAGCATCCGTGGACATCCAGGGACTCCTGTCTCTGCCCGGTCTCCGGCATATGGAAATGTGTGAAGTACATAAAACAGAGCCTGCACGATGATGGCTCACATACAACTGTTAATATTTATTCTTCAGAAATAGCTTTAGAAAGATGTTGGACCCTAAGCTACAAATTTCACCAGGAAGCAAAGTATTCTATGGGCTGTTTAAGATACACAGGGGAAAAAAAATAAGTATTCCCATCTCACATGTGACTTCTGGGCACAGGTGACTTTCCTGAGCTTTGGGCAGAAGCACCTAATCACACCGCCACATTTGTCAGTGTCTTTTAATTACAAACAAAGGCCCTTTGCAAAGCAATGCACTGATGCAAAAGCCTTAATGAAAGCTCAGAGGAAACCGACTTGTGAAGATGACCTTGGAGTGTGAAGGATCCCGACTATCAGAGAGACTCCCTTCACCTTTCAGGATCCCTGTGCAAATTTGTCACTATGTCACTTGCTTGCTGACTGACACGGTTAGCATACTCCAGATCTAGTGTGTTTGGCTGCTTCACCTCTCAAATCTGTTCTTAGATTCTTAAGAAGATACGCAGGTGACATGAGTTGTTCAAGATTTCCCTCCCAGGAGCTCTAGGAATGCCTTTCCTTCTGCAACTGGACTACAGTGTGTAGTGAGCTATTTGGAAAATGCACTGGGTAGGTTGAATGTGTTCAAAGATCTTCTTGTGTTAGAAGATGTGCTTACTTCTGATTCTTTCTCTGGAAGAAATGACAGCTGATTCTCTAGGGCCCCTTTCTGCTTGCTCCCTTCCTCTAAGATTCTGGGAGTTGGCCACTATTTAAATAGCGTTCTATTGGTTTGATCCAGTGGAAGCCCTTTTGGAAGGTAGTCCTCTTCATGTTGAAGTCTTGCTGAACTATTTGGGTTCCTCCCAACCTCGATGGAAAGCACCTTACTGGGTCCATAAGAATTGCCATTACATTGACATTACAGTACTAGGTAGTATGCTGGTGTAAACACTGCTCTAGGGAGACTGAGGCAGGAGGGTCTGACACCAACCTGGGCTACATAGTGATACTGGGTCTCAAAAGAAAGGAGGAAGGAAGGGAGGGAGTGAGGAAGGAAGGGAAGAAGGAAGGGAGGAAGGAAGGAAGGAAGGGAGGGAGGGAGGGAGGAAGGGAAGAAGGAAGGAAGGGAGGAAGGAAGGAAGGAAGGAAGGAAGGAAGGAAGGAAGGAAGGAAAGAAAGAAGGGAGGAAGGATAGAAGGGAGGCAACACATCTTCGTTAGCTTCCATCCTTCACCATAATGAGTTCTGAGTGTGGGGCTATTTGGGAGGTAGCTGAGAAAATTCATACCTACTTGTCAAGATCATAGACTACACAGGAACTTACTACCCAAAGCACCTAAAAAAAAAAAAAATCAGCCTACTTGGGCTGGAGAGATGGCTCAGCAGTCAAGAGCACTGACTGCTTTGTCAGAGGTCCTGCGTTCAATTTCCAGCAACCACATGGTGGCTCACAACCATCTGTAATGGTATCCAATGCCCTCTTCTGGTGTGTCTGAAGACTGCAACAGTGTACTCACATACATAAAATAAATAAATAGATCTTAAAAAACAATCAGCCTACCCCACAAACAGGAAGTTGGAAGTGAATCTAAGTAGTAAAGCCAAAGATAGAGTTGGAAGGCTGCCAACGGAGCCAAATGGAACCATTGTCAAGAAAATAAGTTGTGACCAGGAGCTGGGATGTCTGGGCCCCAGACAGCAGAGACTACTCAAGAGCATGGAGCAGATATTTCTGCCTGTAGTGCTGACCAACACTAAAATGGCATGAGGATGGTGTTGTTGCTACATTTCTTAAAAATACTCAAAACTGGCCGGAGACTATAACCTCTGCAATAGTCTCCCCAACCCCCACCCTGCCCTTGAGTGTTTCAAACAAATACACAATATAATAAAAGAGATGAATTCAAGAAAGAATGAATGTTACAAATCGGATTATTTCCCAATAATACAATTTCTCTGCGTCTCTCCTATGTATTCTTTAAGTTTCTGTCACTATATAAGTTTTTTCTCTTGTAATCATCAGACTTATTTTTTGTTTGCTTGCTTGTTTTGAGTGCAGGCATACTGATGCAGGGTCTCCTGCCTCCCCCTCCTAAGTATTGGCTACACCAGTGCGAGCCCCAGCACAAGGCTTATGTTTCTCTGGGGATGGAATGCTGGGCTTCATGTGTGTTAGGTGAACACTCTACGGACTGAGTCAGCGAACACACACACACACACAAACACACACGCATGTGCGTGTGTGCCTCCCCCGCCACACACACACCAAAGCCGCCATATTCTTGTTATTTTTGAAGCTAAGAAAATGGCCTCCTCGTTTTCTTGATCACTAGCAATTCCCATTCCTGTTGCAGCTAGATTAACTCTGTTATATCAAAGAAATTAAATCATCTGAGGTTAGGAAAAGTATCCTGCCAAGTTTTGTAGGTCCGATATAACGGAGGTCAAAACTGGGATTGCAGAGGCAAATCACTTAGGCTAACATGCTCGGTTTCAGCAAAGATTCGTTTGAAATAATTTGTTTTCATTCTTCAATAACTCGATCCTTGAGAGTTACACTGGGCTAATTCACCCGCCCAACCCCATTCTATCTGACATCTCACATTAATAATCACTAAGGCCAAGACTGCCTTGTTATTTCAGCTAACAAACATATACATACATACATACATACATACAACACCCAAACAAATAAACAGAAACAAATCTCCCAAACTCTTTACTAAGACACTGAAGACCTTTGAGAGCTCTGAACACCTTCCTCCACAAACATAGCTGGGAACAGATGTGACTCTAACTTCAAGGGGCTCAGGGAACCTTGAAGGGAGCAGCCAGCCAGCCTGAAGCTTCTGTGGGGGAAGGATGGAGGTAAAGGTCCTTTCCTCTTTTCCCCTCTGACACCTAGACTCTTGCTTGCCCTGTCACCTAGCCCTAGGAATGCTGACCCTAGGGCAGGGTCATCAATACTGACTCTAAAACAGAAGGCGCGCGCACACACATACACACACACACACACACACACACACACACACACACACAGGGCAGGGCACAGAATAGTTGATATAGTTGCTAACAGTACTCTGTGCCAGGAGGTCACGGGAAATAAAGTGGAACCAGCTGATGCTGATGCTGCACTGCTGAAGATGAGGCTCACAGGCCAGGGCTTTGCAGCCAACAGTCAATGAAAAAAAAGCATCCAGACTTGCCTCCACCTATGTCAGTGGCCCCAGGAGGTCTAAGTGTCCCTGGGAAGCTGCTGGTAACACAGGCTAATTCTTAGTTTATGGGGTCTTCTTCATATCCTTCTCTTTCTTTTATCCCCTTTCGGGGGCTTCAAAATAGTGTGTCAATCTGGCACACTTTTGTTAGGAGAGAGAAGTCTTAGGTCTACCAAAAAAATATTAAAGCTGATTTTTGTTTAATTTCCTCACAGCTTTCTCTTTGAAATAAGGGCCTCCAAGTGTCTGTTTCAGAGGGAGGTACTTCAATAACCTTTGCAATTCAGGGTGAGGGTGAGAGAGAGAGAGAGAGAGAGAGAGAGAGAGAGAATTTTCTGATGCAAGTTGTCATGGCATGATGGAAGAGTCCAGAAAAATCTGGTGAGATCATAGAATTTAATCGCCCTTTACACAGCCCTTTTCTTCTCGCTTTCACTGAGCGACCTGGATCTCCCAGCCATCGATTCATGAGCCTCCTGCAGCATATGAAACAAGGGTCCTCTGCCCCTTCCCAGCATGGCAGCAAGCATCCCTGCCTACTTGACCAGTTCATGATTGATTTCTGAACACGTCGGTACATAGGAAACATGCGTGTCGATTGCCAATGATGAAAGAAATCATAATTCATGATACACAACCAGTTTTGACTTAATGTTCAATAAGAATCGGGATAAACATCGCTCTGTGAAGAAACCAATCCTCCCTCAGCTGTGCCCACGGTCGGTGGGATGCCAAGGGAAGGGAAGAAAGTTGAAGCCAGAAGGTCAACTACACACGGTGAAGACGATGGTTCAGGGCACTGTGAGGTTAAAATGAATCCAAGTATCACTGGGCAGTGCTTGTACAGACAGCGTTTGTACACACAAACGTGCAACTCAGTGGTGTTCTGTAAGCCTGTCCCTGTACGTTGTGCTCACTCGTTTATGTTCTCATTTCTAGTCCACGATATAAGTATTCGTTATGACGTATGCCACCTTTAAGAAAGAGAACTTAACTTGGCACCAAACAGCAGGAAGAGTTTGCTTTAAGATACAGTTCATCTCAGCTATCTGTGGATGGAAAAAGAAAATTCCACAAAGGAATGCAATTTCTCACCTACAGCTAAGTAAAGAAAGTGCATTCCTCATATACCGTCCTGTCAGAGCTATCAAGCTTACTGTTCTTCCCCCACAAGCAAGATAAGACGTGGAAATAAAGGAACTGATGCCTATGAACTGGAGGCAGGGCTCCTGGCTTGAATGTTCATCTTGTTGCTACTTCACTGGATGGATTCAGACAGGCACTTTGCATGTCTATGTCTGACCTTGTTTGCAGGGCGAGAGGATTACAGAGACAAGACCTAGCATTTGTTAAACATGTTAACTGTGTCGGGCGCTATGCCTAATAACTTAATGTATCTTCTTTAATCCTTACACGAACTTTCCAAGGTAGATTTTTATCTCCACCTTCCAGAGAAGAACATGGAGACTCAGAGAAGAGAATTAATTAGCCAGGAATGACAGAAGACACAGATGGGAGATCTGAGATGGCCACCCTCCTCTCTGAGGCCCCGAGACTGGGTTCTTCTTGAGTTGTTTGTAATGGTTGGAGGGAAGTACTGGAACAAAGCATGGGCTAGGTGGCTTGAGCTACAGAAACGAACTGATAGCTTTGGAAGCTGGGGCAGGCTGGTGGCAGGGTTGGCTCTTCTGAGGCCACAAGATAGCCTCTGTTCCACACTTCCCATGTGGCTTCCGGAGCTTTGCTAACTGTCTTTGCTGCTCATTGGCTTGTGGCAGCAAAACCCCAGGCTTCCCAAGGTATTCACTCTCCCCATTTGTGGCCCAAGGTCCACTTTTTAGAATTTTCGTCTACCTTGCTCCAGGATGAAGTCTTAGCTACTATCTGCAATGACCTCATTTCCATAGAAGGTCACATTCTGTGATAATGAGGATTAGGACATAATTCATTCTGTAACAATGTTTATAAGTCTGCTATGGCTCTCAGAAGGAAGTGTGCAGGGTTAACTAGTTCTAGGCCAGGGTTAACTAATCCCAGGACATAGCCAGAAGTCCCAGAGGATATCATGATTTTAGAATGCACGAGTATTGCTTCAGTGGGTAATTAGAACCAGTCTTTCAGAAACCTGAAAAAATCACACTTGTCTGAGATGACCAGGAAATGTCTTCAATAGTGACAAGATGTAAATTTTTATATGAAAGAATAGCAGCTGAGAACTTTGTTGAGGGTCTGCAGTCCTAGGAGGCCAAGGTTGAGGGTCACCAGAGCCCAGCAGTTTAAGACAAGTCTGGGCAGCATAATGAGTATATGTGTGCATGTGCGAGTGTGTGCATGCATGTGTATGTGGGTATGGGGTATGGCTTAATTTACAAATCAGTGGAGACAAAGGAGGTATAGTCTCTGTGTAGAACAGCATGTATTTGATAGAAGTTGTGAGACAATGAGAGAAGGTATCAAACAAGGAAACTGACTTCCTAATGTAAGTGTTTAAAACCTACCCTTTACCCATAGGGCTATCCAAGCTGAGGCCTGGCATGCCAGTCTGAGAGAAGCCCCAGGTGCTTGTAGGAGAATGTTAGCAGCTAAGAGAGAAAAAGAAAAATGTTCTACTCCTTTCATCCTTCTAGATTTTTTTTTTCTTTCTGAAACAGGGTTTCTCTGTGTCGCCCTGGCTCTCCTGAAACTCACTCTGTAGACCAAGGCTGGCCTTGAACTCTGAGATCTGCCTACCTCTGCCTCCAGTGTGTTGGGATGAAAGGCATGCACCGCCATCACCCACCATCCCCTTCTGGAATCTTGAGTCAAAAACACCACCCTTCCAAGACTCCGGGGAAAAAAAGCCTGTGGTCAAAACTTCTCTGGTGTATAGCCCATTGGAAAGTGATTTCCCATTAAAAAGAAGCCCCAGATTCAATGGTGTTAGGAGATAATGGATTAATTGGGAATTCGACTTCCAACGGGCCCTTGAAGGAAACATAACACACTCAAATGACTCATCTCAGAACAGCTTAGTAAATGACAGGCTGGGATCAGTGAAGCCACAAAAAGAAGGTTCAATGCTTCTCTGGACTTGTCCCAGCAGCAGGGCTCCATCAACCACTCAGAAAGCCAGAGCAGGAAAGGGGACTCCACCTGGAAGGCAATGCCCAGCAGCATCTGTGCCTAGAGAGGAGAGACACAGACAAGCCCACGATGACCGGGCTGGGCAGCCCGTGGGGAATGAACCTACAGTAAAATATCTTCCCTTCACCTGACCCCATGATGAGGCCTTTGCTCCGTTAAAGGTGAGGTGTCTGTTGATTTGGAGCATCCGGTCAACCTCCCAGGGCTCAGAGCAGGGTGGAAATAGTTCACAATGGATGTGGAATGACAATGGAGGGTTTCTCAGCAAGGAGAACCTTTTAGTGTTTAATATGTTACTATACTAATGTACAAAGGAGGCTCTGGGAGACAGTATTATCAAACCAGATTTACTGTGTAACTTTTTCTTTTTCTTCTTCTTCTACTTTTTTTTTTAAAGGACTTCTGGGGCTAGTGATCAAAGAAAACCACTTTGGGAAGCTTTGATCTGTGGGGTGAAGTCTAAGCTTCCTGAATTGTTCAAGATCCTTTTAGATGAACGTATCAGAAAGCAATCTCAAGCTAGAAGAAACAAGAAAGAGAATTTTCTGGTTTCCAGAGAGCCGGCAAGTCCAGGAAGAGACACTGACTGGTGCACGACACACCAGTTCAAAAGATGATCTGAACGCCGTCCCTCCCTCCGACATCCAACTCAGCCTCGCTCAGTTCAGCTTCATTCTACACGAGGGCTCGCCCCATGAGGTGGCTGGCTCCCCTACTGCTTGCTCCACATCCACGTGCTCTCAGCCCAGCAGGTCCAGGGAGGAGGGATTTCATTGGACTTCGTTCTTCCGTGTCCCCGTGCACATCCGATGGGGACTGATTGCTCCTGCCGGGGTCGAGGGCTCATCTCTGCACAATTACTGGCGTCAGTTCCTCTCAGCCCTTTGGCCACTGGGAGGATGACTGTATTTACAGACTCACTAGGGTCATACAAGGTGGGGAAGGATCACGCCAAAGAAAAAGAAATGAGGGTCATGGGAAAACATGCAGACTTTTCTCGAAAAACAAAAACAAAAACAAAACAAAAAAACATGCAGACTTTTGTTCAAACTAAAACCATCACAACTGCGATCCTGGGTATTTCTTAGCAGGGATTCCTTTGACTTTAGCCTCAAACTGTGAATCCTAAAGGGCACCCTGGCAACCCTGGTTCACTCACTATTGCTCAGCTACACGGTCAATTGCCCCATTTTCCCCATGATCCTCTCTGATTTGAATTCCTGCCCACCTACACCCAGAGCTGCAGTTGGTTTTCCTCCTGGTAACTCTTATTGCAGTAAAATTCCTATGTGATCCACCGGTTACTTATCACACAATGCCTTTTCTTGCTACACGCGTGTCTCATATCTCCCACAGACATATCTGCACGCCAAACCTGAGCTCTGGAACCTTTGTTTTGTTTGTCATTAGTTCTCATCATGTAGTCCAGTCTGGTCTGGCTACTTAGTGGCCTTGCCCAGCCTCGGTCCCCATCCGCAGGTTGCCAGGGTTACAGGTGCATTGCACTAGCCCCAGGGTATCCTCCATTGCTTGGTATCTGTCTCACTTGGTATACCGTGGGTGCTAACCTAATTGTTTTGGTTGCTATTTCAGAAACTGAAGTAACGCCTTACCTTTGTACGGTAACCTTGAAAAATGTTCTTCCTGGGGTTTGGTCTCAGTTTCCTCGCAGGAGTGTGAGTGCAGACGGAAGAGAACAGCCTGTTCATTCACTTGCTCAGTACCCACCAAGTACCTCTGTGAACACGCTGCCAAGTGACACGAAGCCAAAAAACGGTAAGTGAGAAGCAGGCAGTTCCCTAAGGACATTAGGAAACGTGTGGGATATAAAGTAAGAGTGAACATTCTCTAAGGGAGAACACTATGTGTCAAGACATGTCACCAGTCTCCTACAGAAGGGACCTTGGCAATAGCTAACCAAACGTCATATACCTTTCCCCTTGCACATGACCCAGCACTCTCAGTCCCAGGAGTTGATCCCCAGACAGGACTGCAAATGTGTGAAACAACACACGTGTGAGATTTTCACTGAGGCAAGCTTACAAGAGGAAAAACTAATAAACAATGTTAATACCTAGCCTTAGAAGACAGGTGAAATAAATTATGGGGAAGTTTGATATATGTTATTTAAATAATTTTATAATCACATTGATTTTATAGTGATTATAAATATGGGAAGTGTCAAATATGGGTTGAGTGAAGTGATTTCCATTACACAGTGTTAAAAATAAAAAACACAGAGAGAAGGCATCTGAGAGAAAAAGCAAGATAGAATATTGAATACAATATGCCACCTAGGAAGAATTTTTGCTAAAATCATGGCTCTAATCTTGATTAAGTAAGCAGAAAAACTCAGGATGCAGTACATTTTGAAAGATAACTAGTCTGGGTTCTAAAATATGAACTAGAATACAATGTGTCTTAGGGCTACTATTGCTGTGATGAAACACCACCACAAAAAGCAAACTGGGGAGGGAAGGGTTAATTAGACTTACACTTCCACATTGTAGTCCATCACTGGAGGAAGTCAGGACAGGAACTCACACAGGACAGGAACCTGGAGGCAGGAGCTGATGCAGATTCCATGAGGGTGCTGCTTACTGGCTTGTATCTCATGGCTTGCTCAGCCTGCTTTCTTATAGAACCCAGGACCACCATCCCAGGGATGGCCCCACCCACAGTGTGCTGGGCCCTCCCTCACCAATCACTAATTAGGAAAATGCTCTCCAAGCTTGCCTGCAGCCCTACCTTACAGAGGCATTTTCTCAGTTGGGGTTCCTTCCTTTCAGATGACTTTAGCCCGCATTAAGTTGGCATAAAATTGCCACCACACAATGTCAGTAAAGGAAAAGTACAATGAAATTCAGGACACTGCTGTAAGTTAAAAGAGACAAAAACCAAAACAGGCCAGGTGTGGTGGCGCACGCCTTAATGCCAGCACTCAAGAGGCCGAGGCAGGTGGATTTCTGAATTCAAGGCCAGCCTAGTCTACAGCGTGAATTCCAGGATAGCCAGGGCTACACAGAGGAACCCTGTCTCAAAAAGCCAAAACCAAACAAACAGTATTGAAAGTTGACTGATGAATCTTAAGGAAAGAATAAGATGAGGTTAAAAAAAAACAATTTAAGGAAAAACTCAGAAATTTTTAAGATGAGCTATTTATTGAGTTGGTTTTAATTTAACGTATTTAATGATAATACTACTGGTGTTGAATGGTAGCAAAAGGAAATGGAACAGATGGATAGATAAATAGGCAGACAGACAGGTTGGCAGGTAGATGACAGACAGAAAGAGAGAGATAGGTAGATACAGAGATATATGGTAATAGAAGGTACAAAGAGATAATGATTATGTGTCAATTTGTTAACTGGTGAATTTAGACGAAATACAGACTTTCACTTACCATTCTTCTTACCTATCTTTGCGTTTGGAAACGTTAATTGTAAGTAACTGAAGGAAGGAAAAAAATCACAAGAATTATGCACATGAGGATGTTTTTCATTCCAAGTATAACTTGACTCCAAACAGGTTTCTCTATAAAGGCAGTTCAGATGATGTCATCATTTTCTCTCTTTTGGGAGACCTTGTCTTCTGTTCGTCCTGCTGTTCCACGGGACAGCGATAGCAACCCCCACAGGAGAGAAGGAAGGCCAGGGATGGAGCACGAGTGTTGCTTTCTGATTGGCCCAAGCTAGATCGCTAGCCCAGTCGGTTGCTAGAGTCATCCATATGTAAAATCCAGATGCTGTCACCAAAAGGCAGGCAAGTGGGTATGCCAGCCGATGCTCCTCACGGGAGAAAGCAGGGGGAACAGCAGCAACAACATTAGAGAAAATTAAGGGGTTATCATCATTCGACCATGCTGATCCATAGAGGAGTCATCACGCACATCTACTCCTCACCCCGTGACTTGGGGATGACAGGAGACGATTGTCCTTCCCTTGAACACCTACAGCAGAGGAGCAAACTGAAAAGCAAATAACTAGACTGCATCTAGATTGTCTCAAATATGCATTTGCACTTGAACCTGAAAGCCAAAGTCTGTATTTGAATGGACCTTGACCAACGGGATGGAATAAAGGTCTCAATCTGATAACTAAGTATAAGATCTGAACTTCTGCCAGAGACCACCACAGGCTTCCTCCGTGCTCACTACGGCCGAATGGATTTGATTTGTTAGTGTTGTGGGGGCTGGGGGGTAGGGGGTGTACATGGGTGTGTGGAATCCAGAGGACATCCTTGAGATGTCCCTCAGGTTCCATCTACAGCAGCTGATGTTCTCTTGCTAATTGTGTCACCCTAAAAAACCTGTTTGCAAGGTTCCACACGTAGGCTAAAGGAAGCCTGTTCCCAGCTGGCTCTGATTAGTAGTTAAGAATTGCCATACAGCCTATGGCTGGACAGAGGGAGACGGGCGGGGCCTTTAGCTTTACACGGGATAGGACATGGAAATAAAGAGACAGAGTCACCATGATCCGGAGGGAGACAGATCAGATTTAGAGCTGCAGGAGGAAAATCATCCAAATTGTAGGTGAGAAGGAATGTGACCCCCGAAAGGGCTGTCCAGAAGCGTCTTGGGCAGCAAAGACTAGGGAGCCGCCCAGAAGGAGCCAAGGCTACAAAGATAAAATATAGAATATAGAGGGTGTTAAACCAGGATTACAAGAGGGACGTGTGTGCTAGCCGTGGGGAGGATTAGAACTGATCAGCCTTTAAGATAGCCAAGGCATTTTAAAATTAACTGGTGGGTGTGTGTGTGTGTGTGTGTGTGTGTGTGTGTGTCTTCCATTTGGGAATCCAAATAGCTCATGAGCAAGTGCGCACATTTGACCTGCCAAGAGCCAACATAGTGTAGCCAACTACCCCTACACCATCCACTTCTTTGTTGTTTTGTTTTGGAGACAGGGTCTTTCATTGGCTTGAAGCTCACTGGTTAGGATACTTTAGCTGGATAGCAAGTCTCAGAGATATGCCTGTCTTGGTATTGGTGCTAGGATTAAAGAGTGAACCATCATGTTTGGCTTTTTTTTTTTTTTTTTAACATAAGTTCCAAGGATCAAACACGAGTCCTCACACGTACACGGCAAATGCTTTAGTGATTAAGCTACCTGTCTCATCTCTGGATTGTTCTTCAAACAGTGTATTAGTGCTCAAAAATTGCCCAATTTTTTTCTCCTTTTAAACATCGAGAAATAACCCTTTTCTCTTCTAAGCATGTACAAAGACCTGCCAACAAATTTTTAATGTTTTATCGTAATACATATATATATTGAATCCCATTATGGCTCATGGAGCTTATAAATAGTGTCACAAGACAAAGGTATTCATAAGCTGCGGTTTCATGTGAGATTCTTGAGATATTCAGTCTCTCAGAGGACCTGTCTCATCAGTCACTTTGGATGCTGCAGATAAGATTTACAGTGTTGCTCATAAAACGTTAGAGGCTTTTCTGTGTGATTGAAGCACCCATCAATTACCGATGTTTCCCGGGTGGTGCGGTGAGCTGATCTGCAAAGTGATGCAGACTCAAAGGCATTCTACTGGTGCCTGGAAAACCCTTCATACAAGCATGCCCGGGAAGGTGATGTGGACAAATTCCAAGTCTGCCCTTCGATTAGCAGGGGCTATTCTAGACAATGGTTAGACTATGCAGGTTCTGCAAGGTTTTCAACTGTCCTGTGCCCCTTTCAGGGCTGTGACCACAGCCATGACAATGGAACATACTCTGTCAGAGTCCTCTCTGAATTCTGTTGTACTGAAGGTGTGCTGTCCACACAGGACCTTTCTAGACTGTTCTCATAGGGATATAGGCTTCATCTCTATAGATCTTTCTTCTCCCTGGGATAAACAGACTTAGGGTATAGGGAGCCATGGCAAGGGGATTCCCCCTCCCAGCCTCAGCTCTTTTGGCATGTCAGCCTTTACCAGTCACCACTGCCTAAGACATGTGTGCAGCTCTCTTTCACATCGCCCTTGTAGGTCTTATGATATATATGTATATCATTTTGAATTTATTCTACAACCTTGCATGTAATTTCCCTTAATCTTAAATGTCAAGGGCTGGAAGAGAGTTCACATACTGTCTATTGTGTTTATCTATTAAAAAAACAAACAAACAAAAAACAAAAAAACAGGCTGGTGTGTTCTCCTCAATAGGGCAAACTATTCGCAACCATTCTAGCCAGCCTTGGATCTCTCTCTACCCTGCCCCATGCCCTCTGTTGACAGAGGTCCTCCCCCTCTGAGTTTAGGGTAACCATCTTTTCCCCTTCATTGCATTCCACAGATTTAGCCATCCCAAAGGGCTAATTTGGTAGTAGTTGGAGAAAGCCACTGGGGCTTTGAGCCTGTGATTCATTTCCGTTGGCCTTACAGCAATGATGGAAGGCTCTGAGTCAACGCATCCCCTTCTCGGGCCCGGTTGCGTGCTGGCTGCACAGCCAGGCCCCTTTGGCTCTCACCGAAGGGGAAACTTAAGCACTAACTGAGATTAAGTGACTCTCCTGAGGTCAAACAGTAAGTCAGGGATGGAATGAGAATTAGAGTCATGGCTTGGGAGAGCCTTGAGGATGGGGAAGAGGGTGATGATGTAGGGAGACCACCTAGCTGTGTTACTACCCTTTCCTCCCATTGCAATGACAGACAACTCTGGCTCTGGATGCTTTTCTCCAGTTAATAATTCATTCCGAACCTCAATAATGAATTAAGAGTGCTCGTGCTCACGGCATCCTCCGGTGACAGTTTGTGCTCTGCTCCAGGAGGAAAAAAAAAAAAAAAATATATATATATATATATATATATATATATATATATATATAAGCCATCTGTAATGTTGATGCAGTTCAACTCAGTTTGACATGAAATTTTTAGCCCACACTGTGTGCCAAACATTGGGCTAGTTCTCTGAAATGCATATTGGGGAAAGTGCAACACCTGCCCACGGGAACTTGGAGTCTAATGCCCTATTTGTGCATTACATGGCATTTTATTATTTGTACAGTTTCTCTTTGGGGCTGACATAATGCTGGGAGCACATATTAGATTTTGACTTACAACTATGAAGAATACGCAGCATTCCCAAAGACATGATTGGTTAGTTTTTATTCAGCCGGATGAACTGGTGAATGCCAGCACACACACACACACTGACATCAGCTGCCGCCCTTCAGTTAGAGCCTTGGAAAGTCTATTGTAAATCCTTCAGTGAAACGTTTTGGCAGGAATGCTCATCCAGATATTATTCAGAGTAGAACTAAAACTGAGCACACATCTGTTGCGATGCCTCTACATGCAGGGAGGTCCGTGCTGGAAGGTCTAAACACTGGGGCTTTAAGTGCTTTGTCCAATTACATCTCATTTCCCAATCAGTCCTAACCATGAAAGTTGCTTTTCTGTTTGGAGTAAATAAAGTAGCCCTGGCACTTCCTCGTCCAGCCACATCTTGTGTTTCCCATTATTGTGACATGTTTTTAGAGTTTATGGCTGATCCAAGACTACGTGAGAACAGACTCACTGGCAGAAATTCTGTTGAAAACAAACATCACACACAGGAGGAACAGGTTGGAGCATGTAGTCTATGAAGCCCATTCGTTTGACAGACATTGATCAAGCACCCCACTAGACTTGGTACTTCTGACTTAAGCCAATGATCGATGTCTTTGAGACCCCGCTCTCCTCATGTGTGAAATACTCATGACCACCTCATACAAGGGTGATGGTCACGAAGGACAGACAGGTACTGGGTGAAAGTTCTCAGTCCAAGAACTCTCGAAACACTGCTATGGAGGAGAAACAACGCAATGAGACACTCCTACCTCTCTCTCTTCAAGTTGTCTTCACAGCCCTGTCTTCTTGAAAAAGTGAAAGTTCTGTGGTGATTTTCTTTCTCTTTGAGAAAAAGAGAGAAGCTAACACAGATATGCTTTCACATGCGTGTCTTTTGATCTCTGCCAGTCCTCTTCCTGAGGTCTCGGGTCTCACAGCGTCATCTATCCTTCCTATGGGTCCTAAGAATTCATCCTTCGAGGATCACAGCCCATTCCTTCCCGATTCTCGAAGACCTCCTGCTGTCCAGAGCATCACTCCCTTCCCACGCATCTTGGAGTCCTTTACCTTCCATAAATAATGACATTGACTCTCTTCTTGGCTCCTATTTGACACTGGGCCTGGCCAACGCCAGCTCCCTTTCTCCTGGAAGTCAAGGAGACTCCTCCCTTCCTCTCCCCCCCCCCCCCCACGCCCACTCACTCATTCCTGAAGCCACATCCTCTGACTCTATCTTCCTCACACCATGGAGAGAGCTCTTGTCAGTCACCATGTGTTTCTAGGCCTGTGGGTGTTACTTCATCCTATTCTTGGTTCCTGGTGTCTTTTTCATTTGGCCAATGCTGAGAACTGAACCCAGGGTATCATGGGTGTTAAATGCTGGTGATTTGTTAAGATTTCTGCCTCTTTCATAGTATGGTTATTTGGGTTCTCTACTTCCCTCCCAGGCCCTATCAACTACTTTAGGGGGTCCCACATCCATTAGACCTGAGGATACTTACTAATCTTGTCTCCAACTAAGTCCCACTTCAACCTCAGCATATCTAGTAAGTAGCCAGTTCTTTGTCTTATGTCTCAGGTTTCATATTCTACAAACCCTCCTTTGGAATGTGGTCCCACCACCTAACAACCATTTCAAGTTACACATCTTGCCCCCAATTGCTTCGTATGTGTACAATTAATAGCCAGCTCCTGGGAATTGTATGTCTGATATGCATGTTGACTTGGTTGACTGTCTTCATACAGGATTCCTGCCTTTCTTCTTCTTATTTACACTCGAAGAGCTTCCTATTGCTAGTCTCCTCTGTTCTCTTCCCATTGTGCTACCAAGAGAGTGATCCCTGCCCCATCTACAAAAGAAAAAAGGGCGCCATGAGCCTATGCAGCAAGTGTTGTAAGATACAGCAAACCATTTAGGGTGAGATTCATGAGCTACAAATCTCCAGAGAGGGAACACTCATCCCTTGATTCAGGTGAAAAAGGCCTTTCCTGGGGGGTGGGGGTTGGGGGGGAGACCTATCGAAGATCATCGGCCCCTTTTAATAGATAGTTACTCACTCATATGTTGATCATTTTCCAGACCAAGATAGGCACAGCCAGAAGGAAACTTCAAGTGCCCTCAGAACAGTGGACCGCCAGGGGCAAGGCACTTCAGTGTTCCTGAAACCCGAGCATCTCCAGGTCCTAGTTTGTCTTTTAAGCACAGTCTACATTGACCCATATCTGTTGGATGGGTTTCAAGTTCAGCCCCTGACTCTGCCAGCGTGCTCCCTGACTGGCCCCACACTTCCCATCTCCTTTTAACTTGAGAGGCAGGCTAAGGGAGGGATTGTTTGCTGTCTCCTGGAAGAGAAACTCTAGAAGGCGGTTGGTGTAGGCCTCTCCTGCAGGCACAATGACCACTTGATGGCTCCCAGACTTCCTAACAGAGTCAGTTCAGTTCGCAGTGACACCAAAGTGTGTTTAGACAATCATCGGGGTTTGAGTATTTCACGTTCAATTTTAGGGCCTATCAATAGACATGCAGCAATTCTATTTTCTAGGTAACATCAAATGTTTTTCTCTGTGAGCTTGATTATGAAAGTTTAACAGCTCACTTACCATCTATCTCCCACTTGCCCCTGTACCCTGGATATAAAAACAAATATTTCCCTTCATTCAGGGGTGATGTATTCCACATCCTCTATCAGATGAGGAACGGGACCTAGAGTCAATTGAATAAAGATATGTGCATACGTTAAAAACTCTAAGTGATAAGCTTTATAGTTATGTTCACAATTTTATTAGAGAATTCTACTTGTATAGCACATAATGTAGTAACGTGCTTTATAGGCATGCTCCCATCCCCCACCCCACAGAAATGACTCCATTGGCTTTTTTCTCGACTATAGGAATTGAGGGAACGGCACAAGGAAAAGACAACTGAAGGAAAGGTCACAGGCATCGATTTGACTGCTCAGCAGATGATTAACTATGTCTGCAGAGCAACCCCTGGGGCCAGGAAAGCTACCCTCACTGTCAGACATGCCCAGGTTCTCCCTTCAGTGCTGCAATTGCATCTTTGTTTTGTAGGCATCCATCAGTATCCTGGTAACTTTATTTGACTGTAGTTTCCCCTCTGTATTCAAGATTAACCAAGTATGTAATAGTCCCCGTTGTCTCTCTGGGTTTGGGTTTTTATGTCAAGAAGAAAAGAAGCAAGAGCTAAGAGAAGAGGCAAGTCAGACCTAGTGTCTGGGAGATGACGTGGTGACTACCATCTTTTGTGAACTCAGATAAACCACAGCACAGAGATACTTTCATGGTAGACTGAACAACTGATTTTCTGTAATCGAGACTATTAATATCACTAATAACAAAGGTAGAAGCAGGTGTGTCCCAGAAGCTATGAATATGGACTAACACTTCTTTGTAGTTGACAACATCGTGTCACAATGCCAGAAGGCTAGAAATTCTTATTAGAACCTTTATCACTATCAAACATTGTGAACGTTAAATAAATATGAAAAGATCAATGGTTTAAAAAATAACATTATAGTTATTAAAACAATATTCATAAAATAACAAATACTAGTTCTGAAAATAGCATGCTTTCATTTAGATCCAGTGCAGAGAATTTCTGAAGGCAGAGACTGGGGATGGGTCTATGCTATGCTGGATGTTAAGATCAGAAAAAAAGCTGAGCACCTTTGGTCCACACAGTCTTTCAGGGGATCTCTGGACCTCAAAGCAGGTGCGCTGTTATACTTATGTGCACAAACATCTTCTCGTCCCTTTTCCTTCTCACTCTGATGCCTGACCACAGGCACTAGAGCCTGTATGTGCGCAACACCCTGGGGGCTCTTAACTTTACACGGACTTCCTCTGAAACCTTTCCCTGAGTTATCTTGAGCTAAGCTGATCTTTCTAAGCATCCAGAGGGGAAAAGAGAAAAAGCATCAGCTCTCCTGGCTATCCCAGGACACTGGCATCCTGTCTCAGCGTGGGAGAACAATGGGCTGTATTGATCCTTTTTTTTTCCCCCAGGTAATCAGAATCGAAACTTCAAAGTCCGTCTTTTCGATGTCAGTACTGTGTGATGGTGGGAAGTGTTCTGAACACCTGCAAGGCTCAGTTTCTCTACCTGAATAGTGGCAGGATGATAAGACTGGCAGGGTTATGGTGACACAGCTGAGAAGAAAAGCTTCTCGTTTTCTGTGTCTGTGTCTCTGTAGGGAGGAGAGCACTGGATTCGATTGAACATGGACAGATTCAGGAAAGGTGAGGCGTACATGTGTGCGTGGGGGCCTTTGGATGAAATGGCTCCCCCACATAGCTAGGGAAAAGGGGTTGCAACTCCACAGGGGAAGAGGGGGTGGGAGAAAGGGATTCTACAGAGGGAAAACGGAAAGCCAGGAGGTATGGATAGCTTATCCAATTATTCATTGCTGTGGTCGTGGTTCAGCCCCGTTAAGATGTAAAGCTCCCGTAAAGAGGTTTATGACAGCTATAATTTTTTGGAGGGTGCAGCTTTAAATCAGTAAGAGGAGTTTAAATAAAGTATTTTAAGCTGTTTATTCTTTGGGATTTTTAGTTTACATTTTTTTTTATTGGGCTGCTAAGATGTACTTACTTTTATCTCAGGATACAGCGTGCAGTGCTACCTAGGGGCTGCTGTGTAACTGGCTTTTGCCTCACTCTTGTCATAGGCTAGGTAAATCTTTTATAGATTTAGAGGTATGACCTGTGCTGGCTAGGTTTGTATCAGCCTGACACAAGCTGTTAAGGAACCTCCATTGAGAAAAATACCTCCATAAGACGTAAGGCGTTTTCTTAACTATCGATAAATGAAGTTCCCAGCCCACTCTGGGTGGTGCCATCCCTGGGCTAGTGTACTGGGTTCCATAAGAAAGCCATAGGAGCAAGCCAGTAAGCAGCAGCCCTCTGTAGCCTCTGCCCCAGCTCCTGCCTCCAGATTCCTGCCTTGAGTCCTTTCTATAATGAACACTGCTGTGGAAGTGTAAGCCAAATAAACCCTTTCCTCCCTAACCTGCTTTTGGTCCTAGTGTTTCATTGCAGTAATAGAAACCCTGACCAAGACATTACCACATAGTGGCACCGCTGTCCCTAGGGACAACAGCTCCCTTGCAGGCACTGACTGCCATGGGAATGACAGCAGCAAGGATAGCCATGAGGGGAAGCACTATGCTGTTTAAAGATATATTTCCAGTCTCCACTCTTTTGGCTGGGGAGACGGCTTGGTTGGTTAAGTGCCTGCTTGTGCATGAGGACCTGTGTGAGTTGCACCTTCCGCACCCATACAAAAAGCCAGGAGCTTGTAGACCCAGTGCTAGGAAAGCCAAGAAGAGGATCTCAGGGTTAGTGGAAGCATGTATTCTGGAGGAGAACTTACAACTGCTACTTCATTAAGCCAAGATGATCCCTAAGCACATTCTAAGTATTTTCCTTGTAACTGCTGGTCACTATTGCCCCCAACCCTCATCAAGGAAGATTTCCTTTACAACAGATAGACACCATTACATAAAAAACACAACCAGTAAAAATGCAGTTGTGAATCCCAGTCCCATTTACGTGTCTATAAAACACCCCTGAACCTAAAGCTTGGGGGACACTGTGGAAGAAGGGGTGGAAAGTCTGTAAGATCCAGAGTATCAGGGAGTTTGCTGTGAGATAGTATCTCCTAGGAATGTCAGTCAGAAGCTATACCCATAGTTTCACCAACATGACTGCTGAAACATGAGCTGAGCAAGGAACTCAGTAACAGACATGTTAATGTGGACAGGAGAAAGCCCAAATGGCCTCAGCCCTACACAAAGAACTACGGACGTACTGGCTAGTTTTATGTCAACTGGACACTAGCTAGAGAAGAGGGAGCCTCAGTTGAGAAGTGTTTCCATATGATCAGGCTGTAGAAGGCCCGTAGGAGCTATTCTTAATTAGTAACTGATGTGGGAGGGCTCATTGTGGGTGGGGCCATCCCTGGGCTGGTGGTCCCAGGTGCTATAAGAAAGCCTACTGAGCAACCAAGGGGAGCAAGACAGTAAGCAGCACCCCTCCATGGCCTCTGCATCAGCTCCTGCCTCCAGGTTCCTGCCCAGTTTGTGTTCCTGTCTTGACTTCTCTCAATGGACTGTGACTCTGGATATGTAAGCCAAATAAACCCTCTCCTCCCTACGTTGCTTTTTTTTGGGGGGGGAGGGGGAGGGTTGGTTTTGTTTTTTCGAGACAGGGTTTTTTTTGTGTAGCCCTGGCTGTCCTAGAACTCACTCTGTAGACCAGGCTGCCCTCGAACTCAGAAATCCACCTGCCTCTGCCTCCCAAGTGTTGGGATTAAAGGCGTGCGCCACCACTGCCTGGCCCTACATTGCTTTGGGGGACAATATTTCATCACAGCAATAATAACCCTAACTAAGACAACAGGTAACTAAGCAATGCTGAGAGGGGAGAAACAGCCTTCCCCAGGGAAGAGCACACCAATTGCTTATCCAATATCAATAGTCATTGCCAATGAAAACATACATACAAGTAACAGTATACATACTAGTAGATTGTATTTATATATTTAAGAATATATATATATGTATATATATATATACACACATATGCATATACATGTAACAAAAATTCATAAAAAATGCCATGAATTTGAGGGGCATATGGGAGTGTTTGGAGGGAGGAAAAGGAAGAGGAAAATAATATAACTACATTATAATCTCAAAAAATGAGAAATTTATTTTAAAGAAGAAAAATAAATACATATGTACAAAATACAAAATTGAGTAAAAATCGCTTGATTGCTGAAGGTTTCTGTCTACAGAGATGGGATGTGGCAGGAAGATTCTAGAGTTGAAGAAAGAACTACAATCACCCAGCCTAGGGATGGTGGCTCATCTCTAAAATCCGAGCACTTGGGAGGCTGAGGCAGGAGGATCATTGTGAGTTTGAGGCTTGCCTGGACTGCATGGTTAATTCAAGATTAGTCTAGGCTATGTTTAGAGACTCTGTCTTGAAAAGAAAGAAAGAAAGTCAGGAAAGAAGAGAGGGAGAGAGGGAGGGAAAGCCACCGTCTAAGAAAGGTGCCCATGAATGCAAGGTGTACTTTATCTGCTTATTTTCCTGGGGGTTGAAGCCAGAGTCTTGAAAATGTTAGGTAAAGTCTCTATTACTGTATATATTCTCAAAGTTTTGCCTATTTAAAAAATCTCGAGACAGCAAGAGACTCAAATGGATAGCTCTATATAGCAGTGTTATCTGGTTTAAAGGTATTTTAAATTTAGTAGAAAAAAATCTTTAAGACATAAATCTCTGTTTTGCTCATTATAGAAAAAACTGACAGGACAAATGCTCCATACTTTATAGCTTTTCCTGCTTTAATTCTATTTGCCAGGAAATCACATTTCCCCATTCTATTTATGGTACAGCACGTAGCTGGGGGTAAGGGCACATTAGAAAAAAATTGTAATATGTAATTACATCTAGTAGAGTTGTTATACCAAAATAGACTGACTTTCAAATAAGAAATCTGATTTAATTTTGCTATTTATAATCTTGCTAAGGACGTATTAATTGCAAGCAGTGAAAAAGGCATTGATCCAGACCTATTGTTTCATAATCATGTAAACAAACAATCTTTAAAAATGAGCAGGCCTGATCCATACCTTATTATTGCCATTGTTATTATTATTATTATAATGCTGGGGACTGTTAGGCTGGTCCTCCACCACTAATCTATATCCCAGGCATTATTAACTTTTTTGTAACAATTTAGCTACTTATGTCAAATATGATCAGTCAATCCAGTTGCAGAATTGTATCTGAGGAGTTAACAACTATTAAGGAGTGGTGATGGTTTTCTTATTTCAACAAGTTACCCGAGGTTTACCCACTTCTTCTCCCCCAACAGATGCTTATGACAAGTAAGGAATGAAAAATGCTACGCTGGTCTATTTACTTTTATTTAAAAAAAAAAAAAGGAAGAAAAGAAAAAGAAAAAACAAAAACCCTTTGCATGTTGTCAGCATTTTCTCTACGTAGTTAATTCGTTTGGAATGTAAGTTCTTAAAGCGGTAGCTTGTAGCTCTGATGTCATAAGCCACGGGTGTGCTGTTCTTTGTGTAAGTTCTTAAAGCTTGTAGCTCTGATGTCATAAGCCACGGGTGTGCTGTTCTTTGTGTAAGTTCTTAAAGCTTGTAGCTCTGATGTCATAAGCCACGGGTGTGCTGTTCTTTGTGTAAGAGGGAACAGAGTCAACGTTTGTGATGAGTTAAGGTCATGTCACTCTGGATGATTCCGTCATCATGGAACGGTGTGAGCATCTCATAAACGTGCCTGAAGCAACGATGATGGAGACCAGCACCACGGTGATGATGAGGGTGATGGGAACACACCTCTGCTCCCCAGCAGGAACTAATTTTCTGTCTTGCCTCTTATTGCAGCTGGGGTAGGCACAGAATGCTCCCCAATAGTTCTTGTGCTGAAAGGTGATCCCCCATCCCTTATCAAATACGTTTCTTTCTGTAGCAGAAGAACATTACAGAGAGCTTCAAGTAGGCAAAGAATATTCTCATGGAGACCCCTGTGTAGGATTTCCCCAGTTTAGCACTCTTGAATCAAGGATTAGACCCCAACATTGGAAAAGGGCCAGTCACACCAACTGTCCGAGCATTGGTTCAGTTGCTGGCTAGAAACAAAATTATTAGGCAAGGGTGTGGAGATGTATGACTGGAATCATAGCACTTGGGATCATGAGTGTGAACACAGACTAGACAGTACGAGCTTGTCTCAAAAACAACAATAACAAGGAGAAAAAAAAGCCAATGAGAGTCTGGAGATGTGGACCCATCAGAGCACTTGTCTAGTACGCAAAATCTCCTGGGATCAAAATAAAACAAAATAATTTAAGACTATAAAGATGTTCCTTGACTTATGATGTGGTTATAATGTAACGTTCAGATTGTGAAATGGATGTAGTATAGGACATCTACCAAACATTAGAGTTGAGTACGGTATACTGCAAAGCATCAGTTATTTTTCCTTGTGAGCACACAACTCTGAGACCTGTGCCTTTTTGTCACTGCTTAGCAGCTTGAGATACTAGTCTATTTCATACCAATATCAGTCTATTTCATACCAATATTCTGGAAAAAGCAACAAGAACTTACAATCCAAAGTATGACTTCTAGTGAATGTAAATATTGAAAAATAAGAAAAATAAGATCCCAGGTTGAACCATCATAAATTGGAAGTCATCTGGGAAAGATCAATTTTTAAAAGATAATTGTAGTAAAAACCAGATTAAAACATAGGCAACATCAAGAAGGAAAACCACACACCAACTTCCTCGATGCACATAGGCACAAAAATATTCAACCAAATACTTTCAAGACACATTTAGAAGGTCATACCTGATGACCAAGATAGTCTTGTCAAACAACACAAGGCTGGTTCAACATGCATAAATCAACTATCCTACAACTGTAAGACAACAAGTACGTAGATTTTAGGGCAGAAATCACATGATCATTTTGATAGATGGAAAAGTTACTTGATAAAGTTAAACATCATTCCACAATAAAAAGGAAGAAACTAGGGACACAATAAGGCTATGTATGACAGATTTAGAGGCAGCCTTATACTAATTGGGGAAACCTGCAGTGCTCCTCTGGTATCTGAGATAAGGGCTCTCAGTCTCCACTCAGTATAGCACTCAGATCTTAGCTAGAGTAATAAGACAAGAGAAAGAAATAGAGATCCGATTAGGAAAGGATAGGGTCAGAGCACCTTCGTTTGCAAATGACATGATTCTGTACTTAAAAGTTGCCGAAAATGCCACAAGAAAACTCTGATACCTGATAAATACTTTCAGCAAAGTATCAGAATACAAAACCAACATAGCAAAATTGGTTGCCAGGGAAACTAGCTATTCACACACATGGGAATGAAATTAGAACCACATCTCTCACCCTGCACAAAAATCAATTTACAATGCTTCAATGACCTTAAGACAAGACCTTGAAACACCGAAGCCATAGGAGGAAAACACAGTGAAAGCACTTCAGGGTATGACCATAATTCCAGGCCAAAACTGAAGTTAAAAGGCTTTTGCCTTGGAAGGAAACAATTCCAAGAGTAAAGAGACGGCCTACATAATGAGGAAAATGATTCTAAAGTTATGCTTCAGACGAACATTAATATTCATAATATGCAAAGAATTAACCCCCTCCAAGCCAAAACCTTCAAATCTGCTAATCAATAAATGGACTAATGGATGGGATAGTTCTCAAAAGTAGAAATATAAATATATCAGGTGTAAGTGTTCAACATCTTTAGCCATCAGGGAAATGCAAATTGAAACTAATTTGGAATGTCATCTCATTCCAGTCAAAAGGACTAACTTCAAGAACTCGACAACAAATGCTACCACAGATGTGGAGAAAATGCTGGCACAGATGTGGAGAAAGATGAGCTCTTATCTACTACTGGTGGATGTAACCTTACGTAGCTGGTATGGAAATCAACGTGGAGGTTATTCAAATAGCTAAAAATAGGACTGCCATCCAACCAGGTGATACCACATGGGGCAGAGACTCAAAGTCCTAGCATAGAGATGCCTGCACGTCCATGTGTGTTATTGCACTATTCACAACTATTCACAACAGGTAAGAAATGGAGCCAGTCTTGATATTCCCCCAACTGATGGATAGATAAACTGTGGTCCAAGTGCAAAGTATAATTTTATTTATCTATAAAGGAAACTGAAATTATGACATTTGAAGGAAAATGGATAGAACTGGAGAATCACTATGTTAAGTAAAATGACTCAGACTCAGAAAAGCAAATGTCACATACTATCTCATACGCAGATCCTACATTTTAAATTACACACACACACACACACACACACACACACACACACACACACACACACACACACATACACACTCATGCATACATGCACACTCTCTGAAAGTAATGAGACTAGAAAGGGCAGCATGAGAGAGGAGGCAGAGATCTTATGGTGGAGAACAAAACAGACAGTGGGGAATACGTGAAAGCAGAAGGGGGGCATCCAATCATGGGCACAAAGAATGGGAGAGGAGTATTGG
Organism: Mus musculus; assembly: GCF_000001635.26. Lineage (NCBI taxonomy): Eukaryota > Metazoa > Chordata > Mammalia > Rodentia > Muridae > Mus > Mus musculus. The sequence goes on from NC_000080.6 coordinate 76,385,612, forward strand.
GAAGGAGGACTGAAAAGAACAAAGTATGTATGAAATGCCATAACCAAGCACATTGCTTTGTGTGCCAACTTAAAAATTGCTAAAAAACAAAAACAAACAAACAAAAACCTTAAAATATATATATCCAGGAAGTCTTAAGTGTCATGTTAGAAGCCAATGACCTGAAATTCAGGGGCTAATTTACTTTCTTTTTCAGGATCATGCTTTCTTATTATCTTCCCAGTGTGATGCAGAAGGTACCTCAACAAAATCAGGAGACTAGGAAAACTCTTGCAGCACATTCAGTGAGGAGACCAAGAGAATCTTTGTAGAGAAATCTGTCTAGCAGAAGAGGCAAAGCCTAAATACAGAGGAAACAGAGGCTCCCTGTGTCTGACAGGGCTCCTGTGTGTGTGTGTATGTATATGTATATATATGCCTCTCCATATGTGTAATATATGTAATATATATAATATATATATATACACACACACAGATACACAGGCACACAGAGAGACAGAGACAAGAGTCCATGAGTTAGTTATTCATTTGTATAATTGTGACACCTAGAGAATCTTAGCCCTATATAGTCGATGAGGAAGCTAGAGATGGGGGTAGGGCAAGAGAGGATGTCTGAAATTTGTAGGGCAAGTCAGCAGGCTGGAAACTGAGGCAGTGCTTCCTTCTTATACAGAGGCAGAATTCCTTTTCTCTGGGAAGCCTACTTACTTGTTTGCTGGTGGATATATGTGTGCATGTATTTTGCTTTTATATACTGTACATGACAATTGCATGTGTAAAATACATTCACCGCAATGCCTGGTCTGGTGTAAAAGCGAACAAATGAACTCTACAGCACAGGACATTAGGTTTCGCACTCCCCTATGAAAATGGGCAGCAAAGTCCTCCCAACACCAAAGCTGGCATCAATCAGCAAAGGCCCAGCTGACACCCTGACCTCCTGGCCAGCCTTGCAAACATCCCATACCAAAGCACAAAGGCTTTGGAGGAAAGATACGGGGATGAATAAAAGACCAATTCAGGCAGCAGCAAGTGGCTAATAAAGTAAGTGAAAGTCCTCATGGAGACCAGAGGAGATGCATCCATCAGTCATGAAACTAGAAGGCAAAATGGCCCCAGGCAGAGAAGGAGCTCTTGGCAACTACACATTGGGTATTACACATATGAAACCATGAATGGCACCCCAATTAAACAAAGAGGGGAAGACTCCCAAGAAAAGCCAGGAGCTACAGATGGAAAACAGATCCACCAGCCTAAGAGCTGGTCTGGGAAGGACGGGCACTATCTGAATAAGATCCCCTCTGACGTGGTACAGAGGAGCACACAGGAATCCAGCACCCTGCCTAGCTCAGGTGAGTTCAAGGCCAGCCTAGGTTACAAAGCAAGAGCCTGAGGGGAGGGAGGGAGAGAAAGAATGGGGAGGGAAGAGAGGAAGGGAGATAAGGGGAGGTGGGGTGGGGGTGGGGAATAGGGAGGAAGGAGAGAGTGATTTCTAGAAAGAGAACAGATAAAATGGAGGGAATGGAGAAGAGAAAATTATCAAAAGTAATAAAGGCTTTAAACATCATGAATTTCTCAATTCAAAAGATTTATAAAGTTCCAAGCTCAGAAGATATGTATCAGAACCATGCCATTTCATCATTTAAGAAACTGAAGATAAAATGAAAAAGTTTTGAGTGAGCAGGGAGGGTAGATTATACTTGTCTCTCAGGACCTGCAAGGATGCCTAAATTCCTTACAGAAAAGACAGTGCTTGCATGTCGCATATTCATCCTCTCTCACATACTTGAACTCATTTCTAAATGCACAAACTACCCACTACAGTGTGATATAAACAGGTTTGCACTGTGTTATTGGAGGGGTAGAGACACAGATGATTTTCTCCATATTTTCTTTTTCTTTTTGGGTGGTAGTGAGTGGAATGAGACAGAGTCCCTTCACATAGCCCTCATTGTCCCAGAACTCACTGTACAGACCAGGATGGTCTCAAAATCACAAAGATCCGCCTGCCTATGCCTCTGCCTCTGCCTTCCCAGTGCCACCATACACAGCTTTTGTGAATATTTTCTATCTTAGGATGATTGACTTCACAGACGTGAAACCTTGGATGTGGAGGACTGACCGTGTCTGTAAGTCAAGAATTGATTGACTTCCTCATTAGTAGGGTACAACAATGTCTTCTGAGAAAAAAAAATTTCATCTGGAATTCAATTCTCAATCAAACCTAACTAAATTTAAGAGTAGAAGATGGACTTTTCATAAATGATGTTCACCCCAAACCTTTCCCATGCCTCTTTTCTCAGTAAAAAATGAACACAGTAAGGTTCCTCCAAAAGAAGTAATGGAAAAAGAGGAGGGCAGGACGTTTGGTGATTGACAGATGCAGGGAACAAAAGCCCCGGAATACTAAGCAGGATGCTATAGGGGATTCCAGACTATACCTGCATTAGACAAAAATTGTCGGTCCAAACTGCATGACCTTGGAGATTCTAGAGAAGAGGCCTCAAGGTAGAGGACTCAGAGTAAGTCTAAACGTAGTGTGGTTTGAATAAGAATGGCCCCTGTGTGCCATTTGAATGCTTAGACATTAGGGAGTGGCACTATCTGAAAGGATTAGGAGGCGTGGCCTTGCTTGGAGGAGGTGTGTCGCGGGGTAAACTTTGAGTTTTCAAAAGTCCAAATCCAAGCCAAATCTAATCTCTCTCCCTCTCTCTCCCACTCTCCCTCCCTTTCCCCTCCCTACCTCCCCTCCCTCCCTCTCTCGGTGCCTGCAAATAAGGAAGTAACTCTCAACTGTTTCAGCGCTCTCCATGCCTTTTGCTATGCCCCTCCCCCCACCCCATGATGATACTGTACCAAGCTTCTGAAATTGTAAGCAAGCTCCCAGTTAAATGGGTTTTTTTGTTTTTCTTTTTTGTTATAAGAGTTACTGTAGCTCTGGTGTCTCTTCATAAGTAATAGAACACTGACAAAAACAAATAGTAAGAGATGTGTTATCTCTTGGGCATGGTTTGGGGATAGAAAACTGACGACAAAGTTTTAAAAAGCAAGAAAATCATTAAATCCAAGAAAAGTAAAAGGGAAAGGGAAAAGTAATAGTGTTGATCCGAATGACTGGCTAAATAATGGATATTTACTGCCAAGATAATACAAATATTATTTAACAGGATTAATATTTATGTGAAAGATGCTGCTTGTGGTGAGAATAGGAAATGAAACCTAGATCATTATCATGGGTTATGGAAATTGATAATGCTCTGGTTTGTTTTCTGTTGTTACAATAAGATAGCAGTTGAAAGCAACTTGGAGAGGAAGGAATTTACTTCAGCTTACAAGTTATAGTTCATTATCAGGGAAGCCAAGGCAGGAAATCAAAGCAGAAACTAAAGCAGAGACCATGGAGGAATGGTTTGCTCTCCATGGCTTGCTCGTTGGCTTTCTTGTGCAACCCAGGGCCATATGTCCAAGGAGCAGCATCAGCCATCAATCAAGAAAGCACCCTATACATTTGCTACAGGCAAATCTGATGGATGCGTTTTCTCAGCTGATGTTCCCTCTTCCCAGATGACCTGAACTCCTGACAAGTTGACCAAAACAAAACAAAACAAAACAACAAACAACAAAAAAACAGAAGCAGCACAGATCATATATACTATTGTAAAATCAGGAAATGGTGATCAAGAAACCAAGACTTGGAGATGGTTAATAATGATAATTTAAAAGGTAAGAATGTTTGCCTTTGGGCTAAAAAAAATTAGTGATAGGGAGAGGACTATGATTTACATAATCGTTTATCTTTTTTCCCATATTCAATTTTGACAAAACAAAAACAAGAAAAAACAAAAATAATTTCCCCAAAATAGTAGGATAAAACCCAGATTCCTAACTGACTAGGAACTCAGTTCATCGAGTCATACTGACTTTATTCTACTATGAGCTTTATAACTTATAAGCTTTAACATTGGACAGGTTGCTCTAGCTCTCCAAACTCTGAATAAGGGACTGTGGTGGTTTGAATATAATTGGCCCATGGGAAGTGGCACGATTAGGCATTATGGCCTTGTTGGAGAAAGTGTGTAACTCTGTAGGTGGGCTTTGAGGTCTACTAGTGCTCACTCCACCCAGTGTGGAAAAGACCCTCTTCCAGGCTGTCTTCCGATCAAGATGTGGAACTCTCAGCTCTTCCAGCACCATGCCTGCCTGGACACTGCCATGCTTCCCACCATGATGATAATGGACTGAAACTCTGAAACTGTAAGCCAGCCCCAGTGAAATGTTTTCTTTATAAGAGTTACCTTGGGGCTGGTGAGATGGCTCAGCTGGTAAGAGCACTGACTGCTCTTCCAAAGGTCCTGAGTTCAAATCCCAGCAACCACATGGTGGCTCACAACCATCTGTATAGATACAGTGTACTCATATACATAAAGTAAATAAATAGATAAATAAATAAATAAATAAATAAATCTTTAAAAAAAAGTTACCTTGGTTGTGGGGTCCCTTCACTTCAATGAAACCCTGACTATGACGGAAGTGACAACGGTTTCCATGGTTACTGTGCAGCAGCCCTGCTTATGAAGGATAAAGAAAGAACACAAGGGGAGACTAAGCAGTGCCTAACACACAGTGTAGCTTGCAGCTTCTCCCAGAGCTCCATTTGTTATCAGCCTGATGATAAGGCTCTTGGTAATCTCTCTTCAACCCGTTCTGACGTCATGTCTTATAATTTTACCCGACTAACTCCATGCTTGGTGCAGGCAAAGCCTGGAACTTTCTGAAATATAACTTTGTCTCTAGGATTGCTTGCTCAATCGTTGGCTTTCTCACTGACAGAACTGTTTTGGTTGAAACGGCAATGAAAGTGAAACAGGTTGTATTAAAATGACTGATACTTGTAACTACAAGGTTGGAGCTCAAGATGTATTTCTTCAGGTTAAAAGTTGATAAGAGTCCTATTTTTATTCAAGACATGTCTGTCTTACCATTGCCTGAATTTTCTGTGTGTGTGTGGTTTGAATGAGAGTGGCTCCCATAGGCTCATAGATTTGAATACTTGGTCTCTACTTGCTGGAACTGTTTGGGAAGGACTAGAGGGTGTGGCCTTGTTGGAGGAAGTGTGCCACAGAGGTTAGGCTTTGAAGTTCCAAAAGATGTGGGTCATGCCCAACCTCTCACCTCTCTCTCTGTCTCTCTGCCCACCCCTGTCCACTCATCCCTCCTTCCTTGCCTCCCTGTTTCCCTCCCTCCCTCATGGCTGTCTCAAGATGTGAGCTCTCAGCTACTTCTCAGGCATCGTGCCTACCTGTCTGCTGCCATTCTTCCTTCCATGATGGTCATGGACTCTAACCCTCTAACACTGTAAGCCCTAATGTGCACTTTCTTCTACGTTGTCCTAGCCATGGTGTTTGTCACAGGAATAGAGAAGTAGTTAAGACAGTTTGGTTCTGGTTTGAAATGTTTGTTGTTGTGTCTGGGACTTGAGCTTGACACCTTCACATCTGAGGAAATGAAGTCAGGGAAGCAGGAAGGGTTGGATTTTTGAAAGGTAGACAGTGCTAGAATGATTTTGCCATGTAAGCACAAACTACTCCTTGCCACCCTACATAGTCCTGTCTCATCCCCCACCACCACTCTTGGTTGGGAGCAATTTGTTTTATAAACCAGAGGAATGGTAGGTCAGCCATACTCCAGAGAGTAGTTAGGTAACACCCACTGGACTGGACAGGAAGGGAGGGAAGAGTAAGACTCAAAGAGCGGTGAGAGAGGAGAGGATGGTTCTGGGAGGAGTTGTGTGTGCACATGTATGTGAATATAATCAAAATATGATCTGTGAAATTCTCAAAGATAAAATGATTTCTAAATAAAATAAGATTAAAGGTTACACTAATAAAATTATACTAATTTTCCCAGTTTATATTGTCAGTTTCATAATCACTTTAACTTCATAGCCTTTGATAAACATCGTCTTAGGAGATGTACTCACTTGTCTGTTTTTTGTCTCACTCTTTAAAATGTCTGGTTTCAGCCAGGCAGTGGTGACATAAGCATTTGGGAGGTAGAAGTTGGCAGATCTCTGAGTTCAAGGCCTGCATGATCTACAGACCTAGTTCGAGGGCAGCCAGGGTTACATACAGAGTAACCCTGTCTTGAGAGACCAAAAAAAAAAAAAATCTCTTTTGTGTAATAGAGCAAGGACAAAGTAATATAGGAATAGTGTTATCCATTATTGCTTTAAATAATCATAAGATTCCATAATTTTATGAATTTAATAGTTTGATTTTTTTTTTTTTAAGATTTAAAGAAGATCCCACTTTTTTTCTTCTGTCACCTGTACCTGAGTTCAGGTACTCTCTAGGGTCTGTGCAGATTAACTAGTGTGGTCTCATTCATTATCGTTGCCAGCAGAATCTGACTGCTCTCTTGATACTTTGCACATTCTTAAGTCATTGTTATAAGTTGTACATTTATAAGTGTGAAAACTTTCCCCATAGGGTAAATAATTGATGAAGAGTTGTACCATTTGAGCTGAACTGATTTATTTTTAGATAACAATAAAATGAGAGATGAGAGCATTTTAATTCAAAATAGAAAAATTGGCGCTCCTCCAATGACAGGAAATTCACTTGACCCCTGCTAGGCCTGAGTAAGAGAGACATAAACCTCTTAGGCATACTTTGGGCTTGTCCACTTTCCCTTGGCTTTAAAGATTGTTAAAGGAAAATATATTTAAGTGGATAAACAGCCTCTAATACTAATGCTTTGGTTTCAATTGCTAGGTCTTGCTCCTGTGTTCTGACCAAATCAGATACACCCACCTTCAGTAAAGCCAAGAGCACAGCTCATTCTCTATTTTACATAATTTCTCATAAACTATATTAACCCATGACAGCCCTTTATTTTTAGCTACTTTCTTGTTTATCATTCTCTTTGTTAATTTAAACCAATTTGACTTCTCAAATCTCACGGTAAAGAAGTCTTGGATAGTAGACAAGGACATGTTGCTAATGAAATGTTGCCAACTACAGGTTGGGACTGTTCTTAAAATAAGAAGGGTCAAATCCTAACACAACCAATAGACCAAGTTCCCAGGCACCCCACCCCCACCCCACCCCCGGTACTCATTGGATAGTAGTGATTAAAAATAAAAGTATGTTTGGACTTCTCTCTGCGGCATAGTGTTTGTGCTCGCCTCCTCTTCTTGCTCTGACAGGACCAAGAACCTTTGGGCAAACAAACAAAAGCAAAACCATCCCAATTTTCAATGAAAACAGATGATAAACACAAGGTCTAGCAGACCATGGTGGTATACACCAGTATCCTGAAACTGAGATAGAATCTGGAGTTTAAGGTGAGCCTATTAAAAAACATGTGTCTCTATTAAAAACAAACAAACAAGGGTCAGAATTCCAATAAGTGGATGAGAGCAAAATTGGCTCTAACAGGGATTACATAAAAGGCACCCATATTTATATCACATTAAGATCATTATCACCTTACCATATAAAGTTGAAAATACCTCCTCTAGACTGTTGAATTGGGAATCTGATTTTTTCTTATCTATGATCTGTAATCCTGGGTTGGTTAAATAATAAATATATGAACATCTTGGAAGGAACAAAAATAATACTGGGTATGAATTTTTAGAGTTCAAAATATCTGCCTGATGGTAGCACTTTCTGTGGGTTCAATACCCAGAGACTTCAAGCATGGCGGCCACTAACCCTTCAGTTAGTGGTGTTTGATGACATATTGAAAAGCTATACAGCTCTCAAATGGCAATCTCTGTAGCGAATATTATGTTTGCTATATTAATACTAGGCTCCTAAGTTCTATGCAATGTGAGAAACAACTAGAAAAATTATAAAAATGGATGAATAAAAATCAAAAGACATCAGAACAAGATACACCTTCTGCCATAAATAGCCTGTGGCCTTCTACACAGGGGAAGATAAACAAACATGGGTGGGGACAGACAACCACCTTGTCAGTTCACCTTCAGTGTCTGGGTGGTACAGAGCTGTCTTGGACTGCACACAGAATCAGTGGCAAGCCTTGTTCATAATGGCCTCACAGCTTTCAACGCAAAATGTGATGAGATGATGAGCACTCCTCCACCCTCTACCAAGGCAGAGCCTACAGGGCCCTTTCATTTGGATGTCCCAGGACAACAGTGGAAGGACCATCAGGGACATAAACTCTTTCCTTTTAAGAGGAACCCAGGGAGCCCCATTCTTGATGACCGCCCATAGCAGACCACTAGGTTTAGTATTTCCCTACTTTATTTACAACCTTGAAAAATGACTTGTGGTTATCATTCCTTATTTTCAATGTGCTTTTGGACTTCAAACCCAGCGTCCCTGAAGGTTAACAGGGAAGATTGTTTCTCGGCTTTCAGGAAGGAAGAAATGAATGTGGAATAATGAATACAGACAGTAAAAGTGGAAGGGACAATAAAATGCTCACTCCATGACAAGCTCAATTTGGAAGGCTGTCTGCCTTTCCTTTGACCTGAACTCATGCCCTGAGCATTACAGGAAGGTCTGTTACCTTAAGGAGGTGAATGGAAATTGCATTCCATCTTAAAAAACGCTAGAAAAGAAATGGATGGATTCTGTGTTGGTACAACATTATATAGAGAGTAAAACACAAAATGGAAATGGTGTGCTTTCAGTTGATCTTCTCAGATAAAAAAATTATTTTTATTAAATTTTTTTCCAAATTTTCAACAAAATTCACTCATAAGAAAAGTAATTATAATCTGACTATTTGATTTTTCAAGTCACATCATATGACGATTAAAGGATGGTAATTTGGGGCAATATAAAACATGATTACTTTGGCATCAAGGCCCACGTGTGAGAGGATGTGAATTAGATGAGGAAACCGCAGTGATGCAGCCCCTGTGGCACACTAGCTCATTAGTAGAGGGCAAAGAGCACACTGACAGGTGGGATACACAGTGTAAACACACTTTCCAGTGAGCTAATAAAGTTGGGTCTCGAGGCAGCATTCATCTTTTCTTCCAAATTCACAACCAGGCAAAGAGAATCTTACTTTAATGCAGTTTCTGGGTTGGCATTTGTTTTTCGGAACAGGGTTTTGCTACGTAGACCAGGCTGTCCTTGAACTTGTGATCCCCCAGGCTTTACTTCACTTTTGAGTAGTCCCACGGGAAATCCCGTGTTTGTGTCCACTTTGCCTTTGTTAGCCAGTTACAATTCATATCCTCAGAATAATTCCTTCACGGTTTGCATGATAATTGCTTTCTGTCCTGGTAGTCTTGACCTTTTTGCTATCTGCACACTTTGTTTATTGCAAGCACTAGATAATTTGGTTTTATAACCATGCCACAATATTTCAGCAAAGACTGACTTTCTTTTATGCATATGAATGTTCTGCCTGCAAATATGCGTGCTCCCTATGTGCATGCCCAATGTCCTCTAAGCCCTCCTGAGCATCTCCCACTCTCTCTCAAATTTATCATCTTATTCTTTCATCATGTTGTTACACTTACACACACACACACACACACACACACACACACATACACACAGAGGCAAACACAGAGAGAAAAGAAGAGAGAGAAGGGGAGTGAGGAAGGGAGAAAGAACAAGAGGCACAAATATATAAATACAACCTGTCAAGCTCACATTTGTGGTTTCTGCGTATATGATTTCAAGGTTGACCCGTTTATATTGAATAACCAACTAGGGGCTCGTTCCTGGCACAGCTACTTCCCCATCACTCAGCAGTCACTAGTTGCTTGATGTAATTCTTTGTCTAGGGATGGGGCCTAGTGAGGTTTTTCCCTCTCCTGTACTACCAAGTCTATCGATACTGTCGTTGTTCAGGTCTTGTTAAGTCTCAGGGCTGACTTCCTAGTTCTCCGGCTCAGAACAATTTTCTCCCTCTTCTTCATGATGTTCCTGGAGCTTAACACACGGGGGTTGTGCTATAGGTGTATCCATTTGGGGCTATGCTCCCATGATCTGCTCATCTCTGCACTGTGTCCCATTATGGTTTTCTGTACTGGTCTCCATTTTCTGTAAGGTAAGCCTCTCTGATGAGGGCTGAGAGTTACACACCTGAGAGCATGAGGGATGAGTTCTAGAATGCAGTTAGGAATTATGCTGCTTTAGTAAAATGATGGTGTTAGGGTCTTTGAAGACCCACGACCTCACCAGCCCCAGGTACATGGGTAGGTTTCTGATACCAGGCATGATCTCCTTGCTCTTGAATGGGCCTTAAATCCAATTAGACAGCTTTTGGTTACCACCAAAATACAAGTGCTACGATTCCATCTTTAGGGATATCTTGCCATGCTGGTCCTTGCTGTGGTCCACAGGCCTCACAGCTGGGTAGGACTATTGACTGCTTGCCTCCCTGGGCAGCTTGCACTGTGATGTCTCGTACAATGGAAGTTAGCCTGTAGAAAGGGGCTCATCCAAATCCCTTGTCCTAAGTGTGTGACATCAGCAGCAATGGAGACTTACCTTCAACCTCTGGCAGGTCACCACAGGAAACAGCAATAACCTATATTCTGGGGGAATCACTTGGATTACCAAGTCCAACAACTTGAAAGGAGGTTTCTCGTGCCTGGTACTAGAATTTTTGTTAGTTTATGGCTCCTGAGGGAGCATTATCAGCCCAAGTGTTACAACTTAGCTCGGCCTGAATCTCAACTACTACTGACAGACTAATTCATATAGTGCATAAATCATTCAAATATTCCAAAGATCCCTCATGTGAAGCTGTATACAATTGAATCTTTCCACCAGATTTGTAAGACGGTACAGTGGGGAAAGGTGCTTGCAATACAACCTGGCAATTTGAGTATAATCCTCAAAACCCAGATAAATGTGGAGAACACAGAGCTGTCTTCTGAATTGCAAAAATGTGTGGTAACAAGCATGCCTGCACACACACACAAAACACACACACACACACACACACACACACACGCACGCACGCACGCACACTAAACCATGTTTCTTTTTTTCTTATACAAGTCTAGAACTATGACCTCTTTAACAAAATCCTCTTTGGCTTTGTGTTAAGTTCGCTCTGGATCCCAGACTTATCAACCACATATCTCCAGTGAATTCAACTTGACTGTGAATACTTTTCTTAATTAATTCATATCTGTATTTATGTTGTATGAGTGCCATTATTCATAGGCCTCTAATGAATAGTAGATTCTGATGGGTGCAACCCTATTTTCTCCCATTGTAAATCTCTGGGACATTTATGGGTGGGCATAGTAGGTATTCATTCAGTATTTTCTAAAAGAAGGATCTTAGCCAAGCCTGATGGAGCAGGATATGATGTCAGCTACTTGGGAGACGAATAGAAGGCGTATCTCAGTTCAAGGTCTTCCTGGTACAGCCAACAATGGAGAAGAAAGGGTAAAATGGCATGGTTGATTCTGTGTCATATATTTTCATTATTAGATGTGTGTGTGTGTGTGTGGGGGGGGGTGTATTTGTGGGCATGTGTGCCACACTGCACAAGTGAGGCCAGAAGACAACTTTGCAGAGATGGTTCTCTCTTCCCACCTCTACTTTGGGGAGGCAAACTTGGGTCACCAGGCCTTCGAGACAAGACAATCACCTTTACCATCTGAGCCACCCCATTGGCTCTTACTTCTTATTTATTCACCATGGCTGCCCAGCACCCAGCCTACCTTCTTTCAGTGGTGGCATCCTCATTTGGCTGTCATCTGATGGCCTGATGTTCAGATGGCTCTCCTTCCTCTAGCCAAGGAAAGAGGAGTTGACTTTAGTTATCCCAGTCTAATTCTGTCTTCTGGAGTCACTGATTCCATAAGGAGCCGTTGGTAAGGTGTTCAGAGTATGGAGACGTAAGTGAACTTCCTGATCTATTTCCCCAATGCAGGCCCTTCTCTTTTCCATCTTTTGTACTCCTTGCAATTTGTCCAACAATTGTCCTTGCTTAAGTCTACCAGGCTGGAAAACCAAAACTAACTGGCAACTGGGGATAAATGCAAAATAAGGCTTGGGATGAGATCCACTGAGCCTATTTTCATTCCAAAGACAGCCACTAAGAACAAACAATTCCAGCTTAACCCTGAATCAAAATGCAAATTAGCATTCAATCATCTCAGCACATCTCCAAGGGTAAAATAATCATGCCATAAGACAGCGATGGTAAGGTAAGAGTAATATTCCTTTTCAAAAAGAATTTGCTCTAAGTGGCAGTTCAAACCTTGAGGAGTCTGCTGCAGGAGGATTGCTAAGCATTCCAGGTTGGGTTACAAAGCAAGATGCAGTCACAAAACAAAACAAAACAAAACAACCAAAACTCACTTCAGGATTTACATCACATTTTTAGGTTCTGAGGAGAAAATGTTTCCTGCAAGACAGAGTTTTAGCTCCTGATTTTACAACGTAAATGGTATGCTTCTTTGATAATTACACATCTTTGGCATGGCTAGAGGATTTTCAGTTTGAATTAAACCCCTCAACTTGTCTAGTCTCTCTCTCTCCCTTCCCTACTGATTTGACACCTTGGGATTCTCTCTTTTCACTGCCAAGGATTAAATTCTCTGTGAAAGCCTGGAAGGCAATAGACATCTGTCCAGAAAATGAGATACAAAACTGTCCAACAAGAGAAAAGAAATGTCAAGGCTTACATGAGAAAATAATTGGACTCTCATTCACACTGGGAAAAAGTCTGCTTTCAAACTGAGTTTCTTATTGACTTTTTTGGTCATAGAAAGAATCATCATTTATGCCTAACAAGAAACTGTTACTCTTCCTTTGAAAGAAGATGCCAAAGTTTGGCATATCTAAGTACCAAACAAACATCTCCATAGTGAGTGGCTTGCTGCCAACATCTGGTATGTCCAAGAATCCTAAATGATGTCATATCCAAGGCTCAACCAAACATGCCAGACTCTCCATATATTTGAGCAATAAACATGATTTAATCAGTTGTCTAAATGTTTTAAAAGGCAAAGTACCTATAATTTCAACAACTTAAAATGTGGAATGGGATGGCTGTTGGTTCTTACACTCCCTGCACAATGAAGGTCTGTTATCCCCATCCTGATCAGAAAGCAGTCTGTATAGAATGACCCACCTCCTCGTGTTGCCAGTTAGTTGGACAGTTAATGTTGGTGAATAAGTGATTTCAGGCAGAATGCTGTTAGAACTCAATCCTAATTCTGCTTGTGGTTCTGGTTTTACTGAGTCCTGTTTGGGTGGTGAGAGTTGACCCCATCTTTTCTCCTCAAACCACACGTGTGTAAACATGAGACGTGTTGAGTTTAAAGAGCCCCACAGTATATGGCTGTTTCAAATTTTATTTACTCACATTTGTGCAGTCCTAAGTTGTACCAAAGGAAACTGATGGCCTGTTTAGACTTCATGACAAGAAAGGTCATGCCAGAGTGATGAAATTTTATCAACTCAACTTTAATCAGCTGTTTGGTCTATTGGTCCAAAAGCTCACAGTAAGCCAGAGGCTGGGTATAGGGCAGAACACAGTGTAATGAACAAGAATTAAACTGTAGCTGTTAGCTCTTATTTTTATTTCATTTTTAGCAGCTCCTTGGAAATATCCTTTATGTATATTCATTTGCCACATGAAATGACATCAAATTTTTCTGTGTGAGAAAATGTCACTTGAAGGAAAACCACTTAGGCTGTTGTGTCAGAGCTCCCTTAGTGGGAAAATCTGAGGTTCCTTTACTGTTCTTAGAACTGCTTGGGTCTTCACGCTAGAAAGACAATTATAAACATCATTTTATGAAACAAATCATTAATATTTGATGAATGACTCCATCGTATGGACTAATATGGTCGCATTCATCATGTTTCTCAGCTATGCCTACTTGTGTTCACATAGGATAAACATGAAACAAACCTTGAAAGATGACAGGAGTTCACTTCTGTCTCATTTCCCAGAAACAAGAGCAGTGGAAACTGAGTTCAGAGAAAAAGCTAAGATAAAGAGGCCAAGCAATACACACACACACACACACACACACACACACACACACACACTCGCACATACACAGGGATTTGTGCACATATGGTCTTTCTTGAAAGGTGACATGATTTAATGGCAAAAACCCACATTTAAATGGCAAAATGAACAGGAGACACATATTCTAGGTCCCATGATATTTTCATGAGCTAGTGGGAGAACATTATTGTTAGAGCCTTAATACCCTGGTTCAATCCTCAGCACACACATGGCAGCTCACAATTGTCTATAACTCCCAGTCCAGGGCATTTGACGTCATCAAATAGACATTCATGTAGATAAAAGAGCAATGGACATAAGATAAACTTTAAATAAGCTTTAAAATACAAAACAAAACAAAACTGTCTGAACTTGATCAACTGTCCTAGCTCAGAGAACTGAACTTCGAGATGAAGAATGAAGTGGGCAAGACAGATAGGAGACATTCAGTGGCTGGCTGGGTGCAGATGTAGTTTCTATGTAACCCATAATGGGATAGCTATTTTCACCACAGCCTCAGAAGCACAAACCTTGCCCCAGAGAAAGGAGACTATTCGACTCTTCACCTTATCATGCAAACTCAAACTTAAGGCCCTCATAATCCCAGCAGCTGCTAGTACTCCAGCTCCCTCCACATAGGGCAGTCGAGGAGGCCTTGCCACAGCAGGAGAACCCTTGGCAGCAGAAAGAAGTGCTCAGCTAAACTGTCTCTTGGCCTCTCTTCTGGCTTTTGGCTCTGACCTACATCTGCCAAAAAGTCATATGTAACCCACTGTAGGGAACATGACAAATACTTAGATATATTTCTAATAACGCATAGTCTTACAACCTAGAGTGATGCTTGCCAATATTTTGGGTTAGCACAATATTTTATCTAGATAAAAATGCAAATGTTCATCTAGTTGGGCTCACTGTATATGTAAATGTTTATATATATCCTTTAACCTTAAATTGTGAAGGTTTGTGTTCTAATAGCATTCTTTGTAATCATTGTACATACTTGTTATAAAATAATAATTGTAGAGATCAAACAGGAAGCTAAAAATGGTAGGAATGCTAATCTAAACGTTAAATACGATCCCAGTTGCCAGTTTTCAAATTCTCATGGTCACAGGGAAGAAAGCACAAATGAAAACTTAGAAACTATGCTATAGGCTGTATTCCCTGTATGCCCAGTTTGCTAGCACAAAACCAAAGAGGTTACTTCGGTACATCTGTGAAATGATGAAAACTGGTTGTCAGGAAGGATGTAGTATAAAACATCACATCGTATGGGAAAGATTGGCATGTTCTGTTAAAAGATAGAAACCCCCAGCTTTCTCAGTAGTGCCTAGAGAAAACATATACAAAGATCCTCAGACATCACATTAGCACAGTATTTTTTAATACACAGTGTAGCTTCTGACATTGGAGAGCCCTAGACCACTTTCAGTGAAGACTCACACAGAGGTAAGTAGTACCACACAGTCCGTGTCTGATGCTTAGACCATTGTACTTCCTGTAACCAAAAGGTTATTCTCAAAGACAGAGAGAGAAAAAAAATGAATCTTCAGTAATGTATTTTCAGCAGGTAGCTGACCACCCCCACTCCCAGTCTTGTCAGAGCTATCTCCTATTTCCCAGGTATACCCAGGATGTGCATGGTGGGGCATGGGTAGCAGCTCCAGGCTAGAGGGGGGATGGAAAAGATAAGACTGTGGGCACTTGCAGTCCTGGGCTATGGAGTCAGGACCTCTTCTCACAGGTCAAGTCCCTTACCTTTAGGGCTTCTCTGTCTATTGATACAATGAGAAGAGTAAAACCTACTTCTCAAACAAGTGTTTATGAAGTTGATTATTGTTATTTTTTTCATGATTTCACACTTTGTTGTAGCATCACCATTATCAGTGATACAACAACCATACAACACATTTCTATTTGCTTTCTTGGTTTAATCACGGAAATGTGGGTCGGTTTAGTATGCTCATAGTTTCTCGTCCTTGCTCATTCCATTTTCCCTGATCTGTTGTTTGTGCTAAGCAACCATTCTTCTACCACAGGACTTGCTGTTTGGTGGTGAATCAATTTCAGAGGTGACACCAATCACACTCTGCGAACATTCACGGAACAACAATTTCTCCAATTATTTATTTATGATTTTTGAGATGATATCTTGCCATCTAACCTTGATTGGTTTGGTATCCACAACCTCTAACTCCTAGCAATGCCCTTACTTCCTGAGTGCTGGATTACAGATATGTTCTACCCTGGTTGTAATTGTTTTACATTGAAACAGTATTGTAGTAGTATCATGGAGTTCATGATCTGCAGAAGGCCATAGACTCAATTGGGACAATTCACCAACGTTATCGATAGACACTACTAACAGAACAAACAGTCTCTGAGCCAAACTTGAGATTGCTGAGAGAAGTGGGATGAGGGAAGGATTGTTAAAGGTGAAAACCACAAAAGGATCTTAAGCATCTACATAAGCAAGCCAAGAGATATTTTGCTTTGCCAAGATCAGGTACTCAAGGAGACCTCAATACTGTCCTTGAATGTCAGCATAAGGAGTTCATAGATGCCAAAAAGGCAGCCAATCTTATCATAACAAAGTAAATGGTCATTTTTGGGTGGGAGTCACTGAGCCAGGGTTCCTGGGAACTTATCTTGTAGGGATTAGAGCCAGAGACAAATGGCTGCTGGGTACTAAGCTGAATGCCTAGCACACGCTGGAGTTCCTCTAGCTGTCACAGCAGATGCTAAGCATTGGAAGTCATACATCTAGAAATTAAATAGGTCCTGACCCACAAGAAAGTGAAAGGGAGTTGTCTCAAGAGAACCCAAGAAAGCTTAGGCACAAATGAAAATTTCAACAGAGAGTGTTAATAAAAATGTAGAACTGGAACCAGCCGGGCGTGGTGGCACATGCCTTTCATCCCAGCACTTGGGAGGCAGAGGCAGGTGGATTTCTGAGTTCGAGGCCAGCCTGGTCTACAAAGTGAGTTCCAGGACAGCCAGGCCTATACAGAGAAACCCTGTCTCGAAAAACCAAACCAAACCAAACCAAAAAAAAAAAAAAAAAAAAAAAAAGGAATTGTAGGTTCCACATGAGTTAAAGACAAAGGCAGTTTAACTTCAGAAAGCTTCCAGACTGAGAAAGGATCTAAGTTAAGAAAGCAGAAGTCACAAGTGGAATAGTGATTTGAAGTGTTGATCATTGTCAAGTCACATGTTAATATAAAATGTTGAGCAAGACATTTGGTTACGCTCAACTTTAATCTCTCTATCTGTAAAATAGAACCCTGCGGTCTCAAACAAACAAGACTCATACAGAATTCCCAGACTTGCTGAGCAGTGGTGGCACACGCCTTTAATTCCAGCACTTGGGAGGCAGAGGCAGGAGGATTTCTGAGTTGGAGACCAGCCAGCCTGGTCTACAGAGTGAGTTCCAGGACAGCCAGGGCTACACAGAGAAACCCTGCTCAAACCCCTCCCAAAACACAACAACAACAACAACAACAAAACCCAGAATTCCTGGACTCAAGAGAAAAATTGTAACAGAAATTACAAACTCCCCTGACTTGTGTATTATATAAAAACGTATGGATTAGGAAAATAATGGTGATTATTGGTAATTAAAATGAAATGCATAGGTAAAAATTAACTCATTTTAAACATACAATGAATTGAAAATAATGAGCTACATAAGCAATTCAGAAAGTCAGAGTGGCTGTGGTGGCTTGTGCCTATAATCATATCTCTGGAGGTGCTGAGGTAGGAGGGCTGTCATGAGTTTAAGGTTAGCCTAGGCTACATAGCAAGTTCCAGGCCAGACTGGGCTTCATAATGAGACTATTTCAGAGAACAACAAAAGTTCCATAAAAAAAAAAAAAAAAAAAAAAAAACAAAACTAGCAGGCACTGGGCATGGTGATACACTCCCAGAGTCCCAGCACTCGGGAGGCAGAAGCAGAATCATTACAAAGCTGGAGGACAGCCTGGGCTACACAGTGAGTTCCAGGATAGCCAGGAACCTGTCCTCAATAACAGAATGAAACTATGCAAACCCCACCACGAGCTGGTAGGAAAAGAGAAATTATGGAATTAATACGTGGAACTAAGGAAATCGGAAAAATGATAGAAACGGGGACAGTCAGCTCACATGAGAACAATCCCGATATGGAAAACTCTAGAAAGAAGATTAAGAGCTAATTTCCCTTATGCATTTTGATGTACAATTTTAAATTTAAGTACTAAGAAAAAAATCATGTAGTTCTGACTGTATCTGTCATTCAAATCACCAGATGGTAGGATGTTAGGTTACAGTCATTAGGAAAACAGCTAGGGCCTCCATGAAAGACAACGGCGACAACAGGTTATGTTCAGGAGTCGGGCGTGCCTGGGCTTTATTTTTAGTTTATGAAGGCACGGCTGTGTCTCCCAAATTAAAACAACAGCAATTAGTCAAGCCAGGGGCCTTTAACCATTAAAGGTTTGTCTGGCCAGGGATAGGCTTCTTCCTCTGACACTGACTTCAAGTCAGCCTCCACCCATCTGCAGAAGAGTACGTGAGAATTGTTACAACCTTTTTTCTTCCTTTTTTAAAGATTTATTTATTATATGTAAGTACACTGTAGCTGTCTTCAGACACACCAGTAGAGGGCATCAGATCTCATTACAGATGGTTTTGAGCCACCATGTAGTTGCTGGGATTTGAATTCAGGACCTCTGGAAGATCAGTCAGTACTCTTAACTGCTGAGCCATCTCTCCGGCCCTGAGTTGTTACAATCTTAAGAGCCACTCACAAGGCAGCACTGGAGAGTTCTGATCATTCCCTTTTTCCAGAATGTACTACTTGTTCCACACCTGACCCTGTCAGCTTGATGCTGATAACTGTTGCTCTAGGTTCTGCTGGCTGCATAAGTTTAGCACAGCCTAATGAAGTGTGTGGCTTTAGCCATTCCATAATGCTCTCTAATGAAGTATGGAGGAAAAGGTAGCGTTTTCTGTTCCACATTAAAAAGGAGCTACATTTAGTCAATTCCTTAATGAAAGTTTGATGGCGAAGAAGCCTCAGGACAATAGAAATCAATTTTTTTAACTTTACTACTAGGAAAAAAAAACCCCACATTTATAGAATTTTCCTAAAATAGGGCTAAACTATAATAGAATTTGAATTAAATTTAATGACTATATTCTCAGTCAATGGGTTTGCTTGCCTAAACTCTTTTCTTTTGGTCTAGACCAAACCTGGAAGGGTTCCCAATCTTTTGTGCACATGCAGCATTTGACATGGGGATGGTAGACCCCACAGGTATTCATTGTGGTTGGTATCAATGGCCCATAGGGAATTCACATTCAGAGAGTGGGGTGTTCACATTCAGAGACTCTGCTGGTTAGTTTGTAAGGTGACACAAAGTTACATGTATCTGGAAAGAAGAAGTCTCAGCTGAGGAATTGCCTCCAGGAAATTATTTTGTGGTCAAGTCTGGGATTTTTCTGGATTAGCACCTAGTGGGCTTGTTCCAGTCTGAGTGGCACCACCCTGCTCTGGGGATCCTGGGTGATATAGGAAAGCAGGCTGAGCAAGCCGCGGAGAGCAAGCCAATAAGCAGCACCCCTCCTAGGCCTCTGCTTCAGTTCTTATCTGCAGGTTTCTGCTTGGATTCCTGTCCTGAATCCCAGCATGGATGGACTGTGATGAGGAAATGTAAGCTAAGCAAGCCCTCCTCACCCCCTACGTTGGTTTTGGTCAGTGTTTTATCACAGCAGTAGGAAGCAAACTAGGACGTGGTTGTATCAAAAAATACAGGGCAGAATGCAGTTCAGTTTGTCCACATGCTCTGATCTCCTGGCTCTGGGCTACCATGGAGATCCCCGTCAATGTCACAGGGCAAGTGGGTCTGAACATCTCAGATGGCCCCTGTCCCTGGTGAGGATGGGAGAAAATTTCAGTCCAGTACAGCTGATAATTTAGGGTAACTTGTAAACATAGCACACTTTCTCCTTGTGAACTGTTCTCTCATTACATAAATAATGATTTGTCATGGAATAAAGTTGGTGATTGCCAATATAAAAAGGATACTATTTTATTCTCTGCACAGCTGGGTGCTATTATGACATTTAACAGCCTTGGCTGTGTGTGTGTCCTTTGGTGTGTTGTCATTGTCCCCGCTTCCTAGCAAGTGTCCTGTACTTTCCTGGTTTATAATAGTTAAATTTAGGTATGTCACAGAAAGTCTTCCTTTTGGGCTGTCTCTGCCCAAGTTTCTGTCATCAACAAACAAGCAAAGAGTAAAAGTGAAACAGCACATTGAGACAGCTAACCAACACGCGCATTTTCTCAGAATCCCATCTTACTGGTGATATGATAGCGTTGCCACTTGTATCAGACCCTCACCATATGCCTGTTCCCTAGTGGTCCTATGTGCCAGTGAGGTCTCAGCATCATAGGTCTTGAACGGTATTGCTATTATTTCACATTAAAAGTAATCTTTCTAATTTCCTAAGATCTGTTATTGTACTTGTAAGCAATTAGCAACTCCAGAGGGTTTGCGATGACTTAGACGACTCTGATCACTTTTAAGAGAAAAAAATATCTTTGGTGCAACCAAATTGTGTTCCTGCTTTCAATAAGTTTGCGTAGACTCGGGGGTGGGGGTGGGGGGGTGGATCAGGGAGGCTCCTCCCCTCATGCCTCCACTACCCATATATATGAAAACAAACTACGTCATATGTGATTCTGTCCCCTAAAGAACTAATGTCAGGCTTGGTGGCATATGCCTATGTACCTGCCACTCGTCATATGTGATTCTGTCCCCTAAAGAACCAATGTCAGGCTTGGTGGCATATGCCTATGTACCTGCCACTCAGATGGCTCGAGCATAAGAACTGCCTTTGGTTTGAGGCCAGCCTGGGTTACACAGTGAGTTTAAGGTCTTCATGGACTGCACAGGGAGACGAGCCTGAAAACCAACAAACAAAAACTAACCAATTAACCAAACCAGTTAACCAACCAATCCCCAAGGAGCCAACAAGGAAAGAACACACACACACACACACACACACACACACACACACACACACACACACACACACACTCCAAACCAGCCAGCAGACACTGAATTAACGACATAAAATTTGGATCTAAACATATTTCCCCTCTTCTAGTCCTTACCGATGTGGCAGCTCACGAATTGTTATATATTTTTGACTAATTCAACTTACTTTGTGGGGAGTAACATTTCTTAACCTAATAAAGTAAGAAATTCCTACTGTTTGATTCAGATGAAATCAGCCACTGCTGTCAGCATGCATTTGCGGGAGGCTTAATGTTCTTCTCGCCTTTCATTTCTTAGCTCCATGCTTCTATGGCAGTACGAGTAATGCACGTATCAGTCCTGGAACACAACTCATCGGGCACCTAGGATCAGCAGCCTGGCAAAAGGCATTAGTAGTTGACTCCTGTGGCATAATTAGCACAGGCAGATAATAAAATATTACTGTTCTGGGGTTCTGTCAACATAGAAATGACTGTAATTTCTAATTTGGAGATAGAATGAGGGGGCACAGCAGTGGATGGGAAGGAAAGAAAGGGAGGGATTGAACGGTTGTCTCTCTTACAATCGTCAACAACTTCACGTTCAGAGGATGCATCTAAGCCAGTGTTCTCAACCTTCCTAACACTGTGGCCCCTTCATATAGTTCCTCATGCCAAAAAAATAACAACAAACTATTTCATTGCTACTTCATAACTGTAATTGTGCTACTGTTATGGATCATAACGTAAGTATCTGATATTTGGAGTATCTGGACCCACAGGTTGAGAAGCACTGAATTCCCAGCTATTTGAAAGCATATTAGGTATTACATGAGTTACTAATTCAGCACAAGTGGTTTATAAGATGGATGCTGAATTAATGTGTCGTTAGAACACAATCCTGATAACAGGGCCACGGGCAGGACTGGGCAGGAATAGTGACTTGTATGGGACCAGAATTTTCTTGTTAGATTTTTCTTGAATTTCACACGTTTTGTATTATATATAATAAGGGAACAGGAAGCAAGAAAGTCATATTTCAATCAATTAGCATATATTCACTAAAAATATATTTGGCTACAGAGTAATTATCATTAAAAAAAATTGAAACGAAGCATAGCAGATATATTCCTGTAATCCCCCAATTCTGGAGGCTAAAGCAGGGGGATCAAGAGGTCAAGGCCAGCCTGAACTACACAGCAAGAACCTACTACAAGAGGGGAAAACGAATACTAAAACATCATGCGCTTGCATACATTTGCAATATGCAATGTGCTTAAAAGTGTTTTGCAATGGCTTAGAACATGCTATATAGACTAAGCTGGCTACTCTCCTCCATGGAAATCCTCCTGCCTCAGCCTCTTGAGTGCTGGATTAAACTCATGTGCTACTACAGCTACTTAATTTTGAAAATGGGATCTATTATAATCAGCAATTTAGTTTCTTTATTCTAACTTTAGTTATATAGTAGAGTGATAGATTTCTTTTAAAATTTACATTTGTGTATTTATTTGTATGTGTGTGTTAACGCATGTATGTCATGCCCACATATCTCCACAGAGGTATGGAGGTCAGAGGATAACTTGTAGGAGCCAGTTGTCTAATTCCATCACACAGGTTTGGGGGACTGAGCTCAGACCATTAGGCTTGGTGGCCAGTGCCTTCACCTGCTAAGCCACCCTGCTGGCCCCAATGTGGTTTTTTTTTTTTTTTTGTTTTTTGTTTTGTTTGTTTTTTTATTGATTTGGTCATAAATGAAGTACAAAAGAGTTTACTTGAGAAAATGAAAAATAGCACACATTTCATTAGGTATTGAGACTTCTGGCCAGCAAACAGGTTGCAAATGTTTTAGACACAGTAAGTCAAACTTGTCCAATGAACCACTTTGTCTGTAATTACTCCGTTCTCTGTGGGCGTCTTGTGAGCAGTGTGACCAGTCACAAAACAAAGATCACCAAGGAGGTGCCTTAGAGAATGCCCACAAGCTCAGCTGACCAGAAGATGGATATAGATACCACACGTCCAAAGGTCAGAGATGAAAGGAGAGCATTTCCTGAATTCACCAAGGCAGAGGGCTCCCAGCTCCTGACCCCACACCAAATGCTACACCTAGGCGGGCATACAGTGATCAGAGGACATACACCAACTCCAACATATGTGCCATTTCCACTGAACTCTGCTTCTTAAGAAATGCTTTTTGGATGGTGTTACATAAGAAAGAGTAGTCAGCAAGCTGTTGGGCATAATGAATTTTACAGAGGTGAATACAACAGTATCGAATACCCTGGTCAAAATCTTAGTAATGAGCTTGCTTTCTGATGCTAGAATTTCCAAGCCCAATCTCTTTCAGAGACACCCAAAAAGCCTACTTGTAAAGGTCAGATGATAAATTATATTGACACCATTGCTGTATAATGTGGGACTCAAAAACAAACTCCCTGCAGGCATATATTAAGTTTCTATCCTATTCCTGAAAGAATAAAGCACATTTAGCCCCTTTCTCAAGATATCTTCCTTTAGAAGGATTTCAAAACTGTGTTTTAATTTACCAACCAGTTAGGATCAACACTGGGCAGAGTTGAATGTCGCTCGGTCTTCACCCAAAATAAACACTGAGATCACTGTAACCTAGCCTTTGTATCTCAGTTACAGGCAGGCAGGCCTTCTGAAGACATCAGTATTACACCGCCGGTTTGGAATCATCACGTGGTGTCAAACTTGCTTGTTCCTAACGGGGCCAGGGTGCCTGGGTTCTCTCCTCCCATCTTTGAGGGAAGGCTTTGCTGGAAGTTTGGCATTAACTTTAGATTTAACTCGGTGAAGAGGCCGAGTCAGGATTACATTTCATTCTCTTGTATGTGACAGGTATCTTTGTGTTGCATATAATACTTTTGTTGAGCATTTCCTCCTAAATCTTGCACTTTCTTCAGATATTTGAGTCTATTTTATCATTCATGTAGAACAACACTGTAGGTCACCTAGTTGTGAAATAGAAGTTACTTCTAAATGTTTGTGATGCTAACAGAATTTTATTGTGTTTCTGACCAAAATTTAGCTTGCATCTATTTAAGGTATTTTAAAACCATTTCTTTGTGGGGGATGAAGCATAGTGCGTGCGCGCGCGTGTGTGTGTGTGTGTGTGTGTGTGTGTGTGTGTGTGTGTAAGTCAGAGGACAGCTTGCAGGCATTGGTTCTCTCCTCCATCACGTGAATTCCAGAGATGGAATCAAGTCCTCAGGCTCTTAGCACACACCTTTCCCCTCTGAGCCATGTTGTTAGCTGTCTGCCCACCCTGTTTTGGGGGCGTGACCTAATTCTGTCACCTTATCGATCTTGGAATTTTGTAGCCAGGTCACAAACTCTTAGTGATACTCCTGCCTCAGTTTCCAGAATTCTAGGGTTACAGGTGTGAACCCCTACGGTTGAAGATTTTATTTTTTAATGGCATTTAAATATTAAAACCAAACTGAAACAACAACAAAAAGCCCCCCAAACTATTTTTGGACCCTAAGATACTGACTTTCTGTTTGTCTTCCACAACAAAATTAAATGCAAACAGTAATTTGAACATGCTACTAAAAATCGTTATCATTTTTTCCTGAAGGTTGTTAGAGCAGAGAAAATGAGTGAGCAAAAGGTAATTCCTAAGGAATACGACCTCTCCTTCCCCCTCCTCTTCCTTCTTCCCTTCCTCTTCTTCTTCCCCTCAACCCCCATTTTAGAGACAGGGTCTCACTGTGACAGCTCTAGCCGTCCTGGAACTCACTATGTGGACCAGGCCACCTGCCTCTGCCTTCCAAGTGTTGGGATTAACGGCGAGCACCACGAAGCCTAGCAGCATCCTTTTCCTTTTTTTAATTTAAGCTTAGATAAAAACTAGGCATGTAGTTCATGGGTAGGATGTTGGTTTAGTGTGCAATTGGATTGTAGTTTATTCCAGACATAGTCAAGTTGACAACCAGGAATAGCCATTACAGAAACCTTATCAGATAATATTACTTGTCTATCTCTGATTCAGATAAGTTTTCTTTCATTTTTTTGCTTTTTATAGTGCTTTCAGTATTGTATAATTTGAAGTGACCAGCCTGGGCATCCACATCTTATACTGTATCTTACAGGAAAGGCTATCAGTGTCTTCCTATTCATTAGAATACTAGTTACAGACTTTTCACCAATGGACTTCGATAACTTTCCTTATGTAATTAAACTGTCAACAGATTCTATTAAGAAAGGATGTTGAGTAATGACAGATAACTTGATGTTTATGAATCAGTTGATATAATCATGTGTGTTTTCTTGTCTGTCAAATCGATCCACCTTACATTGATATATATATATATATATATATATATATATATATATATATATATATATATGATATAAGCTAGCTGTGTATGCCAGAAACAAAACACCCACATTCTTGAGAGTTAAGACTAATAATGAACTTCAGTGTTTGAGAAGGTAATTACGACGAGGGTTGCTCTGGATTATTTGTGGTACTTGGACCACATAGTTCATAGTGGCTTGAGTCTTATTAGCATCATGATACCAGCAAGCGTGATACAGGATTTTCTTTCTACAGTTAAAAAGATGCACAGATGTTAACGGTCCTTTAAAAAGAACATGTTCGGAAGAGAAGCTTATGCTGTCTACAGGCTCTTAGGAGCATCGGAATGCTAATTGCTCAAATGGGAAAGCATTTATGGTATCCTATACAGAAAATATGCCTTCCTTACGTATGATTAACACCTTTCTTCCAAGCATTTGGCATCTCTTTCAGTCAGTAAAGGCTCATCCAATGTAACCAAACCATTGCTCTGCTCACTAATGCCCAATTCCTTCCTAGGTGGCCATACCAGGTCCCTACAGTTTATGTCCTTCCCTGGAATGTCTCTGCACTAGGAGAAAACTGTACTTATAGATTCTCTGGAGCTGTCTAGCTAGGAAAATTCAAACTCGTGTCTTTGGTAGAACTTAAACTTGAGTTGAGTGCTTGGGTTGACAGGATCTTGAACTATGTTTTGGTGTGCAGGCTGCCAGGGTTTGCATCCTGGCCTGGCTACTAGCCAAGCCCTAAGACCACAACTTCTCTTCCCTCATTTGTCAGATGGGGACAATTATAGCGCCCACTTTACACAGTTGTGGGGATTAAGTGAGCTGAAACTCTTAGCACATAGAACAATGGTGTAGTTATAGAGAGCATTAAGCATGAGCTGTTATTATTGGTGAGATCTGGAGGGAGATATGGGGACTGAATCCAGGGCTTTCTGTATGCTATAGAAGTGCTCTACAATGGAGCTACATTCTCATCCCATGACTAAAGCCTTTAAAAAAAACAAAACAAACAACTAAATAAACATTTTTGGGCGGTCTTACACCAGAGCCCAGATTGTCCTGGAACTCACTATGTAGTCCAGGTTACCCACAAATTTGGGCACTCTTGTCTTGGTCTCCTGAGTACTGGAATAAGATATCATCTCAGCTCTTGACTTAAAACTTTTTTTCTTCAAGTTATAGGTATATAACAGAAACTAGAGTAACAAGGACTCACTATATAGCCTTGACTGGCATGGAACTCATTATAAAGACAAGGCTGGCCTTAAACTCGGAAATCTGTTTGCCTCTGCCTCCCCAGTGCTACGACTAAAGGACTGAGCCACCATGCCCAGCTGGCTTTAATCTGTTTGAAACCTCTCTTTTGAATTTCTCCTCCCAATCAGAACCCAGTGGGATGCTGGGTTATCAGAAGGAACACCTGCATCCGATGAGGCCCTTTCTACACGGCTTTCCTTTTCCAACTTTGCATAAGGCTTTCGTGTGCTTTACTTTTTAGCTGTATCATCAAAGTGATAGCAGGCATTGCCTTGGCCAAGGGGTGACAAACTGCCATTTGCCATGTAAAACTTTGACTTAAGGCAACGTTTTGAGATCTAAGGGACATGTGGTTTCTCACTACAGTCCAGAGAAACGTCTTTCTGTCCATCTACATCCTTCTGCAGCTTTAGTCCATTAGGGCAGCTTCTAGTGTCTATTAGAAAAACTGCTGAAAGAGCATGTCCAATATGCATTTCAGAAAGTGGTGAGTCACTTGCAACAAAAGCTGCTGGGGGTTATGTTCACAGACACAGGTGACTTCCAGATAGTGCAAGACAAAAGATCTTTCTTTCTTTCTTTCTCTCTCTCTCTCTCTCCCCCTTTCTTCCTTCCTTCCTTCCTTCCTTTTTCTTCTTCTTCTCTCTCTCTCTTTTTTGGAAATACAGGTCTCCCTATGTAGCCTGAATGACCTAGAACTTAAGGTCCCCCTGCCTCTACCTCCTCAGAGCTGGGGTTACAAGTTATGCCACCATACCCAGTGAAATGATTAAATTTGTAAAATACTCAAATGGCTTCAGTTGTTTGAAAGTACAGGTATTAACATACTGAGGCACAATGCAGTTTTATGTTTTTCAAAATGACTTATCATAATCTATTACTTCCAGAATTTGTGAGCACATACTTTTTACCTAGCAGAGAATTCTATATTAGGAAGTGGACAGGCTGGTGAAGGCTTGTAATTACAACGCTCCAGAACCTAAAGGCGGGGTACAGTGAGTTGAAGGTTACTCTTCCATCTCTATTGAGACCCTCAACTCATTTAAAAAAATCAAAATAATGTGAATTTCACCTGTTTTGTAGGGGACATGTATGAGGTGGCACGTGTGAGAGTTTGGTACAGACCAGATAAAGGATGCCAAGATGTCAACAGTATATAGGTGACATTCAAACTCTTAATGTACAGAATGAGGGGTGTTAAACTGCTGGTAACAGTTTTTGGTTTTCTGTTTGTTGGGTGTTATCCTTCAGAAACGAAATTGGTGATTTCCCGAGTCAGAGGTCTCTCTTCTGATCAATTTGTATCCCTGAAACCTAAACTAGAACAGAAACAAACCGCTCTCAAACAACCCTTTTCACCTCAGCTTAAAAAATTTCCTGGGTGAGATTTACATTCTTGGTTAGAAGCAAAGCCCTGCTTTGAGAGGTTTTGACATGTAATACTTCGGAGGCAGCTAACAGAAAATTGTCTCCAAGCAAACCTACCTAAATCCATGAAATCTAGTTTTAGTTAAAAAGAAAAAAGGGGGGGGGCACTTTACCAGTCTTTTTGCTTTTCTAGCCCTAAAAGGCATTCTTTACAAATTTCCTTTAAATTCCACTAAAACCAAGCCCTAACCTTTTACCTCTCTAAGGGCCACAGCAAGGACACAAAGACAATAAATGGCTGGAGGGAAGCTCCACCTGTTGGTTGGTTAGCTGGCAGGGCCGGCTAGCTTCTTCCCACCCGATAAGGAAGGACAGCAAGGATCACTCCCTTTTGTAAGAGCCTTCCCTTGGAGGGGCTTGGGAGATTCCCTGCAAACATCCGTGCCACATGCTAGCAGTCTCGACCCTGCCCGTCGAAGGGCGAGGGACCGCGTGGCAACTACCACCGCTCTGCACAAAAGGTACCACTGCTGTGGGGGAAGACACCCGATTCTATCGGGGCATCCCCGGAAGGGGCGAGGGCGGTGCGGGTCGAGGGGGAGGCCAGGTTGCTGCTTGGAGAAGGAGGAGGAGGAGGGTTCCGCCACGCGCCGAGGAAGAAAGCCTGACTCATGTCGTGGCAGCAGCGGAGGGCTCCTGGGAGCTGCAACTCGTGATGCTGCTGTTGCTGAGGAGAAAAGCCTCATTACCCGTTCCGCAGGCCGGGGCGGGGGAGCCACCGCCCCAGGGCGCGCACACCCGAGACCTAGCGCTCCGCACCCGCCTCGCCGCCGGGGTCCGCGTGGGAGACAGCAGCGGACACGCCTAACCTGCGCGCACGCGCGCGGCGTGGTTCCCCCCCCCCCTCCCAGCCCCACCCCAGCCTCTCCACGCGACCCGGATTCGCTCGCTCGCGCGCCCGAGTGCCCCACCCCCCACCGCCCTCCGGCGTCGGCGACTCCGCCGGCCTTCGGTAATTTCCGTGGGAGACGGAGCCGAGAGCTCGGCGCGGACCGAAGACAGGCCACCTCCCCTGGTCAGACCCGGCTTTATGTCTGCAGCGCCGGCGCGCACGCGCAGACGCCATCTTCCCTCCTCTCCTCCACGACCCCTCCCCCCTGCCACCTCCTCCTCCTCCTTCTCCTCGGTCAGAGCTCGACCCTCCTCCTCTCGCGCTGGGGCGCTGGTCCCTCCTCTCTTGATGCCGCGAGAGACCAGGGGATACGGAGCAGCCCGAGAAGAGCACTAGTAACAACCATCACAGCCCCCTCCTCGCCCGACGCCCTCCCACTCCCCCGCCCCGCGCCGCCACCGACCAACCCCACCTCTCATTTCTTTGAACGGCGTCGGCTGCAGCCGCTGCACCAGCCCCGTCTGGCCGCCACCGCCGCGAAAAGGAGCCACCGCCGCCCGCGGCCCCCTCCCTCCCTCTCTCCCTCCCTCCCGGTCGCGGGAGCAGCTCGGTGCCGAACCAGCCGGCGGGCCGAGAAGAGGACGCGAGCTCGCCCCTCCGCTCCCGCGCACGTCCCGCCGCCCGCCGGAGCAGCCCGGGCGCCGGCGCCCTTCCTCTCCGAGGACGTGTGGCGAGCCGAGCGCCTGCCCCGAGGGAGGAAAATGCTCGGGCTCCATGGCTGCCAGTGATGGAGCGGTCCCTGGGCTCCCGCTGCTGCTGCCGCCACCGCCGCCGCCGCCGCGCCCCGGCCGCGCTCCGCGAGGATCCGGCGTCTCTGCGCGCCCGCCCGCGCCTCGTTGCTGGGCTCACCGTACCGGGCGCCCCGCCACCGCCCCGCTCGCAGCCGCGCCGCCCGGGCCCCAGCCGCGGCCAGCCTTTCCTCCCGGAGCAGCCGTCGCGAGCCCAGGGGGTTTGAGAGGGGCCGCGGGCCGTGGGGGGAGGCCCGAGCGGGGCCGGCCGCGCCGGCAGGGGAGGTTGGAGCGACGCTGAGCTCAGGGCTCGCCGGCGGCCGCGGCGCCGGGGGTGGCGAGGGCCGGGGCGACCGCTCGCTCCGCGCTGCCTCGGTGCAGGACGAGCGGAGGGGCTTTTGCAGCGGCCGTCGCCGCGGGAGGAGGGGGTTGAGCTGGCTCCGGAGTTGGCCAAAGAAGGTGGGCATTTCTCGCTTCTCCTCGCCTCCCCCGCCCCCTCCTGGGCTCCCCTCCCTCCCGCCCCGCACCCCACGTGAAGCGGAATATAAAGGGGGGTGTGTGACTGGAGGGGGAAGTGAATGGCGAAGGACTGAAGGGGTCCCCCTTCGGTTCCCCAGCCACCTGGTTCACCCGGTTCATCCTCCCTTCCCGAAGTTAGCCCTCGAAGGCACGAGCAGCCGGCGCCTTCGGCAGAGGAGGAGGAGGAGGAGGGATCGCGTCGGGCGGAGCTTCAGGTCCTGTTCGTCTCTCCGGCTTCTCCATACAAAGATTACGGTGCAGAAGGAAATTGCACTTGCCTCCTCCGCCCCCCGGTACCCAGCACAATGCACCAGCCGCCGGAGTCCACCGCCGCGGCGGCCGCTGCTGCAGACATTAGTGCTAGGAAGATGGCGCACCCGGCAATGTTCCCTCGAAGGGGCAGCGGTGGTGGCAGCGCCTCTGCTCTCAATGCAGCAGGTACGGGCGTCAGTGGTGCTGCTCCATCTTCTGAAGATTTTCCTCCTCCTTCGCTGCTCCAGCCGCCGCCTCCTGCTGCATCTTCCACGCAGGGACCCCAGCCTCCGCCTCCACAAAGCCTGAACCTCCTCTCGCAGGCTCAGCTGCAGGGACAGCCTCTTGCGCCAGGCGGAACTCAGATGAAAAAGAAAAGTGGCTTCCAGATAACTAGCGTTACTCCGGCTCAGATCTCTGCCAGCATCAGCTCCAACAACAGCATCGCGGAGGACACCGAGAGCTACGACGATCTGGATGAGTCGCACACGGAAGATCTCTCCTCTTCCGAGATCCTCGACGTCTCCCTTTCCAGGGCCACTGACTTAGGTGAGCCTGAACGAAGCTCCTCAGAGGAGACTCTGAATAACTTCCAGGAAGCTGAGACACCTGGGGCAGTCTCTCCTAACCAGCCCCACCTTCCTCAGCCTCATTTGCCTCACCTTCCACAACAGAACGTTGTGATCAATGGGAATGCCCATCCCCACCACCTCCATCATCACCATCACCCTCATCATGGGCACCACCTTCACCATGGGCACCATCATTCATCACATGCTGCTGTGGCCGGTCCATCCATTCCCGGAGGGCCACCCTCGAGCCCAGTGTCCAGGAAACTCTCTACAACTGGAAGTTCTGATGGTGGTGTGCCAGTCGCACCTCCTCCTGCAGTACCATCGAGTGGCTTACCAGCATCAGTGATGACGAACATCCGTACTCCAAGTACTACAGGAAGCCTAGGTATAAATTCGGTTACTGGCACGAGCGCTACGAATAATGTTAACATTGCTGCTGTGGGTAGTTTCAGTCCCAGTGTGACGAACAGCGTGCATGGTAATGCTAATATAAATACAAGCAATATCCCTAATGCTGCTAGCATAAGTGGTGGGCCTGGAGTTACCAGTGTTGTTAATTCGAGTATCTTGAGTGGCATGGGCAATGGTACCGTTTCTTCCTCTCCTGTTGCTAACAGTGTCCTTAATGCAGCTGCAGGTATCACTGTGGGAGTGGTTTCCAGTCAGCAGCAGCAGCAGCAGCAGCAGCAACCAACAGTTAACACATCGAGGTTCAGGGTTGTGAAGTTAGACTCTACTTCTGAACCCTTTAAAAAAGGTCGATGGACTTGCACAGAATTCTATGAGAAGGAAAACGCTGTGCCAGCTACAGAAGGCGTGGCCGTCAATAAAGTGGTGGAGACGGTGAAGCAAACCCCCACGGAAGCATCGTCCTCGGAGAGGGAGAGCACTAGTGGGAGTTCTGTGAGCAGTAGTGTGAGCACACTGAGTCACTACACGGAGAGTGTGGGAAGTGGAGAGATGATGGGAGCCCCGGCTGTGGTGGCGCCGCAGCAGCCGCCGCTACCACCAGCGCCTCCAGGTCTTCAAGGTGTGGCTCTCCAACAGCTAGAGTTCAGTAGCCCTGCTCCACAGAGTATTGCGGCGGTTAGTATGCCACAGAGTATTTCTCAGTCACAGATGTCACAAGTACAGTTACAGCCTCAAGAGTTGAGCTTTCAGCAGAAGCAGACTCTTCAGCCTGTCCCTCTGCAAGCCACCATGAGTGCCGCAACTGGTATCCAGCCTTCCCCTGTCAGCGTGGTCGGCATCACGGCGGCTGTAGGTCAGCAGCCTTCTGTTTCCAGCCTGGCTCAACCGCAGCTGCCATATTCTCAGACAGCTCCTCCCGTGCAAACTCCTCTTCCAGGGGCACCACCCCAGCAGTTACAATATGGGCAGCAGCAACCAATGGTTCCTGCGCAGATAGCCCCAGGCCATGGCCAGCCAGTGACTCAAAATCCAACTTCAGAGTATGTGCAGCAGCAGCAGCAGCCAATATTTCAAGCAGCATTGTCCTCTGGGCAGTCCAGTTCCACGGGCACGGGGGCAGGAATATCAGTGATTCCTGTGGCTCAGGCACAGGGGATCCAGCTGCCAGGGCAGCCCACAGCAGTACAAACACAACCTGCAGGGGCGGCTGGGCAGCCCATTGGCCAGGCTCAAACAGCAGTGTCCACTGTACCAACTGGCGGTCAGATTGCAAGTATCGGTCAACAGGCAAACATACCCACTGCAGTACAGCAGCCCTCTACCCAAGTTACACCTTCAGTTATTCAGCAAGGTGCTCCTCCATCTTCACAAGTAGTCCTACCTGCTCCAACCGGGATCATTCATCAGGGAGTTCAAACCCGTGCTTCAAGCCTTCCACAACAATTGGTCATTGCACCCCAGAGTACCTTGGTAACTGTGCCTCCCCAGCCACAGGGAGTAGAAACCGTGGCCCAAGGGGTTGTTTCCCAGCAGTTGCCCACAGGCAGTCCTCTGCCCTCTGCTAGCACTATTTCTGTTACAAATCAGGTTAGTTCAGCCGCTCCTTCTGGAATGCCTTCTGTCCCAACAAACTTAGTTCCACCACAGAATATAGCACAACCCCCAGCCACCCAAAATGGCAGTTTGGTTCAAAGTGTTAGTCAATCTCCCTTGATAGCCACTAACATAAATTTGCCTTTGGCACAACAGATACCACTAAGTTCTACTCAGTTCTCTACACAATCATTAGCTCAGGCCATTGGAAGCCAAATGGAAGATGCCAGGCGCCCAGCGGAGCCCTCCTTAGGCGGCTTACCTCAGACTATGAGTGGTGACAGTGGGGGAATGTCAGCAGTTTCAGATGGGAGTAGCAGCAGCCTAGCAGCCCCTGCTTCTCTCTTCCCGTTGAAGGTGCTACCGCTGACAACACCCCTGGTGGATGGCGAGGACGAGAGGTAAGATCACGTGCTTCTGCAGCCATCGGGCAGTTCCAAGTTAATCTCTCAAGTAGCAATACAATACGTGTGGGTGCAGTTAGTCTGAAGATATATATATACACACATATATATGTACATATATACACACATATACATATATACATATGTATATATACCTACACCTTTTCGTTTGCATGTGAGAAGTGCATATTCATGGTAAGTTTCCCAGAGGAAGAATGTCACGGAATGGTTTCAGAGTGGTTGGGAGGCAGACTAGGTTATGACAGTAATGTTCACGGTAGTTATAAAGTGTAAGTGTATATGCCAAATAGACTTGGGGCTACCAGGTAGCTTTTATTAGTTATAAAGTGCTTTTGAGAAGATTATGAAAAGCGGCTTACCTTTTGTTACCCCACGAAATAGTTAAAGCTATTCTTTGGAGCTACTAGAATCTTTATGGTGATTTCTTGTTGGGGGTGTGGTTGCCACGTCTGTTCTTGCGGTACAGCCCTTTTCTTTCCTAGTATGTTTGATCTCACGCTGTGAAAGATACAGTTACCTGCTTGCCCTCCTAAGGCACTGTGGGAAAGATGACCTAATCTGGGTGATATAGGCTGCCCTCAGACTGTTGTTAGCTTCTGTAAACTCTGTCGGAACAGAAGAGGAATGTGCGCCTTAAAGCGTATTTTCCAAGGGCAGAATACCTACATTTATCCTTGGTAGTCAGTAATGCTGTACAGTCTTGTCTTCTGATAGTAGATAAAAGTGGTAGCCATTTTAAAGAGTGAGGTCAGTCTTACAAGGGCTGATTTTATACTGGTTATCTGTCCCACCTGTTTTCTCTTCTCGCCAAAAGACAGACAGGCTAAAAGGCAGTATTAGGCCAGCATTTTTTTTTTTTCCAATTATGCTGGAAATAATATGCTAAATCACACTTGTGAGTCAGACTGTGAACTTTGATTTTATATTACTTTAAGATTCTTTCTTTTTTTTTTTTTTAAAAAAAGGAAAGTTCTTTTTGCAAGTTTGCCAGTATATATAAACAGAGAAGTATAGTAGTTGTAAAAAGACTTCTTTTTCACTGAAGTTTTGAAAAAACATTTAAGATAGTTAATTATTTTAGGATTTTTTTTTTGAGATATTTGACATTAAACTTTCAACTATTCTAGTTGAAACATTTATATTCTATTTGTATATTTGTGGGTTTACTTTGAAAAACTGAAAATGTTGCAAAAGAGTTTTATAAAGAGAAAACAAGGCCATGTGTTCTGGTGAAGTTTTCACTATTTTTTTCCCAAGTCATTTAACATTGAAACAGGTGAAAATACTTTTTTAGTTTTTTTGTTTTTCTAATAGTCATATACTTAAATTTTGTTACTAACTAAATGTAGTCCTTACCCTCCTACAAAAGTACCTCACAAGATGGACTGTTTCGTGCAATTATAACTATTGTTCAACCTTTAATTTTATCTTTATCATTCTGATCCTCACCTGTAATTTTAGTTTAAGGAACTATTTACTCTAATTTTTTTGTTTCCTAAACCAAAAGGGTGTGAACTGAGTGAAGTTCCTTGTTAAAATAACTATATAATACAGATGTCAACCTAAGATGTGAAAGACAGATGACATAGAGACATGACATTACCACACACTGGTAACAAACCTGGGAAGGTTTTCTTAATTACTGTCTGTGAGCTCCTGGGAGGGCTTCCTCCTTTGTTTTTCCTCCTGTTGGTAGGGAGATGGCAGGCCTGGGAAGACCTGCTGTCCACAGTTAAGTCAGAGGATACTGCACACTGGTTTTTATCCGTAGAGTGAATCCCAGTGTGAGAGTGCAGAGCAGTTTCCTAAACAGATGCGTAGTGACTGAGGTCAAGGCGGGTCAGGAGTCACTGGGGTAGAGCTGTGTTCCAGGGAAGCACTGGGAAGCAATTGTCTGCAGTAACCAACGGAAGCAGTCCTCAGACGGTCTTTGAACTTTATTACAAGTTTGTGTCAGTTGACATCAGAGTTGAGTCATCAAGAGTGGACACACTGTTTGCCAGGTGTCCAAGTTCTCTAAGGTCGGAGTGTCGTCCTCCCCCCTCCCCCTCAAGGAGCATGCTGGACCAACCATCCAGGTCTAGTTTTAATTGTGATTTATTACAGATTGTTTTTATCTCATTGTAGTTTGATTTAAAAAAAAAAACTTAAATTTGCCCTTGGGAGATAATTGGGAAATACCTAGGAGAGGCAAAAGTGAACCAACCTTAGAGCTACTGCCTGTCCTCCGTGCCAGCCTGTGTCACCTGCATCCTTCAGGCTTTGTCACCATTGATATCCTTTGGAAGAAAGGGTTGTGCCCTCATTTCATTTTATGACCCAGGAAGTAATGTTAGCATGGAAATGTTTGGTGGCAGAAGAGAGAGATTATCCTTGAGTAAATATTGCGATATACTCTATATATTGTGATATACTCTATATATTGCGATATACTCTAGCACTTTAGATGTAAATGCTCAGTCAGACACGTGGAAAGTGCTTTCAGTTGTGCACTTACCAACTGTAATACTCAGAGGAGACTATAAACATTACAGATACGGGGATGGAAGATTATGTGACTTATTTTTTTAAAAGGCCATTTTATTATAACGATCTTGATGTCTTAGCCTTTAATGTGAACTTCACGTTTGCAGGAACAGGAAGATAGTTATTTTACTATAATGTTCTGTACTTGTTAGCACAGTGTTATGTGAAATTCTTGTTTATAAGCAAAGCTCAGATGTTCCCTCTGAAAGATTGTTCTTCCCCAGGGGGTATTTCCTTAGCACATTTTACTGTCTCTATTTAAGTACTGTATATTTGGTGATAATTATGTTTACCAGTCTTTCCCACAAGGGCAGGAACAAAAAAAAAATTTTTTTTTTAAACAAACTTAGCAGATCTTTTTCTGTTTTTCCTATCAAGGCACAGTTCCTATTGTCTGTCATCTTAACCACATCATTAGAAATGCAGGTGTTATAATTTATGTAATAGAATGAAATGAGCAATATGACTTCGCTAGCTTCTTGCTCCTTAAGGTGAAATGATGCCAGCATTCTAAATAGTGTCTGTTTTATAGTAAGTCCTTAAATTATACAGGAATGAGTGGGCTTTTTAAAAAATGTTTACTTTTGTGTTTCATGCATGTATGTGATTATGAAGTCAGGAGTCAACTTCAGTTGTCTTCCTCAACTGTGTCCACTTTATTTTTTGAGATTCCTTCTCATTAGATTGGAGCTCACTGTGTCGGCTGGGCTGGCTTGCCAGTGAGCTTCAGGAATACTTACACCTGTCTGTAGTTCCTCGGGGCTGAGATTAGAAGCATCTGCCTCTGTCAGGCTTTTATGTGGGTTCTGGGGTCCAAACTCAGGTTCACAGGCTCTGTAGCAAGCACCTCCCATCTTGTAAGATGGGAGAGTGAGCCTTCTCCCCAGCCTGGAAATCAGGGGTTTCTTACAGAAAAAGGAACCACACTTGTTTTGCTTATCTACTGGGAGTGGTAGGACGGATCAATTAAAATAATGTAAAACACCAAATACCTTTTAATGGTTTTTGTATTGACCAGTAGCCCTGGCTGGCCTTGAACTCACAGAGATCAGCCTGCTTCTGCCTCCCCAGTGCTTCCGGGGTCAGAGGTGTGTGTTCACCATCACGCCTGACAGGAAGTATTTATTTTTTAGATGTACAATTTAAAGAATAAAAGTCTACCTCCCACCTCCTTCCTTTTCAGATCTCCTTCCTAGAATCCCTTTAATTTTGTGTAGATGGTTCGTCTTTGACAAGCCTGTCTTACTCCCGGTTGGCCAACAGTGTGCCGGTCAGGAGCAGCTCAGAAGGCAGACCGCCCAGCCTTGTCTCCTCTGTCCTCTGCTCCTTTCCTAGGACTTCAGGGGGGTTGTTTGGTTTGCTTGTGCCTCAGTTCCCTCATTTGAAAACAATGAAGGCGATAGCAGTTCTCACAGAATCAGGTAAATTAAATTGAATTTAGAAGACTCTCTGAACTTAACTCATTGTGTCCCTAAGAGTTTATCAAATAAGAACTATCCTTACTTTGTGTTCTTAAATTTCTCAGATAAAAATGGACCTGCCTGTTGGTTGTCCTTGTTCCGGGAGTTTCTCCCAACTGCTATGTCACTCTTGAATATTCATAAGCCTTGTAAAAGATCATTCCTTTTTCTGTCCACAGTACAGTGTCCAGTGGCTGGCCTGCTACCCCCTCCGTCCCCAGATACTTGGTGTATTGGAAGGGGTGGGTCCCCCTCTTAAGAATTTCTTCATCCTGTTTCTCCTGGTCTCCAAGTTGTGTGTGCTTTGGTCTCCGCCTGGATAGAGGCCTTCCTCAGCTCTCTGGTGATTGTGTGCTTGCATGTCAGTGCCAGAGGACCGGAGAGCTACTTAGAACATTTGTTGTGGTTGTTCTTAGCGTGGAACTTGGCTTGGGGTCAGCGTCAGTGGCTGGAGTGTATGGTCCCCATTTATATTGCATTTAGTCACCGCTTTTCACGAATGGTCCGTATTACCTGCCCCTCAGCCTTAACATCGGGGTATTGACTCGGCCTTTCTCTAGGAAGTCGAGTGTCACTCTGGCCACCGTGGTGGCCTGTCACCTAGGCTCGCTACTCATTGCTCTTGGATTCTCTCACTCCTCCAGTGGTCCATCTTCGTTTCCACAGCCAGTGTTGACATCATTCGTGATTTGCTTGCTGTTTTTAAATGGTGTCAGCTCACCTTTACACTCGGTTGACTTCTGAGCTTGGGTTGAGGGTGACAGGTCGCAAACCTTGTCTTACAGCTTCACTGACACCACTGACTCCACTGACTCAAGCTTCCATACTGCTTTTGAGAATTCTAGAGCCGTTTTGGTTTCTTAGGCCTTATGTGGCCTTAGTGTCTTTCCTCTCTTTCATTCTCCTCCCTTCCTCTCTCTCCTCATTTTTAAAAATCTATGAAAGCTTTTAAAGTTTGCTTCCAGTGGTGACTTGTGTTCGTGGTGGGAGGGTGGTTCTGCTTCTCTTCATGAAGTTTTGCTGTGTGCTATTTCATCCTGTAAAGTTTGGGGTACTGAGTTTGAACCCAGGGCCTCTCATAGACTTGGCAAAGGATCTGCCAGGTGAACTACATCCCAGAATTTTCTCCTCAAACTTATTTGCATAATGGGCCTTTCTGGCTGGTCTGATTTCCTTGGTTTCTATTTCTGCTCCGTTTTTCTTATGTTTAATTTCCAAGAGCTTTGTTGTTTTTGATCTTTGCCCTTTTTTTTTTAAAGCTGTGTACCGCTCCATTTTAATTTAGCAGAGCTTTTTCTTAGCTCCGTGAACATGTTAGATTTGTTTTATGACAGGGTTTCTCTGTGTAGTCCAGGCTGGCCTTGAACTTGCCATTATCCAGCCCTGCCTCTGTGTAGATGTTGTCGTGTGTCATCACGCTTAGCTCTTTAAAAGTTTCCTTTGTGTTCAGTCTGCTTTTTCCAGGTTTCATTTTCTTCTGTACCTGGGTCTGTATCTTTCATGTTCTATTCCCTTCCTTTAAACAGTTGGCAGTTGTGTGCAAGGTAGGAGATGGAAGTGTTGGGTACAGGTTCTCAACAGAGCTTTTGTCGGCCATTGATGGCCCCAATAGCTGGTACCCTGACTGGGCTGTTTGACTAGGGGTCGGGATATCTTCGTACTTGATTAGCTATGGTAAGAAGGAGTGCCTAGGCAGAAAGGCGTGTCCACAGGGGCTGCAGGGAGCAGAGGAGTGAAAAGTCTTGGGAGCCTTGGGTCCCCAGCAGGCCTTCATTCAGCCATGTTCCACTCTCCCCGCTTGCCTTCTGCTGAGCTTCGCCCACTCGTCTTGGCTTCACAAGGCCCCTCTCAGCCTGCAGACTTGGCCCTTGGGGAAGGAGCAGGCCTGAGAGCTGCTTACACCTGCCTTCCTCAGAGCCTCCATGCCTACAGTGGCTCTGGCTGCCAGTTCCTGGGCCTTTGGGGCTTTGTGAAGTTTAAGTTGGGATGTTTTTGGCTTTCTCCACTGTTTACCTAATCTGATTGTTTTTATTACTGTTTGCGAAGTCAGCCGTCCACTTTCCAGCATCCAGAGTTGTATTACTATTGTCTTTTCATGGCCTGTTTTTTTTTTTTTAAATAGGCTTCATTTTTATATCTTTCCTTTTATTTATTTGAGATAGGGCCTCAAAAATTCACTTTAACAGCAAAAGAATAGATATTGTTTCTTGTCTAGAAATTTAAATTTGAGACTTGAAACTGAAAAGCCCCGGTCTGGAGTCACAGTGGGAGCCTTGTTCCTTGGGTTCGATCGTTACCATCAAGGCTGGATGTCATGGCAGAACGTGTGCTTGTTTCTCATCCTTGCTTGTGAGGTCACATTCTCCTTGCTTAGCAGAGACAAGTCTTTCACAGCAGTTCTCCTGCCTCAGCCTTCCAGATGCAGGAATTCCTGGTCAGGCCTACCACACACAGCTCATTCAAAGGAAGGTACAGGAGAAGAAAAAAAACAAGCCCTTCTTCCCTATATTGTAAACAGTGGGTGTGATCTCACAGACAGATACCTTTTTCCTTCCGCCATTTCTTCCTTCCCAGTCCTCCTGACCGCAAAGTCGTCTCTGCTGCCTTCTGCTGGCCGACCGACCTCCCACCTGCATCACTCTGGCTGACTGCGACACCCTTCTTTGTTTTTTATTTCTAGTTTTTATTTTTTTGTTCTTTTGTTTCCCACTTTTCTTGCTATTCTGTGTTGGTCTTTTTGAGATTATTCTCTGCCAGACTATCAATGTCAGCTTTCCTCGGCCTTTCTGATTCTCACAGGCTGCTCGGTGTTTTAGTACTGGCTGGGCCCAAACTTGAGTTGAGGCAGCCACCCTGCTTCAGCCTCCCTGGTGCTGGGCTCACAGGCACGAGCTGCTCTGCCTACGGAGGGAGCGCCTGTCTTCCCCAGTGGTCAACCTAACTAACGCTTGCTGTCCTCATTTTGGAGACTCACTATTTTACTTTAGACACTAAGATGGCATTCTTCATCTCCTTTTCCTCTCCGGCTCCATGCTGACTGTAAAACCCCATCTTTCTTTTGTCTCCCATCTCGTCTCTGCTGGCACAGTTCCAGTCTGAGAGAAAACAGCCTTCACTCAGGGAAGTACCGCCTGTGGCAGCTCTCTGACCGAGCGATGCGCGCCCGCGCACACACACCCTGCCTTTCTCTGGTACGGTGCTGCAGCGCGAATGAAGCTGTTACTGTGGCAGTGTTGCCTGTCTGTAACGCACGTGCCCAGGTCCCCTGAGCCCTTCCCCTCTTGTGTAAGGTGATCCTTTTGTCTTGGCCGCTCCTGGCCTCCCGTCAGGCTCCATTTCCCTAGGAGAGGTTTATTTTGGCTCCTGGTTTTAGAAGGTTCTGTCCTGGTTGCTTGGCCCCATGCGCCTGGTGGTGGGAGCGAGCATGTGGCAAGGGCTCACTGTTCTTGGCAGACAAGAAGCAGATAAAAGGGAAAAGTAAAACGTTCGCTTCTCTCCGTGCTGGGCATGGCGCCTAGGGTCCCGTGCGTGCCAGGCAAGTGCCCCACGCTGCGCTCTGCCCAGGGCTTCCACTCCCACTGCTTCATTCCTAATGACACTTGATGACCTTTCAGGAACTTTCTCACCTGCCACCCATTCCTCTCTGGGCATTTGGACATGCAGTTCTTGAACATAAATGTGTCCAAGGTCACCTCCCCAACTCTTCCTTAAAGTTTAATTGTCCTTTCATTTTATTGTATTTTATTTTTCTTGTTTTGATCCAAGATATTGCTATGTAGCCTAGGCCAACCTTGAACTTAGCTGTGTAGCCCCAGCTGGCCTTGAATTTGTGATCTTCCTGCTTCAGCCTCCAGAGCCCTGGGATTACAGGTATGTACCACTACACCCCGCTAAACTGTTAACTTTTGGGAGGGCCTCTGACATACCAATATGAATTTAGGTTGTTTATTAAAACTAATTAAAAGCACCTTGTTATTTTTGTTTATAATACTTGTTATAATTTATTACTTGATGTGATTATCTGATAAAATTTTAACCTCTGTGAAGAGGGATGTTTGGAATCTACTCGTACCCAAAAACTATTTCAGTTTACAGAGATGGTGAAAGTCTGTTTAATGAAGAAAATCTACTCTTAATCATGGTGTAAGAACAGGGAAATCAGATGCAGCTTTTTAGAAGATAGAATTAAATTCCTTAGAGGCTGTCATGTGACGTCAGTTTTTTCCTTTGGTAGATGTGATTGAGACTTGCTTTTCGCTGCTTGTGAGTTGGCTGGGGTTTTTTTCTTTTTTCTTTTTTCCCTAAACAAGCACTGTGTTTTGTTTATTTTGTATTCTCTAAAGCTGTTAAAAATTCTTTTAACTTGAATGAAACAACAACAAAGAGCCCTCCATTTATTTTGTAATCGGAATAATCAGTATTTTTCCCACTTTTGACTGGCATAGTTATTTTCCATAAAATGTTTCTAAAATACCTAGGTATTATCTTGGAAATCCTTTGTAGTCAGCTATGTAAAAACAATCTTTGAGCTTGTAGAATGCTACTTGCTTCTGTTGAGGGGGTCTGTTTGTTTGTTTCCTCTAACCAGTTTGGTAAACATTTGCTTACAGTTTCTGTGATCTGTTTTGCTTGTGGCCATTA
The DNA here is from genome assembly GCF_000001635.26 of Mus musculus. Classification (NCBI taxonomy): domain Eukaryota; kingdom Metazoa; phylum Chordata; class Mammalia; order Rodentia; family Muridae; genus Mus; species Mus musculus. The sequence goes on from NC_000080.6 coordinate 76,427,661, forward strand.
TTAGTTGCCTGTTATTCAGAAGAGGAAAGTAGGGGCTCTTCAGAGGGGGAAAGAACCATGAAAGGGCTGGCAGTGGTCAGAACTCACAGTAGCATTAGTGACTATCTGTGTGTGTGTCTGAGAAGCATTGGGAGACAGATGAGGCCTCCGATTTTAAGGGTGGGCTACTGATGATGGTGATGATACCAGAAGCAGCACCCCCACCACCAGGAGGGGAAATGATGTAATCCAGGGATCACCAGAGGCTAGTCCAAGAGTGTCCCTTCATGTCTGTGAACCTGTCAGTGTTTGGCCTGGTTGCCTGTCACAGAACCACTTCGTGCTGACTGGGGAGACTTACTGTGACTTGGTTTCCTGACAGATCAGTGTTAGGCCGTGATGCATGCCGTGGCTTTGCTCATCCATGGATCCACGGAGCAGAGTAGCTCAGAGCTCTCTGTGGTTGAGACAGAAGAAAATAATGGCTTACTCTTCCAGGGCCCTCGAAGTTTTGCAGTAACACCTGACTGTCCGGTTTGGGGAATTCTTGATATCCCATGTACATTTCTGAGTATTCTTTGAATGACTTACAAATTCAGAATTGTTTGTTAGTAAAGACTTAATTCTCTCAATAGCTTATTCAGGTTATTTAGTTACTACCTTTTTTTTGTCTTTAGGCTTTCTTAGTGTGCCTATACATACTAACAAATAGTATATTGACTGGCTAGGAGTGCTTTGAAAGGATACTCAGAGTTGAAATGGTACTTACCCTTAAAATCGCCACATGATTATGGTGTATCTCAGTAGCAGCAGTGATAAGGGTACTTTCATGTAGTTTTTAATTTGTTTTTAATTAAGCACTTTGAGTTAGATTATGCCCTCTTGAGGCTCTGTCCTGCCTGGGAGTTGGTAGTTTCTGCCATATGTTGTGTGCTGTTCAGACTCCAATCACATCAGTGGTGGCGTTGGTGTAGAGTAGTGGAGAACCAGCACCACTGTTCTGAGTTGTCTGAGCACATGGGTGCTAGCTACTTAATCTTCTGAACATCTATTTTGGCTTCATATTTATCCCCATTTTACAGGTGAGGAAACTGAGGAGAGAGAGAGAAGCCTTTTATTCAGTATGGTGGGATCTGGGATTTGTGCATGGAATTCTTGTTTTAGGGGTTTGAATTTTGACTTTCTTCTCATGGTTGCAACAATGTAACTGACAGGAAACAGTGGGTGTGGGTGTGGATACAAATGCCACTACTCAGCCCACTTTCCAATTTCTAGTCACCAGGACCCCCACCTATGGAATGGGATCCCCCACATTTAGTTCATCCTAGAGACTGCTTCATGCCCAAAGATTTCACTTTGTGGTCCCTCTCCTTCTCAAGTTGAGCCATCCTGCTGTGGTGGCATGTGGTCAGGAGACTTCTGCTTTCTCAAAGAGTGTTGGGCGGCACTGGGGCAAAGGGCATTTTCTGTTACCACAGTAGAATTACTGACTAATAAAGATATTTTGATATAATAGAGGGCCCCTTAGTTTTTGATTTGCTGGGTTGAAAGGGGTGGCTATTTCAGGTATTGTCGTTATAAGCAAGTTTTGTGTTTAACTTGAGGCTCATTTCCTTGCTTGCTCTCTCTAGATAACCTGGTTGTATTGGTGACAGTTGTACACAGTTTCTTTTTGTTGAACACAGTCCGCTTTTGAAATGTACTTTATAAAGATGATGTTGGATGACTTTGCCTAGCAAATACAGTTTTAAAAATACGCTGCTAAGTGAACACTTTGCCCTGAGTGTTTATGTCGTTGGGCGTTTCTTAAGTATCCTTTGGGGGCAGAGATAATGAAGCTGGTGAGTGGACACAGCAGCTGTGGTGTGAGCTGACGTGCCCAGCCTGGTGTGAGGAGCCCAGCGATCTGCAACTCTCCCGGGCACCATCAGTGGGTGTTCCTCTCACAGCCTACCTGCATCTCTTAGAATCCATCACGGGCCATGTCTTTATGCTGTATTTAGTGGCGTGATGGTCAGGAGCTTCCATCAGATCTGCCCCTCTCTCCCCTTTCTCTCCTGCACTCGCCCCAGCTGCTCTTTACTGTTCTTGTCCTTCATGGAGACCCACCACACACTCCTCAGTTACTGTCTGAAGTTGAGTGTTCACATTGTTTACCTGCTAAAATCGCTAACATTTGGTTCCTAGCGAGTACTTCTTACAGTTCACGAGAGAACAGTGGATCTAGATCCAGGCCTCTCCTATCCTCGTGCCCTGTTGGATTAAGACTACTCCACATCCCAGACCTTTTAGCTTCTGAACTTTTGGCAGCTTGATGATAAATTCATAAGGGCCCATGGACACCTGAGAGGAAGACAGTGGACAGTGGTGGCTCCCATTGCTGTAGCTAACAGTTCCAAGTGTACTGCCTGGGCGTTAACTTGGAATTGTGGGAGTCTAGTCACAATTCAGAAGAGTAACTGGAGACACTCTTCTCTTCTTGTCTTCTCTTCTCTTTTCTTTTTCTTTTCTTTCTTTCTTTCTTTTTTTTTTTTTTTTTTTAGACAGGCTCTCACTGTGTAACCCTCACTTGTCTTGGAACTTACTATGTAGCCCAGGCTGTCCTAAATATCACAGAGCTCTATCTGCCTCTTGCCTCCCATGTCCAGGGAGACAGTTTTATGCCACGGAAGATGAGTAGATGGGACTGTCTGTTCTCAGTGCTAAGCTTACTGAGGGTGTCTGCCTTATGCTCAGCATAGCTTAACAGTTAAATAGGCTAAAAGCAGAAACCTTACTCTAACTAATTGAGTTGTAATAGCGTATTTATGACTCAGGTCTTTAATTTTTAGTTGTTGCAGCTTATGTTTGTTAATGAACTACAAAAGTGCTAATTTATATGAGTGATTAATAATGCAGTTTAAAAATGGAATTCATCATTTTCCTCCTTTCTGTTGGAATGCAAATTTCATTTGTTGTTGGAAAGGTTGCATTAGGAGTTGTTGTACTTAAGAGTTGTTGCAGAAGTTAGTCACGTTTTCTTTTGTTTTCGTGAATGAGCATTGGAGCTGTTGAAAGTGACAGCTGGGGTTTTTGGGGTGCAGTGAAGCCCAGAAATGAGGTGCTGGCTTAGGTCATCACTGGGTACTGATTGGACCCTGTCTGCTCCCTAATTCTCACTGTCACTAGTGGGAGGGAGTAGCTGCTGTGAAAGCTCGTCAGTTTACCTCTACGCGTGACCTTCCCAGACCTTCTGTCTCCGCGGGCCAGGCCACGAGTTAAGTGTGTGGAAGGTAAGGCTCCTTTTGGAATTTTTCTTAGTTTCAGTTATTTTTCAAGTTGTACTCAGAGTCTAAGCCCATGAGGCTTTACAGTGGCTTATTATAAATAGATCTAATATGTAAAACCAAAAGCTTTTAAGAATAGAGTCTACTCTCACAGAGCCAAGCTGTACTATATTTGAGCTTTTGAATATGAAACTTAAATCCCATTAGCACTGAGTCTACATACCATGAGTAGTGAATAACTGAGGTCTGAGTTAGAGGTTAAACACATCACTAGGAGATGAACAAACACCAGGGTGGGTGGTAAACCAGTAGAGAGGGTGGGAAGGAAAGATGCAGTTGTGACAGTTTTTGTGGAGTAACTTGGTACAGCCCACTCTCCAGGGATGCCCTCCCCTCGTTGCCTACACCTGGAGGTCTACCCATGGGGAGTGAAAATGACAGCAGCTAGCTTAAGGAGTTGTCTGTCAGTCTAGAAAGCTCTCTACAGGACTCTCCATAGAAATGTATTGTCTCAGAAATACCAAGTGCTTGCTTCATACATACCTAGTGTTTAGCAGAAGTGCTAATGATACAAGGAAGGGAAAGCCCATAAGATCTCCACAAGTCCTAAGCATCTTAGATCTTGGTGTCTTCCAAGTTAAGTATTTGCTCAATTGTTGTCCCATATATAGCACACATGACAGCTTTTGCATTCAAGTAATTGATCAACAAAGCTGTTCGTGCTGTCAGCATTCAATGATTTTATTGGAACATCAGTTTTAGCATCAGACCTGGTCGCTAGCCTTGTTTTTTCTACCTCTTTTTTTTTTTTTTTTTTTTAAAGATTTGTTTATTATATCTAAGTACACTGTAGCTGTCTTCAGATGCACCAGAAGAGGGCGTCAGATCTCATCATGGGTGGTTGTGAGCCATCATGTGGTTGCTGGGATTTGAACTCAGGACCTTCGGAAGAGCAGTCGGTGCTCTTAACCACTGAGCCATCTCTCCAGCCCGTTTTTCTACTTCTTAATTGACTTTTATAAACGAGTTAAACTTTGTTAGTCCAGTTTTCTTAGCTGTTCTGTGGGGGCTAGAATATAACCCTGGTACTGTTTGGGAAAATCAGAGGAGACTCTGTACATGGCTGGTGTCCCTAGTGTGCCGAGTAAGAAGGTTCCTTTATAGCATTGTAAATTAAAAGAAAGCTTGCCTACCAGGCTAAGACTTGTACATACTCCAGCCTTCTCAGCAAGTCATTCTGGGTCTTTGTGATGTTTGGTGTAGTTTGTATCGCCAGGGAGTGTACGGAAGAACTTGGCTTCAGAGTGGCTTCTTTCTCACTTCTACCAAGCATGATACAGATTGTCATTTTGTTAAAAACAAAACCAAAAAATGTATTCCATTCAGTGGGGACATCAGGGGCTGGTTGTTTTTCTGAATGCCATTCTGTGAGGACTGTCCTTTATCTGAGTATTTGATGAGTGCTTGGGCTAGCTAAGTTCACAGATGCAAAAGTTGTTACAAAACGTGCCTTCCTTTTTTTTTTTTTGTTTTGTTTCTAATGGAAGTGAAGGGGACTTAGGGATATTATACAGTGTCATGTGGCAATTTAACACTCCAAAGTAGAATCAGTTTCCAGATGACGGGATCTGAAACTCTGTAAAGATTGTTTTGGATGGCACAGTGCCCTGAAGACCATCTGTTCCGTTCTCAGCCCCATATGGGATGGCAACCATCTCAGTGAATGAGGCTGATCAATAAGGCGATGGATGACTCGGAATCGGGATTCTTCAATTCGGAGATCCATTGAGCTGGATTTGGAAGTTCTCTATAAACTTTCAAAATGAGGTTTGTTTTTGTTTTTGTTTTTGTTTTTTAAATAATACTAGTTTGTCACATGGGAAAAGGAAAGTTCTAGAGCCCAGTGGCTTTGCCAGATGGTTTTTGTGTGTTCTTGAGCCCGTTTCTCTTACATTTATTATCCTGCCATAACAATTGGAGATGTTTCCTATCTTATTTTTTCTAAGTATGCATTCATATTAGAAATGAAAGTTTGAATATCGCCACATGAGAGCACCACAGAGGTGTTTGCCAGATGCTCGGAACAGTGCTGCGTTGACACACACGCCCTCGCTCATCCAGCTGCCCCTGCCTTCGTAAACAGCTCAGTTATTAGGGATGGAGTCTGTATGTGGTAGGCACTCTATTCTTCAGGAAACCCAAATTAGGTTGCCAGAATCTAGCTAATACAAATGTTGCAATTTTGTTGTTTGATTTTTTTTTTTTTTTTTTTTTGAGACAGGTTCTTGCTCTGTAACCCGGCCATAGTACTTATATAGCTCAGACTATATATAAATAGTACTTGTTGTGTAGCCCAGGCTATCCTCCTGCAATGATCCTCCTGAGGCCGCCTCTGAGGGCAGGGATTATAGATTGAGCCACCATTCGAGGTTTAAAAAATCTCAAATTTCAAGGTAAAATTTGAAATTCTTTGTAGCCCAAGACATTTTTTTTTTGTTTGTTTTTAAGGTGAAAAATTTGCCATAGAAGATGTTTGTGAAGATAATGCTACTTAATATGGAGAGAGCTCTTGACTCTTCTGAGCTGCCATAAAACTGTGAAGTCAACTTAGGCTTTAAAGTATTTGCTGAACTCTAAATTTGAGGACAGAATGATTTTTTTTTTTTTTTAGTTTTTAGAAATACCACAATCTGGCATTACTTCTGAGTAGTAAGTAGTCAGTGACTTCCAAAATGTGTGAAGGATACTAGAGGAGTTTCATTTCATTAAAAAATTATTTTAATTGTGTGTATGTATATGTATATACACACATGTATTTGGGTGCAAGTACCTGAAGAGGCCAGAAGAGACTTCAAGCTCCCTGGAGCTGGAGTTCCAGGGGGTTACAGACCTCTGGCATAGGGCGCTGGGAGCTGGATTCGGATCCTCTCTAAGAAAGTTGCACGGCGCCATCCCTCCAGCCCCTCCCACCCCCGCTTCCTTCCTTCCTTCCTTCCTTTTTAATTTTATTTATGTTTGCAGTTGTTTTGCCTGCACAGTGTTTGTGCCTAGTTCTGTGGGATGCTGGAAGACAGTATTGGATCTTCCGAACTAGAGTTAGGCAGTTGTGAATCACCATGCGGTGTTGGGAACTAAGCCCCAGTCCTCGGGAAGAGCAGACAGTGCTCCTAACTGCTGAGCCATCGTCCTAGCACCTTGCTTTATTTCTCTGTGGAGATTTGGGTCGCTGGCTTGATAAATACAAAGAAAGTGGCACTGTCAAATGCACTGTGAACATAAGCAGTCTGTCTGTCTTTGGTTTTGCTTTTGTTTTTCAGACAGGATTTTCATATAGCCAAGGCTTTCTTCTGTTCGCCCTGTTTTTGTTTTCTCCTGATGGGACGGGATAGGAGTTTAGTAGCTGAGGAGTGCTGCTGCGGTCTGTCTGCCCCGTGCCTAGAACGGGAATTGCCTGCTCTACTTGCCCCATTACTGGAGTTGTCTCAGTGAAGGTGATGACCTGGGACAGCATCATGTATTCTGTTTCTTGTACTTCCTGTCTTGATTTAGCGTCTGACATCCTTGCCGCATCAGGGCCTTTTCAGTTGTATTCTTCATCTTCTTGTTGTTGTTGCTGGGTTTTGCCATAAATGGATAAAGATACTAAAGGAATTGATGTAATCAATGAAACATGAATATTACCTGTTGTCTTTTCTTATTCTGTGTATTCATACAGTGTACAACTTGGGGTCCTAGGATTAAAAGGAAAAAAAAAACAATGGAAGGGGTATTTTGTCTGAAAGTAACATATATTTCAGAGTCTCTTTGATGTTCTAAGAGCAAGGCCAGCAAAAGGAGCTTTGGGAGAGGGAAAAGGTAGGATAGCTCTAAAAATCGCAGCTGAGTAACTTGAGACTTACGATCACTCCGTGATGTGGGCAGGTCAAACAGACAGTTCTTTTTTTATTCTGTGAGAGTCAGGTTCAGGGATGATTGTGTCTTTCCTTTCCTCTGAGGCTGCCTTCGCTGTTGTCACAGCTAGCTGGCAGAACTTACCAGGTCTGTTTTCTGATTGCCCTTTGCCCTTCAGTCTGAGTAAGCTGACCACTTTAAATACATCATGTGTTAAGGATCGTCTCAGTTTCCATCTCTTACTTGATCCTGTACCTTAGTTCTTGTGAAGACACATTTGGTTAGTTACCTTTTAACAAAACTTGACATTTAAATCTAGTGATGGGACTTCAGTATCAATAACATTTTGAACATTACTTTTTCAAAAGGATGAAAAAAACCATAATGGAATTTTGTTAGATGGTGAGGGGGTTTTGTTGTCTGTTGGGTGGTTTGTTTGAGATGGGGTCTGACTCTGCAGACACACTGGCGTGGCAGGTAGTCTGGTTTGGTCTCATCTCCTGTCTGAACTCTGATACTGTGGATAAAGTTGTTTCCTTAAGAATTCAAGTTGAACTGTGTAGTGTCTACCTGTATGAAAGCCAGGAAACGCAGTCCTCTCTCACGGTTTTCTTGACTAGTGCACTTCATTTGGAAAACATTTACTGAATTATTTATTCAGCGTGCCACACACACTCCTAGGGCCTGGAGAGCAAAGATTCTGCATTTATTTAGGAAAATCAGTTTTCTTCTGATGACCAGCTGGGGCAGTTATGGACAGAGGAGTCTATGGGAAGTTCATTTTTTAAATGGGAGTTCTTTTAAACCAGGAAGTATCGGTGCTAGAAGGTAGATAAGAAAAAGATGCTATGGCAGGTGACCAAGTCTGCTGTCTGCTTTATAGTCTGCACACAGGTAAGCAAGCAGCAGGTTTAACTGGATCAGTGGCTGCAGAGACTTTAAGGGAGAATCCCATGTGTGGGCTAACTCAGACTGTTGTGTGGCACTAGCGCTAGAGAGGCAGAGAGGGAGACCAAGGCTGCCCTCAAAAGCAGCAACGAAAATGTGATTCAAGTGCGTTGTCTAAAAATAAGTAGGTTTAGCTTTCTCTTTTTCTTTGATGATGCATAAAACCAGTAAGCCGTATATCCTCATTTGATAATATAGTACTGAGGGCAAATTTTACAAATAGCTTCATTTGATAGACCTTTCCAAGGAATGCGTCTTTCTCAGTAGGATGTGTAAATGTATACAATGCTATCTCTATCTATCTTAGCGGCCCCACCCCCCCCCTTTTTTTTTATTTGAACGTAGCTGGATTTTCTGTGAGAATCTTCAGAAATGTAGACAGTTCCCGGGAGCACGGGTGCATTTGCTAGCCCGTGGCTACTGAGGCCACTCCCGTCCTTGTGTGACATCACTCCCGTCCTTGTGTTACATCACTCCCATCCTTGTGACATCACAGCGCGACAGAGTTTGTTACCTTTGGTTTGAAATTTATTCTCTAGTAACCAGGTCTTAGTCTTGCAGAAAACTTAGTTATGTCACACAGAGGACAGTGGGGCGAGGTGGTCTGCTGTGTACTGGTGAGATAACGCCGTTGATGCCCTTCACTTCACCACCCCATCTTGAAATTGTACATTTTTTCTGTATAAAATCATCAAATCTAACCAGAATTTTAACTTACAGTAAAAGGAACACCGCCTCCCTTGAATGATACCAAAGTAATTTTTATCTGGCGAAATCTACGTGTTTATTGGTTGTTGAGTCAGAGCATGCAGCAGGCCTGGTGCTGAGGACAGAATACAGGACTAGCTGAGAGAAGGGGGACTTTGAGGAGCTTGAATTGAACTTGCTCTGTAACTGAATGCAAAGATTTTAAGGTTCTCTTTCTTTGGCTTTTGCTGTTTTCAAGCTAAGATGGCTGTGTTTTTAACATGCATTCTTGAAGGTGTGAAAAATAAAGGTTTTGAAGTGATTACTTTAGAGCTCCTGCTGAAGTTGTGAACTTAACCTAATGTTCAAAATGGCTCTTCACCTTTTCCAGTTTCCATCCAGCTCTGGGTTATGATTGGTCATTATTTGATAATTGGGGGGGGGGGGGGGGTAGGACTGGGAAAATTGGAAAAAAATACCCAACCTTTGTTTGTAATTTCTGAATAGAATTTTAAAACACTACCTTGACTCTTACAGTTAAATTTTGCTTAGATTTCATTAATGTAGAATTCTTAAGTAGTCTTCAGTGGTTTATATTGAAGTATCATAAAAGGAAGGAAGGGTTTGCCAACAGAATTGATTAGAAAGAATTGGAGGGTTCTTGTGGGCTAATTATTGCAGAAGTGCAAGGGCCGTGCGTCTAAGGCGTCTCCAATGCCCTGGGTCCATGCTGTTGTCACAGACTCGACCATTCCAGCCATGGGAACGTCAGTCCTTCTTTTTAGTAAAGGACTAGACAGTGTTTCTCTGGGTAGTCTGTACTCAGGTCTTGGTTCTAGTGTGTGCTTTTTGTCATTCCTGCTCTCCCTTCCCAATGAGAAGGCCCTGGGCAGCCCTTTCTTTAAAAACCACAGTGTCCTGCAGTCTATTGGGCACTGTGAGCTAGGGAGGGCCACGTGTTGCCACTTTGGCTCGTGAAGTACTCAGGCTGTTGATTTCCTGTCTTTCCTAGGTGCCAATTCCACCTCCTCTGCTACTTTTTTTTTTCTTTTAATTTTTTGGAAATTATAGTCCTCACGGGTTTCCTTTTCTTGGGCCACGTTGTTTTTATTCCTCATCTGTGCAGAGCTGGGTATGTTCCTAAGTAGAAGGGTTCAGCTTGCTCTTCCTCCTCAGGCTTTGAAAAGGTTGAGTGTAAATGTTGTTAGATAATGGAGTAACCATTCCTTTTCAGCTTTGGTTTGTTTCCACCCTGGCTGCCAGAGCCAGGAGGAAGTGAAGGCAGGCGACACTGTCGTGGTCACTGCCTCCTTAATGCTGAGATGTAACCTTTGTTGGTTGTTTGGTAGAGAACAGGACAGCACAACCCTCGGTCCACTAACAGGTAAGGAAACTTGTGATAACCAGTTGGTGTGAGGGGAAAACAACTTGGCTGCATTTCCCCTCCTTCGCTCACCCAGAATATAACAGGTCCCAGAAATAGGACACCATGGCTGACTGACACGCGCCGCAGGGACACGCGGCACCTTTAGGAATAGAGGAGGGGCTTCAGGCTTCAGCGGAGCTTACCACCCTGCGCACAGGCAGCTGGTCCCTTCCCCAAGGCAGTGCTGTTCGTTCCTATCCTTTAAATCCGCACCTGCCTCTGCATCTCCTTTGAGCTTTCCAGGGATCAGACACTGTGAGCTTTTGAACCTCTGTCCCACAGTAAAACTGTTTCCCAGCATCTTCACCATCATCTATTGTTTGGAATACTTCCGTGTTCTAATCTCTACATTCTGGCCACTAATGATTATTCCTGGTCCCTCTTGACTCCAAATAAAAGGATCATGCATGTAAAAAAAAAATTTAAGTATTTATTACCTATGAATATTATGCGGCCCTCCAGTTTCAAAGATGACTGACCGCTGGAGAAAGGAAACCTTTTTCATTGACATTAGTCAGAGTTTTGATAAAACTCCAGTTTAACCTTTTTTTTTTTTAAGCTATAATATTGGCCTATAGTGTTGATCGGTCTGTCTGAATTACTGGAATTTAAACCATTAAATTGAGCTCTGTAGATGCTCCTGATTAGTAATATTCTTTACTGTGATTATTCTGTTTCTACTTCCCAGTCCATCCTCTTCTCTTTCATAGAAGAATTAACTGGGGATCTTTGGTGTATCAGGCTGAGTGCCTTCTCCCTGGCCCTTTATAACAACTGCGATCTTGTTTCCCATAATAATTTATGATTTTCTTTTTTTTTTGCTCCGATCTCTGTTTGAAGTTGAGCGCTTTGTCACAGAGTATGTTATGGCTTAGACCAGTACAGGCCCCTTCTTAGTTAGCTACCGAGGAAATCAATCATTTGTGGTAACAGACGACTACAATTGAAATTAAGATGGTACTTAAGAAAGTTTGCACCAAGATCGCTCCTTTTTGTCCTGAGGATAAGCCATTACAAACTCAAATGACCAGAGTATGTAATTTTTTTAATCAGAATTTTTTCTTAAATCTATATTCAGCTCTATTTCAGTGCTTCTCTCCTCCCAGAGGTACAAGGAGTGATCCTAGAGCCACAGCACAGATACAGCCAAGACCACGGAGAGCTTTTGACGTCAGGGCTCCACTTTCTCCACTGAACCCTTGGAGACAGAATACCCAGCTTCTGGAGAGAGTGGGAAAGGATAATAAACAAGTGGGTGCTTTCCATTATTTACTTGGGTTTATCTGTAGAGTGGAGTGTCCTTCCATTCCCCGTTATTCTGTTGGGAACCCCCTTGGCTTCTTGGAGGAGCCAAGTGGGACTGCAGTCTGTGTGTTTGCGGAGAATACTGTCTAGTGCCCATTCACAAAACAAACCGAAAATTTAATTTTCTCTCCAGATAACTGATTCAGTGGCTAATCTGGAGCACACACACAATTTGCTCCATGCCTGTGTAGTTCACAGGAATGAAAGAAAGGCAGTCATTTCTTGCTTTGGCCTTTATTGTAACAGTAGACTTGATAGAGTTCTTGCAGAGTCCAGAAATTGAAGTTTCTGTTCTTTCTCTTTGAACTGGACACCTGAAATCTCTAAATTTATACAGTTGACTATTCAGGTGTCACCCTGCCCTATTAGAGAGGACTTTTTGGTCTTTTTTCCTACCGTAAATGTTAGGCCTTCACACTCGGTCTCTTAGGAGATGGAATGGTAGCACTGTTGTGGCTTTACTGTCAAATGGAGGTGTCATCCTTTAATAAAACAAATATGTTTCAGGATTTAATGTTCCTGAAAGCTATACACATACTCAAAAGTAGTTTTCTAGTCCCTAGGAATGTAATTTATGCCAACCCTAGATTTTTCCTAGGGCATTAAGATGACTCTTTCTTAGTTTCTTTGATGCCAAGGGTAGGGTGTGAGTGCAGGCGTGTCTTAGATCCGCAGTGGGTAGAATGTGAGGTTGGTGCTTTGGCAAGTTTTCATTGTTTCCTTGGTGGCTTCTTCTGTGACTCCAGGTATCTTGATAATGGGAGACCGGTTTATTTGTTCTCTAATTGCCCAGATTTCTTTCAACTGGTAAACATCCTACCTCTTCAGCAAAGGAAGTCCTCTAGCAGAGCCCTCATGGACGCTATCTGTCCCCGTGGCAGCACCTGCAGTGTGGAAGGCAGTGGTGAACGGACCCATGCACTATGTCTAGAAGACACAAGGATGAGCCAGCCCACCTGATCTTGTTACTTACAAACTTCCAAGATATACTCGGGTTTATTTTTGGTCTGAAAATGGAAAGGCTCAAATAATGAAGTAATCTTTTCATATTGGAGTTTTACATGGCCATGAAAATATTTCTTATTCTGAAGACTGAAATAGAGGAAGCTTGAGAGTCTTGTCTTTCAAAGCAGCTCTCTGTATCTGCTTGAATTAAAAGATTTGTGGGACTGAAAATCATTTAATCACATAGGCAACCCCCACTTTAAAAAGCAGCCTTTAAAAAAAAAAAAAAACACCACAGAGAGCTTGAGGAACCCGTCCACCATCTCTCTTGTCACCCATTGCTAAAGCGAATAAAGGGTGAACCCAAGTCTTGAAGTGTTAGCAGGTACTCTTGGCTCATCTCTGGCTGGTCCTGAGCCTTATTCTTACTGTAGTTTATGAAATGATGAAAGCCATGGAGCTGTCTTGGAGGCCCAGTGGAGCCCAGTCTGTGTTCCTAAGCAGTAAACGCCTGTTAGGGTTGAAGGGCTGACTCTGCACTGTGGGCATTGCGCCTCTTGAGAGATGCAGAGCAGAGGTAGTGAACAGTCAGAGTGAACCGTAGGTGGGAATAGGTTTCAAGGAATTGTCCAATTTACCAATTGGCCGCAGCTGTCAAAATGGTGATTCTTTCTTTGGTTATCAGGTAACTGACCAGTCAAAGCTACTAAGGAAAACGGTGACAGTCACCGTTATTCCAACACCTTTTAAGTTGGAATAAGTCTTAAGAAGAGAAATCATAGAATTAATAATAGGAGAACTAAAATGTTAGCCTCTCAACATGGAAGACTATCAGCTAAGAGATAACCTGCTTTTAGTCTTTCTTGGCTATAAAAACTATTTCTTAATTATAACTCATTTTTCAAAAGTTTTAATGCTTTTAAAAGTAAATATTAAAGATAATTTTGAACTGAAAAATTCCCCACAGAACTCTGAATTCCTGTAGAATGATGACAGCTTTGTTGTCCTGCCTTAGTAAGATAGCTTACAAGTGGATCTAAACAAAAGTTGGATTTGGAACTGAAACTGGGATTTACTAGACATCCTGTTGTATTCTTTAAACCACAGTAGGAGCCATTTTATGCCTGAGCCCACTAGCCTTTTGTCTCAGCACTGAAGACAGAAAGTGATTTACCCTTGGAATCTCAAGCTTTAATGAATTTCAGCTCTGTTCCTTAAAGTATGCAAACGAGATGTTAGTGCATTCCTATTACCTCATACGCTACAAGCTACTGCAAAGTCAAACTTTGTGTATCACTGTGAACTGTTTTGTTTGAACTTTAATTCTGATGCATTTTCTTTCTAGATTTTTAAAGAACAATTTCGTGTCACAATATGCAATCCTATATCTTTTCCGTGTTTACTCTATGAATATTAATATAAGTGATTTTTTCCTAGAATGATTTATTGTGTAATATTTGTATTATGTGATCATTTGAAAACTAATAAATATTTTCTCCATGGAAAAAATGCACTTACTGATAAATGGCTTATTTTTGTTTCAGGAGTAGAAAGTGAAAATTGCAACCGTATTTTTAAGTGTATTTATGTGTCTTTTGCTAAGTGTTTCTGAATATATTGTTTTTTGATTTTTTTTTAAATTTTAGAAAAAAAATCCTGTTAAAATTCTAGAGTCAGTATAGTAAATATTAAGAGTAATTTGATCAAATTTTTGAGATTACATTGATCAAAATATAACCCCTTACAAAATAGCATACAGAAATTATTCCTCTACTTAAAACAGAAACTATTGAAAATAATGGCTGGTTAGAGAACTGCCCAATTCATGAGGTGTCACCAAGAGAAGTGTTTTCTGTTTAATGTTCGGCTTGAACATATAGTAGACCTTGACTTGAGAGTCCCTTGCCTTTAACGTCTCCAGACACGGGTGACTCTGATCATCACAGCCATACATTCACCTCCCCCAGCAGCCACCATGGCACTTTCCCAAACGTGAGGCTCGGACGGTGGACTCTGACACTAAATCACACACTATGGAGTCCCACACGAGAAATAGAGCTTGAGGCTTGACAGCCTAGCGATTTGGCTTCCCAAGGAAATGCCATTCTGAGCAAAATGAGCATTGTAAGTGGAAGTTTAACTTGAAATGCCTGCTACACTGGGGCCGGCAGGGGATGGAGCCAGGATTCTTTGGTCTTATTCATCGGGTAAGTTTGGAAAGATGAGTTAAAGCTCCCGTTAGAGGGCAGAGTTCCTAATGTTAGAGTTGAGTTGTTGAAAGGTCCGCAGTCCTGCTTCAGAGGACGGCTGTGGTAGGCATCCGAAATTTCAAAATGATTGCAAAGATAATGATGAAGTGAGAGGTGTACACGCCGCCTTTGCAGTCTTCCCCATACTGTCGTTAATAATAATCAAATCATAATCAAACACTGCAGAGTGGAAATGTGGGTTTTACCCACATGCTCAAGAGTCGGGCGTGGCCTCTGGCTTGCTTCACCACCACTGAATAGTTTAGCTGTAGTATAAACAGATTGTGATTTTTGTACGTGATAAAACGAGGGTTGGGTTTTGGGTTTTTTTTTTTTTTTTTTTTTTTTTTTTTTGGAGAGGGATAGATCTTTGGATAACTTCTTTTCTACGAAAAGAAGTCCTGACCTTTAAACTTGCTGCACGTGTGCACACAACACATTCTCCTCTGCCCTGGTGAGCAGAATGTCAATGCTTGGGCTTTGGAAACAAGGTCTTTTTTTAAATTTTTTTCCATTTGGTTATTTTTGTTACCTGTAAAAAATGATTCCATATTAATTGGGTTCTAAATGTGAAAAAAAAAAAACAAAGTAACCACACAGGAGGTGCCCTGGAGTCTTTTTCCACTAGTATATACATCTGAGGCAAAATTAGATTACTATAGGAAACATCCTACAGGACTTGGAAGTGCATCGGAGTTTTCAGAAATTCTGGTCAAAGAGACTCTCCCCAGAAGAGGTAAGGCGTGGTGCAGGCAGAGGAGCTTCAGCTGTGGCCAGCACGGTGTCTCCTGACGACACAAGCCTACCAGGGCTGCCTTCTCTGCAGAGAGAGAGGAGCCAGGGTCGTGGTTTTCCCGGAAACTTTTCCAGACCACAGAAATAGATCTGTTTTTACATGCTTGCGGTTTATCTAGAAATATATCCATAGACACTGTATTCTTTATGTACAAGTAACCTCTAATATTATAAAGTTCCAAGGCAACGTCTACCTTTCCTTTCTTAGTGTCTATGACCCATACTTAATTTAGTGGGTTTTATTTGAGACAGTCTTCCTGTGTAGCACAGGCTGTCTTCAACTTGTAATCTTCCTGCCTCAGCCTCCTGAGTACGTCCCAGGTGTGTATCCCTTCTGGCCTTTAGTGTGGTGCCTTGTATCCTGTGAAGGACCGTGGAAGCGCTGTACTTGGCATGGAAATGAGGGCGTTTCCCAGTTACCACCTGCCTTCACTTTGCCTCTGGCTTCTCATTTCTATGGCTTTACACCTATGATTTAGAAAATATAAAATCTTTATTTTGGTTTATTAAATTAAGGACTTTTATACACTTTAAGTAAGTTGGGAAACCCATATTTCTAAGTAAGAAATATTACCTACTATGTAAAAGTAATTGGAAAGAGAAAGCTATACTGTTATATTCCTTAAGGACAGTTCAGTAGGTTAAAAAACTTGAGTGTTAATATAATACTCGGTGTATCTGAGAGAAATCAGTCTTGACTGGTAGAAAACAGGTTAAAATTGTTATCTTTTTCTTTCTTTCTTTCTTTTCTTTTTTGGTTTTTTTCAAGACAGGGTTTCACTGTGTAGCCCTGGCTGTCCTAGAACTCACTCTGGCTAGCCTTGAACTCAGAAATTCACCTGCCTCTACCTCCCCAAGTGCTAGGATTAGAGGCATGCGCCCCCACGTCTGGCTTAGAATTGTTTTCTTAAGGTCACAAGTGTCATTGACTTCTGAGAGGTAACAGAAAACACTGTGAATTACATCACATTTGAACTGTTTGGAGAAGGACTTCAGCTTGTCAACATACTGCTTTTCCTTAGAGGGATTTTAAAATTGTTGTTCTAGTTCTTAGGGTAAAACGGCACAGTTGCTGATACAAATCCACTGTCAGCTCAGCCTTTGGTGAGAGAGTAGTTCTGAGAAGAACTTGACCCAGGATTTGCTCCTCTCTGCTTTGTGAACCAGTTTATCACCCCTATACATACAATTGATTGCTATATAGAAACAGTGTACCATTTCTAATTCCACACTACTCATAAATAATAAATGTGTGGAATTCTCAGCCACAGCTGGGACAGGATATCATGTTACTAGGTTGGCAAAACAAGTTTTTTTTTCCTTTTCATATATGGCAGTCTTGATGATGTCTCTATATGGTCTCCTGTTGGCTTTGAGCCTCCTTCCTACTAGATCAAGCACGGCCATGCCCCCTATTTCTGAAGCATGTCTTTGAGAGCCTTATAGGTCTCTGAACATGTTTTGGATTTTCATTGTAACATTGACCCAGAACGGTACAGATGTGTCTGGCTATTAAGAACTGACCTTGCTTGTCCATGGGATCTTATATCACTGATATATAACCTATACAAGTCCCTACGTCTGTATCCAGTAAGCACTTAAGTCTATTATGTTGAGGTTGTCCTAAGCAGATAATTTATGTAGTATAATGCACAAAGAAATTATTTGTAAGAATCAGATCGGTAGTCAAAAATTGTACAAGGCACATAGTTTAGTAAAAGAATAGAGTTGAGGTAATAGGGAAGACCTTGGAAAATGAGACACAAAAGTATAATCTCCACTTAAGGTATTTTTGGTTTGCTTGCTTAGTTCTGACACAAATAACTGAATTGTGTGTTAAATGACCGGTATAATATAAAATGTTATTTTTCCAGGATGTCCTTGCAGATTTAAGGGTAATCAGGCCTTTTGGAGCCAAAGTATTGTTACATGACTGGCATTGAGGAAATGAACTTGTGTTTAGTAACAGAATTAGAAATGTGGAGCAATGCTTCATTGGAACCATTTGGGAAATGAACCAAACCAACTGAAGACGTTGAAGAAGTAGATGTCGAAGCCCAAGTTCTAGTGCAGATGCAGAACTTGTGGTGTGTATTGAAATAGAGGCCAGATGCTCTACAGCACAGCATCCGTAGAGCTTAGCATGATTTTTAGTTGCCAGTTGGAATATTTAAGATTTCCACCGGGATACAGAACTGACCTCCAGGAAGACATGAGGAGCTTACGGGTCTCTGCAGCGTGGATGGATGGGCTCAAATCGCAGATACTCAAGTGCCTTTTATAAAATGATGCAGTGTGTGTGTGTTCCCACCTACAACTTGCAGTGTGTCTGAGATCTTCTCTAGATCAGCTGACACACTGGTACTTAGGAGCAACAATAAGACCTGTCCTCATGTGTCGTGAAGACAGTTTTTAACCCCTAGTCCTTTTAGTCTGAAATGTTGGATCTATGGCTACGGAGGAAGGCTGACTATCCTACTCTGGCAGAATTAGGATTTTGTTTACATAGCTATAATGGACACACTTCTTGGGTGCTTTGCCTGTGCTTATCCAACGGTTCAGCTAACCTGTGAGAAAGCTGGGGATATTTCTGTTTTCTATGCCAAGCAACTCAGCTTATAAAATCTGCCTGAGAGTATACTGTCAGTGGGCAAAGGAGATGGCATATGAAAGTGTTAGTCTAAAGAATTAATCTATTGTCTTATTTTTAAAAAATCTTTGCCAAAAGAAGGGCAGGTTATTTTCATAGAATGCCGTGTTGGGTCTGCAAAAGGATCCACTTAGTATATACTCACAGGCTTTAAAAAGTTTGGGAATTCTAGGAAAATACATTAGACAATAAGGTGGACATCTTTCCTATAATTCCCTTCTCAATTAGTGTGGCACTTACTGTTGTTGCTGAGTCCTGTACCAGCTCACACAGTGTCACAGATTCACTGATGACATCAGAAGAGGTCACTGACCTAGAACCCCTAGGGGCTCCTGCTCGTGCTGTGGCTGGGTCCTATGGTAAGCTAAGCTCAGCTCCTTTATACACAAAACTGTCAAACTTCTAAAGGCAAGGGCTTTACTGCCGGAGCTATCACCACCACCACCACCACCACCACCACTCAACCCCAGAAAGGGTTTGGTTTTTCTCTGAAGTGATAATTTTCAAAGTGTGGTTTGGGTCTAGCTGCCCCTGGGCACCAGAGAGGGTGTGGGAGGGCGAGCAAGCATCTTAGAAATGCAGATTCTTTGGCCCGTTTTGCATCCCTGCCAAAGTGACTGTATCCTCTCCTCAGCATTTGGTGGTGTCTGGTTTGGGCTTTTCCAGTAGGAGTTGCAGTGGTCGCTTATTGTTTGAATTCACAGGTCCCTGGCCATCCTTGTTGAAAGGTCCATTGTATATGGTGGGTTTTTGTCTCTGTTAGCTTCTTTGACATTAGGTATCCTAAGGGTTTTTTGCCTGCTTGGAAATCAGTTCATTGATTTTGGACAATTTATGTTGTGTTTTGAATACCAGTCCTTTGTCAGATATATGTTTGGCAAAATTTATCCACAATTCTGGCTTGTCTTTAGACCTTTGACAATGTTCTTTTTCGGAGGAGTGTGTTTATTTTACTCATTTTAAGTGAAGTCCATCCTGACACTCTCCTGTTAATGAGTCATGATTTGGTGCTGTTTGTAAAAATTTATTCCAAACCCATTCACATAGATTTCCCCTCCACTCTTCGTTGTCTAGCCCTGTCCTGTCCCCTCTTAAGCCCCCTGCCCCACCCTCAAGGTCTGGCATTTTACAAGTATTTCTTTGACTTTGAGTTAACATTTTGCAAAAGTTGTAGGATACAGGCTTGCTTCCCTTTGATGGCAGAAATTTGAAGACTTTGCTCGTTGCTTTTTCAGAGATATCTACTCTGTTCTTGGTTTCTGTCTCTTGGCACGATGTCCTGTCCTGATGCTGCGATGCTACCATTTCCTCTCAGCCTGGAGCTTTGGGGAAGACCTGAAGCCATGCTATCCTTCACATGCTTTGTCTTGTGCTCTTCTCCGTCTTCGGCTTTCCTGTGCCTCTTAGTGTCTCAGATCTTTGTCTCCATCCACAAAAGCAGCTGAGCATTTTGATTGGCTACATTGAAGTTAATGTCAGTTTGGGATGAATTTGCAGCCTAAAAAGTTTCGGTCTTCCCATTCTTGAAGACGGGACCTGTCTGTTCTCACATTCATCAGCACTTCAGTCATATATATATATATATATATATAAATTATGAGATAATGTAAGATTTAACCCCCATTTTAAAAACTCGTGGCAAGCACTTGTAGCTCAGGCTAGCCTTAAATTCAGTCCTCTGCTTCAGCCTCTCAAGTGCCTTGATAGTTGTATACCATTGATAGTTGCATACCAGCCTTTTGTATTTTGTTTTCCTGTAAAAGCGAAGCAGTGTCTTTATTTCCTTTCCAGTGACTTACTGCTCAAAGCAGCTGGCTTTCTTGTCGTGTTATTCGCTTCATATCCTTCAGCCCTGCTGTAGTGACCTACAGAGTTGAGATTCCCCCCTCCCCACCCGTGTTCCCCGCGAGGTTGGTAGGGAGTGGTGTCTGGGGACAGAGATACTCGTGATTTCTTCTTCTCCAGTCTATCCTCCATTTCCTTTGCTTATGCCACTAGCATCTGCTATTGGACACGTGAGAGGACATGTTTTTGTGCAGCCAGTATTAGGGGAAGGTGTTGTGAGCTTAGCTGCACAGTCTTGTCGGCACTCTTACGAGACTGAAGTTCCATTCCAGTCGCTCTTAGTGCTTTTAATCCGGAATTGCTGTTGAATCTTGACAAATGCATAAGCATCTATTTACTGAAGGCTGCAGATGACTCTGATTGACAGCACTTGCCCTGGCTCCAGCTCTCGGGTACCAGATGCCCTCATACGATCTTCAAAGGCACCCACACACTCATCATACCCACACCTGTCACATACAGAGATATAAACCCCTTAAAAACCAAATCTTTAAAGAGCATTTATTTTCATGATCGTATGAGTTTTTCGACTGCAACTTGATTCCATTAGTTCTATTAATTGGTTTCTGAGTTGAGCCAGCCTTGCATGCATTGGATAAATCATAGTGAGTGGCACTTAGGTGTGGTGGGTTTTCATTTGTCAAGGACTTGCATCATTGTTGATGAGAGAAGTGAATCTATAATCTATAATTATAATCTATAATCTCCCTTTCTTGTGTTACCATTGTTTGAGATACTAGCTAGTGTTTCATCTTTCCAAATAGGCTGTGTGTGTTTGAATGCAATGAGTGTTGGTAGAGAATAGTGTTCAGGAGTGTTGTCATCAGTATCTAGCGCTTCTGTTTGGGAAGGCTACTAATTAGTGTCTTCATTTATTTAATAAGTACAGGTCTGTGCATTTAACAACATTCCGGGACGCGCCCCCCCCCTTGTTTAAGTAGATTGGTCCTAGAAGATATTGTTGTATTTTATTTAAGTTGCCAGGTTTGGGGACAGCTCTCTCAATGCTTACTGTCCTTTTAGTGTTTGCTGGATCTCATGGTCTCTCTTTCAAGTGTGTCATTAGTGTGTGCTGTCACTGTGGCCAGTAGTCAGTGCATTGATCAAAGAACTAGAGTTGGGTTTTGTTGATTCCCCCCACCTCCCCATAAGTCTTTTTTTGCATGTGTGTTCAGCACTGGGCATTTCCCTCCAGGTAGTATTCTTGCTGCTCTGATTCCCAGATCTTGATGAATTTCCTTTTCCTTTAGTCTGAAATACTTTTGTAAAGTTTTGTTTATGTTGGCGTGTGCTTGGAGAACAGCTTTGTTGAGTTGCTCCCCCCCCCCCCGCCCCCTTTCTTTGTATGCGTTCTGGGGATTAAATTTGGGATTTGTCCAGGTTTGTCCAGTAGGAGTCTTGACATGGGGAGTCACCCTGGCAGCCTCTAGTTTGAAATACTTTCAGTTTCTCTTCAGACTACTACTTGACTTTAAAAGCCTCGCCAAAATTTGAGGGGCGGCAGCTGGCTTGAAGTGTTACTAAGTTTTGGTTTAATTTCATTGTTGTCTGAAAATATTTGGATATCCCCGATTGCTCTAAACATGAACTGTCTTGGTGACTGTGCTGTGGGAGCTTCAGAGGAAGATGGATTTTGATGCTGTTGGATGTAGTAACCCCAAGCTGTCATTTAGGCCCTGCTGATTGATGATGTGTTAGGCTGTGCCTTCTTCTCTCTGATAGGTCTTGGCAGTTACTCTCATAAAGTCTTTCACTGGAATGGAGGATTTGCTTGTTTTTCTAATCTGTCAGTTTTTGCCTCGTAGTCTCATTTGTGGGGGTGGGGCGGGGAGTTCGGGGGTGAGCACATACATACTACAGATGTTCACAGCTTACAATATTGATCTTTTTAATCATTAATACTTACCTATCTTGAATGTTTTTCGTGTTCTCAAACTTAACTTTGAAATGAGTACAAGTACTTCCACATTTTTAGATTTTTCTCTTTCAAAAAAAGATTTATAAAAATGTATGTGTATGTGAGAGTCTGGGGGTGGGGGAATGGGCCTGTGAGCTTGCAAGTGCAGGTGCTGATGGTGGGTATGGGATACCCTGGAGCTGGAGCTGAGGGTCTTCTGCAAGAACAGTGATTTCTTGACCACTGAGCCAACTTTCTGGCGTCTAATGTTTCTTTTATGTTATGATGGCTGGCCTCAAACTCAGCATGCAGCCATGGATGGCCTTGAACTTGGGATTCTCCTGCCTCTCCAAGTGTTGGGAATTATAAGCATGTGCCGTCATGCCTGATATATGTGGTATTGGGACACAAACTCAAGGGCTTCATGTATGATCAGCAAGAACTCTACCACCATCCCCAGCCTTCCGATTTCTTTTGATTAGTGAAAGTATAATACATACTGCCTTTTCTCTACTTAAAAAAAAAAATTATCGCTGTGCGTGTGATGTGTGTTCTTGCGTGTAGGCACGTGTCATGGGACATGTTTGGAAGACAGAACAGTGTTCAGGTATCAGCTCTCTCATATTTTTGAGGTGAGTCTCCTATTATTTCTGCCAAGCTGCAGGCTTCAGGCTAGCTAGCTGGCCCTTGGTGTCCTGGGCAATTCTGTTTGCACCAGCCATCTCGCCGCGGGAGTGCTGCCAGAGTTCTAGATGCAGATCATCTCATCCAGTTTGCTTGAGGTGTCTTGCCTGTCCTTCCTCCGTTTGGTCTAGCATCTCACCCTGTTGTCCCAGGCTAGCCTTGAACTCCAGATCCTCCCGCCTCTGCCTCGGTGCTGGCACTACAAGTATATACCCCCATGCCTGTCCCTTAGCACTCTGCCTAATCCAGATGGGCCTTTGAACTTAAGCAGAGTATCTCATAGACAGCACACATCTGGATCTTCACGCTTGTTTTCCTGATGGTATTCGCGCTTTGAGGGGTTTGTTTACACTGTTAGCAGCTGAAGTGATGGCTGAGACGGTCGGTGTATTAGTTACCTTGTATGTAACTTTTCATTTCTTTCATGTGTTTTCGACATTACTCCGTCTCTCCCCTCCCCCACTCTTCTCTGGTAGCAAGCAAGCATTTTATGAAATTCCATGTTTCTTTTCTCTTAGCCTTCTAACTAAAGGTTTATTTTAGTCCTGGAGATTAAAGTATCCGTGTCAGGCAAGTCTACCTTCGGATTACTATTTCAGTTCCTGAGCCCAGCCGCTGCCTCGTCCCAGAGCATCCTAGACCTCTCTCCATCCTGTGCTAGCTTTCCCGTGTTGGTGCGGTCGCCATTCAGAAAAGGCTTAGATCAGCTGAGAATCGCAGAAGTATCCTTTCTGCTTTCCCACTGTCTCCAAGCTTACCTTTGTGTAGACCTGCCTTGTTTTCCTCTTACAGGAACTTTTAATGTTCCCAGGCGCCTTTCTGTGACCCTTCTCCCACCCCCATCTCTTCTTGTCTGCCAAAGTCTTTTTTCACTTTCCCGGGATAGTTTTGCTAGACACAGGAGCCTGGTATTTTTGTATGTTCTTTACCACAAGAACCTGGAGGTGGATCATGTAGGAGTGAGGCCCCCATGGTGCTTTGCCAGGAGGTTTTCCCTCCTAGTTCCCAGTAGCTGCTCGCTCATTCCCTGGCCTTTGCACCAGCTGGGAAGCTAGGCAGCAGTCGCTGTTTCTGCATTTGCCTGCTTCTCCTAGTTTGAGCTGGCCCTGCTTGCGCTTGCCTTGACTATATTGGAGTCCCACGTGGAGGAAGAGTTGCTCTGTGCACTTTGCAAGCCATCATTGTCACTCGGATTTATTTATTTAGTCTTTCCTGACTCTTGAATCTGGTTAAGGGATTTTTTTTTTAATGTTCTCTTTCCTCTACTATCAGGTAGTCCTGATAAATCATTGCTCTGGGTATCTTCTAAAAATATTTTTTCTTTTTCTTTTTTCTTTTGTTTTTTCACAACAGGGTTTCTCTTTGTAGCCCTGATTGTCCTGGAACTCACTCTGTAGACCAGGCTGACCTTGAACTTAGAAATCCATTTGCCTCTACCTCCCAAGTGCTGGGATTAAAGGTGTGTGCCACCACTGCCCCACTTATTTTTTCACTTTTAACTGTGTATTTGTTTATATAAGTGTGTGTGTGTGTGTGTGTGTGTGTGTGTAGGTGTGTGTGTAGGCATTTATCAGCCGTTCACTGTGGGTGCTGAGTACTGAACTTGGGTCTTCTGAGAGCAGCATGCATTCTTTCTCCCTGAGCCCTGGCCCCAGGCCCACTGTAAGTATCTGTTAGACTTTCATACACCAGTTTTTAGTAAAGAAGGCTTTTGGAGTCTTAACAGGTTTAGAAATGATTGAAAACTGCCCAGTGCCAGCTCCGAGAAGCGCTCCTTGGAGACAAGCAGCTTCTCACAGAAAGGCTTCCTACAGTGCGTTGTTGAGGCTGGAGTTGACTGGCTCCATCGAGTTTCAGACCAAATGGTGATGCGGGTCAGCTCACCTCCCTGTGGGCTTAGAGCAGAAGGAAGTCCACTCGACTTTTCCTTACACATTGTCTCCAGTCACCGCACCTTGGACACCCAGACTGGTCTATTTGTACTGTCACAGCTTCTCAGATTCTGTCTCTCTTCAGTCTGTCCCAGCCTGGCTTTTGCTTCCTGCACCTGCACCACCGTGATGACTGTGGACAGTCATCAAGGCCCCCTCTGTTGCCAAACACAGCAGCTCATGACTTTCTCTGTCTGACCTTGTGCAAGCACAGCCTTGGTTTGAACTCTTGTACTTCCTGAAGTGCACTCTGTTGGCTTCTGTGACTTCATGTTTTCTCTCTTCTCTCTCTTCCTGTCTCTCAAGTTGCCATTGCTCTCCACCCCAGCCATGGATGAGCTTCAGGGCTCGGCGTGTTGTCCTCGCTTCTCTCTGTGCTTAAATGGTTTTACGCAAACCAGTGGCTTTCTTTGGCCACTGGCTGTCCACCAGTTTTTACCCTTTTGCCCTTCTCAGACCCTTCTTTGAGGAAAAGGAAGGTGACAGACGTGTAGACCTTGCTCTTTCTCTGCCTCACCTCAGTAGCTCCTGACCTCTCCCTTGATGTCACTCCATTACTATCCTAGTGAGTGGCATATTTGTCACAGTTGGAGAAGCAGTTTTATACACATGATGCGTAAGTTAATTTTGTAGCAAATTTGGAAATGTGTGGTCTTTGGGTATTAATTTTTCTCACTGTGACCTCTGGCACCCACCAATCGTTTCCCAGCCAGTTTGCCTGCCTTCAGTGTGACGGGGCAGACTGGCTTGCTTTCATTGGCACTATGTAGCTGAATGGTTTTTTCTTTCTTTCTTTTCTTTTTGGTGGCAGATCAGCTCCTGTCAGGCGTACATATTTGCTACTGTTTATGCATTGAATGGCTTCTCACAGCGGCTTTGGGGCTGATAGGAGGAATACCATCCATGATTGTTCAGACATTGCTTTCTTTATGTGGACCCAAGTTTGAATTCTTCTGGCAAAGTGCCCGTTCTCAGCCTCCCTCTGTAGCACAGGCTGCGACTGTCCTGTAAAGTGGCCGTTTTCATTTTGCATTCTTTGCCAGCTGTGGCTACCGGTTCTGTCACTTGGCGTCATCCCCAGCATCTGGCAGCGCCAGTGTCTGCGTCTGTCTGCTCACAGTGGCTCACGGTGGCTCACGGTGGCTCACGGTGGCTCTTCATTGTTTTAATCTGCAGGTCCCCAGTCCACGTCGCACTCTGTCAGAGTCTTGTTCTCTTGTCTCTTTGGCGAGCTATCCATAACTGCTACCCATCTAAAAGTCATTTTCTCAGTGGCACTGAAGTCCCAGTCCAACGCCGGGTCCTTACCAGATGGCCTTCCTTTCATGGCTTGACCTTTCATTCACCCAGTGGTGCCTGGGAGAAGAGAAAGGTTTCATTTTAATGAGCTGTGCCTCTCTAATATGCCATGAGTTTGGTAGTTATTATACAAAACAAAAATCAATAACAACAAGAAAAAACTAATCTCCACAGCCCCCTGTATTGCTTTCAATAAAGTTTTAACGGTTGAGTTTACATTGACGTCTGTGATCTATTTGGAACGGAAAAGTGAGGCGAGTGAGCAGGGTTTTCTTCTTTTCTTGCGGTTCTTCTCTTCCTGCTGTATCCCACCCAGTTGTTCCCAGCACCGGGTGTTGAGAGACTGTTTCCCCCTCTGTCCGAGGTCTCTAAGCTTAGCTGATCTTCACACCTCTTCTCTCAGTGTCTTTTCTCATCAGCCTCTACCCCGGATGGGCATCACCCTGCCTCAGCCGCTCCCATGGCCTTTGCTCTTCATGCCTGCCTCCTGCTTAAACCCAATTTTAAAAAAGTGTTTATTTTTGTACAATGACAAGCCCCATGATTTGGCCTTCCAGCTGGCTTGCTTAAGACACGATGTCTTACTCCCTCTTGTCATAGGGGATTTCTGTGACTGGGAGGTCCCCTACTCCCCTTTTAGAGCTCAGCTACATTTCCTCATGTTAGAAGTACCTTTGGTTTGTCATCATATGTACCATCCAGTTCTCCTTAACCCCCATCCTTTGTGGATGGGCTCCTCCGTTGGGATTTTTCTCTATTTAAAAGTACATATTCTGTGTACTGCCCGACTTCCTGAGGCCCATGATGTTGTCGGTCTTATCATTGCTTCTCATTGTATCTAATATATCTAATACACTTAGCTTGAAGGTAGTTTAAAAGTGTGTGTGTGTGTGTGTGTGTGAGAGAGAGAGAGAGAGAGAGAGAGAGAGAGAGAGAGCGCTTGTCTATATGTACACCATGAATATGTAGTTAACTTGTGGAGTCCAGAAGAGGGCTTCAGATCCCTAGGGCCTGGAGTGACAGGTGGTTGTGAACTGCCCCTGTGGGTGCTGGGAACTGGGTTGTCTCCAAGGACAGCAAGTGCTCTTCACCATTGGGCCATCTCTCCAGCTTGAAAGAATTCTCTTTTAAAATGGAAGTAACCAGAGCCGTGACTCCCCTAAGCTCCTTCATTTCTCTAGTTAGTGATAAAAGCAGTATCAGTGGGTTTTTGTTGTTGTTGTTTTTTAAGTGTGTGCATGCTTTGTGTGTGTGTGTGTGTGTGTGTGTGTGTGTGTGTGTGTGTGTGATCTGAATGTTTTCCCTTTCAGGCTTGGTGGCACCTCAAGAAAGGGATTGGCACTTTTCCATTTTTCATGTGTTCGAAAGCTGAAGAAAGTGGACTTGTGGGGAAGTGCCCAGAGTAGGCTTGGCGGGCTTGGCGGCAGTGTGGGAACAGGAAACTGGGATGGCTGTTCCTGAAAAGCCTTGTGCATTCAGGGGGAGCTTGGGAATGCCACAAACCTGCCTAGATTCTGTCCATGCCTCTCACTGCCTCATTTCTGTTTGCAGGGCGCCACTCCTGCCCCCCCCACCCCCCCCACCCCCCCCCCCGGGGTGAGAGAGGCCTTTTGATTGTTCCTGCAGAAGTGGGGAGTACTGGGCAGCGTCATCAGCTCTTACCTTTGTAGTGTTCCTAAACTTAACTCTTTGGCGCCTTTATATTATAGGAGGGCCTTCTTGCTAGGAAACTGTGCGATAAACCGTTGGTAGTCTCACATTTATGTAGCCTTTGGGATAAATGTATCATTCCAGCCTCTTGGCAGTCATTAGGAGTGAGTCATGGTTTTGAAATCATCTACATTGTAGGTCTTTGTTGTTCTTCTTGCTTGAATTGTCTTACCCAGTGGGGATGTTTTGTGACAGTTGTGAGTTTAATGTGTGGGCCACCCCTCACAACTGACGAATGCCAAAATACATATCTAGAGCACAAACTATTCCAAGTAATAACAGCGCCTGCGGGGTGCCCCCTGCAGAGCACAGAGCAGGCTGGAGTCTAGTACTCTGCCGCGCTCAGGCACTGGCAAGTTTATTTTGGGAAAAGATGATCTCTAGAATTGGTTAACAGGACCCTGGGCCTCTCCAGCTTGCTTGACAACTTTGAAGTATTTTTTTTTTCTTCTTGATAAAGTTAGAGATGTGTTTATTTTTGCGCTGAAGAAAACTTCCGTGCAAAATAGCTTATTACATGTTTCCTAAAATTTCTAATCCTAAAAGCAGTAACTTTTCCCTAAGTACTTGTAACGGAAACATCATAAGTGGATACTTCCCCAAATATGAAGTTCACCATCTGAGCGTTCTGTCAGTGGCAAATAAGCTTGGCTTATTTTCCCCCATGGAAAATGTGATTGTAATACTATCAGACTTATTTTTTCATCAGTACTTTAAACGATCATAATAACAGTCCTGTGGAGATAATGTAGTTTTAAAACACTGCTTGGTTCCCACTTCCCGTATCCCGTATGTGCTAATAACAACTAGCAATCCCTTCCTGGATGTTGGGGATCTAGCCGATACAATGTATGCACATTTTCTAATGTATGCACATTTTCTAATTAGCATCCCTTTCCAATCGGGTCAGCGCCCTGCCCTAGTAGGTGGATTAGGTGGGTGGTACATCAGCTTCCGGTTTAGATTGTCCTCTCCCCACTCAGCTGAAAAGGTCAGGTCACTGCAAAGATTGTGTCCCCTGAATTGTGTAGCTTGGGAACTCTACTAAAAATGAATGGGTTCATATACATTTAAACTGAAATTTCCAGTGGAAAGCTAGGTGCTATTATTGGCTCCACTTTGGGTATCACCTTCAGGTTTTCAGAGAACCAGATTTGTATCCTGGATTGATTTTTATTATTATTATTATTATTACTTTTCTCTGTGAGTCAAGAGTTTTGCCCCCCACTCCTTTTTTTTAAATGCTCACCACTCATCCTGTGCAGATGTGAGGTCTTTCCCACGTCATTCTGACGTCTCAGTACAACGCACCAAATAACGATGGGTGATTTTTCTAAACACCCATCCCTGTTTAACAGGCTTTAATGAAAAGTTTTTCTGAATGAATCTAAGGTGAGTTTGATTTAGCACTCATGGCTTTGGTAGCTCAGTTCACACAGTTGAGCAGTCCTAGGAGGTGGCACATTGCCTCAGGGATCTGAGGCTTTAACATCGCCTGGCTTGTGCCTCTGCTTCCCAGGGATCTTACCGCGTGAATTTTCTCTGCTCTGACTTCAGTTTTCCCTTGCTCCCAATTTGAAAATTATAAGTGTCTGTCATTTTAAGAAACTCCTAGCCTGGTGAGAGCACAGTGGCTTACGGCGCCTGCCAGCAAGCCTGAAGACCCGAGTTCGATCCCTGGAGCACACACATGGTAGGAGAGACAGTGCCTGGAAGTTGCCCTCTGACCTTCAAATACAAACACAAATAAAGGTTAAAAACATTTTTTTGTTTGTTTAAAAGAAATAAAAGCCTAATATAAATGAGTTTATAAAGAGAAATTAAATTTCTCCTTTCAGCTTTTTGAGCATGCAAGTGGGTTTTTAAGTTACTCCTTCCACGTGTTCAATGCAAATCACTGCGTGATACAGATATGTTCAAGCCTCTATCCATAAAGCTTTTCCACAAGATGTTCGAGGAGCAACTACCCCCATGAACTCTCGAAACCTTTTCTTTACAGAGAGGGTAGATTCAGGGTGCTGTTAAGATTTGTGCCACGTGAGAGAAAGGCCTGTAGCCTATCTTTATTAACTAATTTATTTATTTATTTTATGTGCATTTTGGCCTTGCCCCCGTGTATGTTTGTGTGGGTCCTGCCCCCCTGGAATTGTAGTTATAGGCAGATGTGAGCTGCCGTGTGGATGCTGGGAATTAAACCGAAGTCCTCTGAAAAAGCAACCAGTGCTCACTACTGCTGAGCCATCTTTCCCACCCCCTTAGCCTGTCTTTTAATTCACACATTGTTTTTCAAGTTATTGATAGTAAGTGACTGGTGGTGAACTGTAGGAGAGAGAAAGGGGAATTTTCAACTCCACCCTCTGACTAAAATGTCCCAAGGATTCCTTTGTTTAAAGGTCTTCCATATGCACATGCACAAATCTGTGTACGTAGCCCACTGATGGGCTCCTGGGCACAGGTCACACTTCGGCTTCTCAGTAACTTGCATCTCTCAGTGAATCAGGGTAATTCTCTAGATTCGCTTTCTAAGGTTATCAGAGAATTGCCTTTTGGTTAAAGTAGAAGTCCTACACATACAGTGTATATTTAAAAGGAGGAATTTGTTACTGAGTTTATATCTTCAGTAAAACTTGCCTTCAACCCATCACCAAGTCCTTTGTGTGTTTGTGTTGGAAACAGTGTTGCAAATGCCAGAGGCCAAGCTGTGTAAGAAAGAGGTCTTAAGTCTCCTGTCTCATCGGCCTGCCTTAACGTCCTGAGTGTGGTGATGACAGGCGGCCCAGCCAGATCCAGAATCTGTGTCTAATTTTTATATCCCAACTTCTGTGTCTCACAGTTGCCAGTACCCCCTGGACTGATACACTATTGCAATTTAGTTTCAGTAGGGTGCTTTAAAAAAAAAAAAAAGAATTTAAACAGCAAGTCTTTCCACAGTGTTAGTAATATTTAGTAAGTATTTTAAAACGTTAAATGAGCTACATTGAGACTTGTGTGGCTTTAGACCAGTTTGTATCCTTGGATGTTTTAATTTTTAGATCTGGTTGATGGTCATGCTTTTAGTGTCTGGAGATGGAGAATGGGCTTAGAACTATCATTTCATTGGCGGTCAGATGTGTTTCCTATAGAATTCTTGAAGGTTTGGCTTTCATGGTGCTCCGGTGAGCTGGTGAGATTAACACGGGACTTGGGTCTGACGTGCCATTCTTCCATTTTCGGCCCGGCATTAAGTGGTCCTGACCCTGTGTTCCTTGCAAGAGCTTTGAGAAGCTGCTGCTTCCTTCATTAACAGTCTAACTCAGCCCGGTGCCCACCAGCTGAGGGGTGAAAGCTCTGTATCACAGGTTACCAGATAACGGCCATTAGAGATCCATCTCACACCCTGGTGAGGCCGCTGGGAAACAGCTTGGGCATGTGTAGTGTGAACTTGTGCACTATGGATGGATGTGAGGAGACCTGACAGTGGACGCCAAGTGTGCAGTGCCAGTTTATGTGTGGATAGCACAGTGTTAACTTATTTTTCTTTGGTGTTTTGTTTTGTTTTATTTTTGGTTTTTCGAGACAGGGTTTCTCTGTATAGCCCTGGCTGTCCTGGAACTCACTCCGTAGACCAGGCTGGCCTCGAACTCAGAAATCCGCCTGCCTCTGCCTCCCAAGTGCTGGGATTAAAGGTGTGTGCCACCACCGTCCGGCTTATTTTTCTTTGTTTGTTTCCTCGGAAAAAATAAAGCTTACCCACTAGAAACCGTGAGCTTGTGAGTACCTTCTCCACCCTAGCAAGCTAAAGCTAGGCAAACACAGTTTATGTGTTAATCTCAGAGGCGTATTGTCAACTGTCTTTGAACATCCCTGTCAAGTTGACTGAACTTTAAATATTAACCAAAAATTATTTTCCTGTTTTATCTGAAGAGCAGAAAGTTGGGTATTTACAGTATGTAAATAGAAAGGAAAGCAATTGTCAGTTTCCCTAAACTTCAAGTACCAAATTCTAGTATTTTCTTACTGCACCAAATACATCAGTCTATTGCAGATAACTGGGTAACGGTATAATTAAAAAATTGAGTTTTTTTTCACATACAGCCCTTTGAAATCAAAGTGATTTGCATATAAAAATAAATTCTAGCCTTACCAGTCCATAATTTTTACTACCATCTTAATGCCATGATTAAGAAATAGAAATCAGTCGGGCGGCGGTGGTGCATGCCTTTAATCCCAGCACCTGGGAGGCAGAGGCAGGCGGATTTCCGAGTTCGAGTCCAGCCTGGTCTACAGAGTGAGTTCTAGGACAGCCAGGGCTACACAGAGAAACCCTGTCTCGGGGGGGGGGGGGGGGGGGGAGGCAGGGAAGAAATAGAAATCGGGTCAGATAGCTTTTTCTGAATTTTACAGTGTTAGGTTAAAGCAAGCCCCTCACCCATCCTTGGCTGTGGTCTCTAGTTAAGTCTCTAAATAGAAATGAAAGAAGGTGCTGGGCAGTGGTGGTGCACACCTTTAATCCCAGCACTTGGGAGGCAGAGGCAGGTGGATTTCAAGGACAGCCTGGTCTACAGAGAATCCCTGTCCCGAAAAAACAAAAATAAAAAAATAAATAGAAAAAAAGAAAGAAAGATTCCTAGAATCTAATGAGAAGAACAGTCTGTGGATTCATATTAAGCCCAGTTATTCCATTTTGACAGAGCCAGTTATTGTGTACAGGCAATTTTGTGTTTGTCTTAGGAGACATAACCTCACTTCACAGCCTAGGCTGGTCTTGAACTTAAGAGTCTCCTGCCTTAACCCCTTTTGTGCTGGAATGACAGGTGTGTGCCACCACATTAGGTTTTCGGGGACTTCAAACTTTTTTTTTTCTTTAAACTTGTCACTGATACTCCATTTGTGCCATTGGGCTGGAAGAAAGGAGCTTGGGTTTCATGGATCAAGGATGGTGCTGCCTACGATTCCAGTTTTCAAAGTGTTTTTAGTAATGTTTAATGAGAAGGGAGTATTTTCTTAAAGTAACTATGGTTTTCATCATGTTCCTGAACTTGAGGTTTTTTGGAGCACAGGTTAATAGTGAAAACGATCCATAAATCAGACTTAATACATAGGCAGACAATCTTATCACGTGCTGTACACACACACACACACACACACACACACACACACACACACACAAACAAACACGTGTGTGCAAATCCTAAGTCAGAGAGGGTGTGATGGATCTGACAGCTGCCATGGTCAGTTGCTTTTTATAGCTTGATTGGCATGGGAGAGCTGAGAAATGAGGGGGTGGCCGGAAGAAGAGGGGCGTGGCACCCAACAGTGAAGACTTGGGGAGAGGCTCCAGCCCCTTTCTCCCTTCATCCTCCATGGTGCAGTGTGAGATGGAGTGTTTCGTTTTCTGCTTTGAGATGCTCCCGTTGATAGTAGTGTTGCTGAATCTAAGACATAAAAAGAGAAACGAGGAGCGGATCCTGGGCGAGCCTGGCTTTGAGGGAGGAAGCTGCCCGCTCCTCTGCCAAATTCTTTCCTATTGGATTTTGGACCGGGGCTTTTCTAAGGTGGCACACTGAGTTTTTCCACAAATAGAAGTCAAATAGTATTTCACTTGGGACGTTTGCTTCTTGTGACAAGGAAGAATATCGTTTATTTGATATAATGCAGCCACTGAGTGTACTTCGAAAGTAGCCTAGCTGTGTTTGCGATTGGATGCTCGTCTGGCTGCCGTGTAAATAGTGCCTGTCACCCTCCTGGTACATGCCTGTGTGAGCCTCAGGTCCTCAGGAACACTTTGGACATTAAGAGACCTTTTAAAGTCAGACAAGGAGAATGAAGAAAAACTGTAGCAGAGAGCTGGTAGTGTTGACCTATTCTAGTGCCCTCCAAGATTCTCAGGCGTAGTAATGATGTTCAGCATGAAACTGGCTTTGTTTGTAATTTAATTTTTTTTTAGCAGTATAAATATCAAAAATCTGCAGACCGAGTAAACATATCACTTCAGGGACATTGCATTCTAGCTAACATGTTTAAAAACCTGCTTTTAGGGTGTGAGCCCCCTCCCCACCCCCATTGTTTGAATCAGCCTCAGTTTCTGTTGCAGCCATTCACTTGAAAAGCTGTTGTAGAGCAAGCGCGTGAGAAGACATTTGCCTGCTGCGTGTTCTTGTGGATGCTTTCTGTACACGATGGCAACCATCAGACTACACGTCATCGTGCCTGTCCTGTTCTCCACTGCAGCCTTTCCAGACAGCAAACAGCTTCTTAGTTTTTGTTGTGCAGCCCAGGCTGGCCTCCTGTCTGTCCTGTTCTGGATCTCCTAGGATGTCACCACAGCTGGCTCGTCCTGTCCCTTGACAGTCCCTTTGTTCCTTAGTTACCCTTTCATATTTAGGCCTTTTCTACTACAAATGGAATTCTGTAAAGAGTGACTTTGCACCTGCCCTTTCCTAAGTGCATTTGCATTTGTGTGAGTTAAATGCCCAGTGGAGTCCCCCCCCCCCCCCTAGTTCCTTGTGTAGCCCTGGCTCTCCTGGAACTCACTCAGTTGACCTCACCTCACAGAAATCCACCTGCCTCTGCCTCCCGACTGCTGGGATTAAAGGCGTGCGCCACCACCACCACCCAGCCTGAGAGTTGTAGTTTACTTAGACACAATGCATGAGAATCTGTTTTCTTACTGCTGTGTTTTTGCACGACTGGACCTGAGCGATTCAGAATCGCTGCACAGAGCGATTCTGACTCACATGCTCTTTGCTAAAGTTCTCTTTATATGTGTATTTTATTTGTACGCTGCCAGGATTTTTTTGTTGGTGTTGGACTTTTATACATGATATGAAAAGTAGTAAATATTTCTCCCTGTTTGACAGTTGGCTGTTGTAAGTTTGTTTATGGTGGGTCCTGTGTTTAGCTCATGCAGAGGTTATGTCTTTTTTTTTTATATAGTAAAATTTTTCAAAGTTCTCCTCCATAATTGGAGCTCAGAGTCAAGACTTACTCAAGGATAAAAGAAAATTATCCTTTTTTTTTTTTTTTTTTGGCCCACTTGGGGGCCAAATTGTCTGTCAGTTTCTGTCTCTCTTTTCCTGTGTCTCTGTCTGACTCTGTGTCTGTTTACTTTTCTGGCTCCCAGTTGTTCTAACAGCCTTTAGTGAATAATTTATACTTTTCCTTCGATGGTCAGATCATGTTCAGAGTGCTAACCATGGAACTGCCCGTCAGGTCAACAGAATGCATTGTAGCCAGAATGTCCCTCAAGAGCCCGACTGTAAGAACCGTAGACCTAGTGAGTCACGCTCTTCCTTCATGAGTTACACTGGCTTTCCTACCACACTGCTGGGAGCTGCTTCTTGGTACCTGCAGGAGCCGTCTAGCAGCCTGATCTCTCACAAAGGCCTTTTCTAGCAAACTGCCAAGCAGAGGCTCGGGTAGAAGAGGTGGGACGGCTTTCCACGGGCTGCTTCATGGCCCTGGTTGACTCGTGGGGACTGGAATTGAGTCTCCGGTAATAGTTTCTGTCAGGCACTGTTTCTAGTGGTTTACACAAGTTCAGGATCAAAAGGAGAATGACTAAGGAAGCAAGCGTGGCTTATGAGATGGACAAGCGACAAGGCCTATGAGACAGCCTCTCTTCCAGTTAGTATGTTCCTAATGATTACCTCTAGGTTTTGACCCGTGAAGACCTCTTTCACGCATCACAACAGTTGCAGGTCTCTGTGTTCCATATAGCGACTAAAAGGTATATGGCAAACATTTTTAGCAGTGAGATTTTAGTTGACAGACACAAAATCATGTGAGTACATTTGAAAATAGGAATAAAAAGGCTTGTGGTTGAGGTTTGTGGTTGAGGTTTGCAGAGAGAGGCCTATCAAAGTGCCAGTCACACATTAGATCCCATCCAGTGAGCCAGGCTAGTGGGGGTAAACCCCGTGGGCTGAAGCCCACTTCACAGCAGAGAACACCAGGTCACTGTAAGGCTGACGGAGATAGAGGGATCCTGCTTGATCCATCACTTTTAAACCTAGCCTGGTCTGGAGACTGGGAAGGCCTTTCTGAGAAATTGATGCCTGTTTATTGAAAATGGCTCCTGAGGAGGGCTGCTAAGGGTTAGGACTGAGAGCAAGCAAACTAGCAGGCAGCTTCAGGGTCCCTGGAAGAGCTAATACCAACTTGGACTAGGAGAGGTTGACATTTACTGTGAATTCCTAAGACTTATCGATGGATGCATATGATGTAAAGGGGAATTGGTTCTGTGTCTAGAGGGAACACTAAGTCCCTTTGAGTGCATTGCTCGGTGGGGATTCAGATCTGAGCCCCAAGTTCGAGGGAAGAGTCTGAAATGAAGGCATTGGCTTGGGAGCTGCCATCTTAATGGTGATCATTAATGCAGTGTAGGAAGCAGTGTGACTGCCCAGGAAGTGTGTGGAGAAGTCTGGGGTTAGAACTGCAGCCCGAGGGATGGAGGCTGCTCAGGAGAGCTGTGGCCAGGACCACTCCACTATCCAGATTTCCTTCCAGGCTCCAACCCAGTCACATCTCATCTGTCCTCAGTGTTTAAATTAGAACCCATGTCAGCTGTGAAACTATCTTTTTTTCTTTCTTTCTTTTCAAAAGGCTTTTTAAAAAGGCACTTACAGGAGTCAGCATTTGCTCTTAATAATAATCAACTATACTCCAACACAAAAGATTTTTGACTTGGCAGGCAGTTTCTTGTCTGTTTAAAAAAAGCATGTGTGTGTATTTTTGCTTAGCTGGCTCAGTGAGTGGGTGACTGTTTGCATATATAGTCATGTTGGACAACTACCAGGCTGGCTGTGTGTTAGATGCTAGAAATCAGATTTAACCCTAACCTTAGTGTACCAACAACTTAGTGACAAAAATAAAGGGCGGGTGGATATTGTATAAAGTTAACAGCTTCCCTTTCTCCACTCACATATAAGTTGAACTTTATTGTTAATCCCACCGCCGCCCCACCCCCTTCCCCGTGATAGTGACGTGTGCTCAGCTGTAGGAAGGCAGAACACCGGGCAGAGATTTCCTTCATGTTGTTTGGAAATGTTTGAAAGTACACTTGGTATATACAACTTTGCAGGTTACTACTACTACTTCCTTCTTCCTTTTTTCTCCTTCTCTTCCTCCTCCTCCTCCTCCCTCTTCTCCTTCTTCTCCTCCTTCCTCCTTCCTCTCTTCTTCTTCTTCTTCTTCTTCTTCTTCTTCTTCTTCTTCTTCCTTCTTCTTCTTCTTCCTTCTTCTTCTTCTTCTTCTTCTTCTCCTCCTCCTCCTCCTCCTCCTCCTCTTCCTCCTTCCTCCTCCCTCCTTCCTCCTTCCTTCTTCCTTCTTCCTTCTTCTTCTTCGCCTTAAAAAATGTCTCCGTTTTATCACAAATTTTCTTTGGAAACATTTTTAGTTGTTGTATAAAAACATCTGGACCCTCCAGCGTTGCCTTCTCTGTTATGTTGCCACGTGTTGATTTCTTTCTCCCGCTCCTTGCCTGCGCTCCCCCCGCCTCCCTGCAGTAATGAGCACTCCAGTCTGTGCACTCCTCTGCGCGTTACCTCAGGATTGCTGCCTTGGGTGAATTCATAGGAGTTGATCTGCTGGCAGAATACAAATGTGTCTTATGGACTTCATCATGTTATGAAGACTGGCAACAGCAGGAACAGGTTCCTTTCAGACCTTACTAGGTCCTGCCATGAGTTTTCATTTCCAGGGTCATTCTTTTTATTGCTATTTTGTTTCCGATAACTGTGCCAGCTGATGGGGAGGTAGAAGTACCATTGACTTAATTTATATTGGGTCTGGAGTTGCCGCAAAAATTTAGAGCCCCCTTGTTCAGTAGACCGCTCTTACTGATTTTTATTTTAATGCATTCTTTAACATGTCTTGGCAAGATTGTTAACTTGTCACACCATGCCTAGGACGTGGGGTGTCCTGTGTGATGTCAGTTTTTAAGGAGATACTCCCTAGAAGTCTCTCAGAGGATGGGGGCTGCATGTCTGACTCTGCATCTACACTGGCAGAGAGCCCAGGAGAGACAAAGGCTTTGTAGTAGGAAGTGAGCTTGCTCAGGGCTCAGAAGAGAGTCCTGGGTGTCTGGAGCAAAGGGCCAGCGATTTAGCCAACATTGAGACCAGAGGCTAAAGGGGCATACACAGAGGGGAGGGTCCAGTGCCTTGCAGGAGCCATGCTAAGGACTTTTGAGGGGAGCTAGGAGAGGAGGCAACTGGCTCTCATGTTCCTTTGTTTGTTTTGTTTCTTAAGATCCTTCTGGCTGCTGGGTTGGAGATGACAGACAAGTGATCCTAGACGCAGGGAGATATGTTAGAAAGCTACTTCTGTTGCCCTGGTGACAAGGTTATACGGATTCATTCACCTCTCCTGCACTTTTAGCTAAACGCACATTGTGACTATCAATAGTCAAGATAACTAACTGCCAGGTTTGCCCCATGGAAAACTAAAGCTTGCCAAATGGAAACACTGTACCCAGAGGATTGCCCAAGTCTAACCAGCTAAACCTGGGCAAAAACCGTTTGCACGTCAATCTCAGAGGCTTATTGTCAGCTGTCGTTGAACATCCCTGTGAGATTAAGCTATAAATGGTATGGTGAATTTAGAAGGATGCCTGTATTCCCGTTTTATATCCGAAGAGCCGAAAGTTGGGACATTTGCAGTACTGAAATAGAAAGGAAAGCACTTGTCAGCTTCTCCCAACCTCAAGCATCATATGAATCACGTCAGAGGTTGAATCTTTCCTAGTCCTGTCGTAACTTCAGCGCACAGTAGATGAGCTCAGGGTTTAATGTGTGCTTTGCTTTGTATTATCTTGACAACCTCATGTATGTATCTGACTCCCCAGGCACAGGGACAGGCCTCTGTACTCCCCGTTGTCACAGGACCCATGTGGTCCCTGTGCTAAGCATCCATTATGCTGAGTTACATGGTGCTCTGCAGACAGAGATGAAGTTTGGGAGAACTTGTGCACACAGGGAGACTGGGGAGGTGCGGCACACTTGGGGGGGGGTACGAGGGCCAGGGTAAGACTCCTCCCACATCGTGTAATCCACTTATTTCATTCCGTGTTGCGGTTCGATAGGAAGCACCTCACCTAGTGAAATGGAATGAAATTGACATTGCAGGGCGCTGTCTTTTGTTTCTATCATGGGACCATCTTGGGAAACGTAGGGCCCTCCTTCGTCTCTCAAAATGAAGAGTTTTAGAGTTCTGTGACATTTGCTTGCTTTTAAGTTGGCATCCAATTCTTGCGCTTTGTAAATTTGAAAAAAAAAATGTAATTTTCAGTAAGGTATTTAAGGTCAATGTAAAATAATTCGGTTCTTGATTCTTTCGTCATGATGATGATGTTTTGATTCGGGACAGTTCTGCCTGGGCTTGGCCTTTCCTCCCTCATCTGGGCATTGCCGCCGTTTTCTCTCACCGGACACACTCTTGTGTAGGATGTGAGGGTCGTTCCCTTAGGTCTCTGCCTTTTCTTCATCTTCCTCTGCTCTGCACAGATGTCCCTAACTCTTCTTGGCCGTCTCTCGAAGGAGCGTGCGCTCTGCCTCCTGGTGGCCTGAGCCCCCTCCACCCCCCACCCCCGGTCCCCCGGTGGGATTGCCCTGGTCTTTTAGTCACCCATGTTCAACAGCCTGGTCAGCTCGTCAGCTCAGACTGTCTTCACTGGCCTCCAGCCTGCTGGTTCTTGAGCCGCAGCACTGGGACACAGCAGGCAGTGAGTGCACAGTCCCCGCAGTTCTATAACTGCCTTGGTGGTCTTCTTTTCGTTTTCTCGGGGCCTTCTCCATTGTCCTCGTTTAGCATCCACAGTTGAGACACTTGATTATTAGCGAGAGAAACTGGTGATGAGCTAGGCTCTAAGACCACTTATCTCCTTCACAGCCGCAGCTTCCTTTACTAAAACCCTCTCTCGCAGCACTCAGCTTAGACAGCATTAGTGGCCGCTAGGGGGCCCTCTTGCTCCTAACAGAGCGCCTCCACACAGTGCCTTCTCTTGTTTATCTTTTCTCAGGATCCCTGCTTCCTCTTCCCCATTAAGGGACCACATCTTGCAGGCTCTACCCAATGAGATGCCCTCTTCCTTTGAAAGCACTGCATGCATTTTTTTTGTTGTGCTTTTAACAAGTTCCTGCCTACCTTCGCTTCTTACCACCCTCTTTGCTTTCTTCATCTCTAAGTTGGGAGCAGTTAATACCCACCTCTGGGCTATTGTGAGGACTAAGTATGTTAATATATGTTTAAAAGACTTTGGCTTGCTGATAGTCCAGCTTTCGGCCTCTGCTTCCCATCGTTGGGGTCACAGATACCCACCACCAACTTCAGCTTTTTCCCTGGGTGCTGGAGGTCAAACAGTCTGTCCCTGTGCTGGTTTTTTTTTTTTTTTTTTTGGTTTTGTTTTGTTTTGTTTTTGTTTTTGTTTTTTTTTAAGTGGGTGCAGGAGATATGAACTCCAGTCCTCTCCTGCTTGTGCAGCAAGCATTATATTGATTGAAATATCTTCCTAGCTCCATTAATACATGTTAAGATTAAAAATCCGCCCCTAAGTACCTCCAGGACGGGGCATGTTTTAATCGTTCTGTGACTAGCCCCATAGAATCTAGCATGGTGTCTTAAACGTAGTTGGCACTTCCTGAAGTACCTTTTGAATCAAATTGAAGTTTATAAAAAAGCCGAGTTATCCAATAACAGCCAAAGTCTTTTAACCATATATTAACTTACTTAGTCTTCACAATAGCCCAGAGATGAGTACTGAAATGTGCGAAGGGTGTTTTGAAATGCGGTCCTTTAAGCCAGCACAAGGCAGTTTCATCAGTCAAAGTGAGGTCACTGAAAAAACTTTCTGGGATCGTTTAACAAAGAGCATGTGGTTTCCTTGTTTAATTATATGGTTTGGATAAAACAAGCCTAATGTCGTTTTAACAAAAATACACATTTTAACCGAAACCATACAAAGATGACGACTATGGAGCCCCTGGATGCCAGAACAGCACATAGTTTTAATACTTGGAGAACATAGTCAATCGTTCGGCGGCCTCTGTTGGAGACAGCCTTCTGCATGCCTATATGCAGAGCACAGCTGCCCAGGAGCAGTGTGGAACTGTCTCCCGGTACAAGGGTTCTCAGCTCCCTCGCATGCTCATGCATTTCGCTAGCAAATTCAACTAGGGTGTTTAAGAAGGGGTGTTGAAGATTAAGGTTTGCTGCTGGCCTCCATGTTAAATCTCGGACGGTTTAAACATATGATGTCAGTTTGGGTATCAGTTTTATTTTCCATGATCTTGATTGAAGGAATGATAGCCATTATCACTGGGGCAAATGATACCCTCATTTCACTTTAGATTATTTTTCATCCGTTCACTGAAGACTTTAAATGGAAAGTTTCTGGAAGCTTTAAAAGTACCTAACGGGTTAAAATAATGCTAATAATTCTTCTCTTGGAGAAGACTTTTATCCTAGTAAGCAAAGCCGGATTGAATGGCCTGAGCTGGTTTTATTCCCCTGGACAATATCAGGTTACAATGTATACCCTCTTCCAGGCTGGAGGTCTTCCATGTGTTTGGAAGTACTGGTAGGAAGCACCAGCAGGGGCTCTGTTTTACCTTGGCTGGGATTCCTGCATGAAGTCCAGGCATATTAACTGGCATGCTTGACAGGGTTGTCTCTCTATAGGAATGCAAGCTCTGTTTTGTCCGGACAGTATTAGCGTATTTTTAGTGGTGAAGTGTCTCAAGTGTTTCTAATTGAAATAAAAAGCAGAAACAGCCAGGAATTCTGAGGTTGGGTTTGAGTAGCTCAAGTGGAGGGAGGGAGAGGATCGAGTGACCGTGATGGGATACTTACGACCCACATTATCAGTGGCCAGCTTTGCTTCCGTGTCACCTGTCTATACCGCCTTTGTCTCAGAGTAAAGATGTCTCTACAGCAAATGCTCCGGTTTGCTCTGCATTAGAGTTGGAAATACCGAAAAAAAAATTTATGTTGTAGATTATATCTTCACCCCTTCTTTTCTCAAACTGACGACATCTTGGGCCTCGGGATGATTTACAAACCTATTAGCAACGACAGCTCTGTGAAAATTCAAAGGTATTTGCGTATGGCTTCTTGTACTTTGGGTAGAGACCATTTATTTTCTCCCTTTTTCTACCAAGTTTACTTAGGTTTATAGATTCCAAGAATGGAGCCCCAGCAGACTTCTAGGGGCTCCATCTTTATGTCCTCTGCTTTAATCTGTATCTTGGGGGTACCTGCCCGGGAGCAGAGCTAGCAGCCTTCATCCTAGGCTTAGATAACTTGAGAAGTACCGGTTATGGACGTTTGCATTGTAAGGCTGTCCAGAGTGCTCCCTGTGCTAATAGGGTCCTGTGGCTGACTTTCCCAAGGCGTGTTTGTGCTGTGCGAGCTGTGCCCGCCCGCCCGCCTGCCTAGTCTCACTTTCCTCTGTTTATCACTGTCTTACAACTGCAGTTAGTCACAATGATCAATCAGGCAAATGCTGAACACCTTTGGTAAGCCCACTACTGCAGGGGTCCAGGGGAAGTTGTCTGTGGTCTTTAGTTTACATGCCTGGTGTTGCACTGTGAATCACTGAAATTAATTTATAAATATTTGAAAAGGGCAGGTTTTTAAGGTATAGGCCAGAGAAAATCGCCATGTGGAGGAAGGGTTCATAGTAGCAGAGTGGCCTGACTATAGTAGCAAGGGTCGTGGAGCCAGGCTCAATCTGCATATTGGTTCCATGATGTGCTAGCAAGGTGAGCTTGGTCGGGTAACTCGATTCCAGTCTCCGTTTACTTGGCTGTCAAGTGGGAACAGAGCAGTCTGCCTGCTGGATTTCTTTACTGAAGTTTCTTGAGAAGTTTGATGGCGTCTGTGTGAATGGGTTGACCTTTGTTTCATGGTCCTAGAATGGCACTACTTAAGGACTGTCCTCGGGTGGTGGGAAAACCACCTCTCAGTCTTCTGCATGCAGTAGTTTGGTGAAAAGCCTTAGTTAAGAGGTAAATAAGTTAACATATTATAAACCATGTAGGTGTAGTGCTTATCATCTTAACTGTTACTGGACTCGGTTTTGTCTCTGCAAAGCATATAATCTTTCCAGGTTAATATGCTCAATACTCCCATTCCCTACTTTCCAGATTTCCCAATTCCATGCCCGTGAGACTCAGTTTGTCTCCTAGGCACTCGGTGCGGGCAGTGGCAGCTTAAGTCCCTTCCCTGGCGAGTTAGGACCACTGTGTGACTTCCATCTACCCCCTGCCTCCAATTCTTGGTTTAGATTCAGGATTCTGTTGTTTTGGGGTTTTTTTGTTTGTTTGTTTGTTTTGTTTTGTTTTTTGCTTTTCTACCTATTGTGTTTTACTCCCTTCCTAGCTTGGGTGTTCTGGGTTACACTGCTGGTCTTCTCATTCATCCCATTTGTGTTATCAACTTTAAAAGTCTGAAATTATCCTAAGACCAACTTTCAAAGGAAAACAAAACCGAATCCCTTAGATTTCAACCCCAGTTACTACCCATTCCACTCCTCACGATGTACATGAACTATCGTCCTGTAATTTTAGATTTGTATTTAGTCATTCTACAAGTTTGATGTTACCCACGCAACAGTTGCATTTTCCTTTATTCCAATGATTTGTCAACTGTACCTTCTGATTCATACCTTTCTAATTGGGTTGGCTTACTTTTCTTAATGAGATGTTTTAGATGTTTCACAGCAACAAATGGCAGGAAGATTTCATTTTGCATCCTCTCTGTTTCACTCTCTTGAAGTATTCAGTCCCCGGGTCCCCCACTCTGGCTTTGAAAGTGACCCTCATTAGCTAGTCTTTCTGAACCAGTGGTATGTTTTTGAAATGTCTCCTAGGAAAACTAATAAGAAATCTAGTATTTACTACATACGGCTTTGAGGGTTTTTGTTTTGTTTTGTTTTGTTTTTTAATTGAGAAGACCACTCCTATTGGCAGAATTGTTGGACGGTGAAAGGCCGAAATAACTCAATCGGCTGTAAATGTCAGGACGGCCGCCCCTGCTGTATTTGGAACATTACTTAAAACCTTCTTACAAGTATGTGTATGTCTAGGTC
This sequence comes from Mus musculus, assembly GCF_000001635.26. Lineage (NCBI taxonomy): Eukaryota > Metazoa > Chordata > Mammalia > Rodentia > Muridae > Mus > Mus musculus. Next base: position 76,471,234 of record NC_000080.6, read on the forward strand.
GTGCCAACATCTCTGGATCATGTCCACCGTCACTGCCTCCCGCCACGACTCCCCAGGATCCCTCCCTCATATCTCCGAGTCCATTCCTTCCTTTCATAATTTTTTAATGAACGTACGTTTTTGAAAACCATCGAGTCCAGCTAGCGCCATCCATGTGTGCACAAGTGTGGGCTCATCCACTGGAGAATGCGGCTCCTCACCAGTGACCATCCTAGAGAAAGCGGCTCTCCCAAGGCAGTAGCTGCTTCACTAGGGGCGGGGCCTCGGGAGCCCCTCCCACCTCTCGCCGGCCTTCTGATCTGGCTCGACCTTGTGCAGATTGAGTGTTCAAGCGTGCAGCAGCCACATCGTGACCGGAGACTCTGCCCTGCGATCTGTCCTTACATCCTTTCCTCCTTGTGTCCCGTTCATGGCTGAGGGCTCGTGGTAGCTTCTTAGCGGCACTGTGAACAGTCAGGCATAGATGCTTCTCTGACTAAGGTTGGGAGCCACGCCAGGCTATGGATAGAAATGTTTAGAAGGCAGTTTGGTAAAGTGATCATGTAGAAAAACAACAGTAACAACAGATACCAGTAGATTCTTCCTGGCCTGTTACATCCCTAGATAAGGATTTTGCCTAGGTCTATAGTATCAAGTATGAACTCCCTCCTGTGGAGCATGCCAGCATCAGTCAGGATTGCTGTTGCTTACCCTGATAGACAGTCTTGTGGCTACACCCCCACTTGATAGTCTTTCCTGACAAGCGCTACTGTAGCAAGTGAGGGTCCAGCACTGAAGTCAGGGCACTGATGTCTTTCTCTGGCTGCAGTCCGCCTTGCCCCTTCAGCACTGTGACAGCAGGGACTTTCCGGGCAGTTTCAGATTGATCTGCGTCCTGTGGAGTTTCTGCAGCACGCTATCGCTGCAGAGCTATTGTAGGTAGGTAGGAGCGGTGACGGGAGCCTGTGCTGCCTTGGGTGTCTCTGAGACCTGTCTGACAGTAACACTCGGGGAGGAGATTCCTGCCTACCACTGAAATTTTCGTTTAGTAATTCATGTCCTTCTGGGAACAGCAATTACAAATGTAGGGTACTTCTGTTCAAACTCTCCCTTGGAAAAAGATTATATTTTCAGTGTGGTTACCAACTAGTGGGGTTTCAGATGGGCTTCTACGAAAATGAGAATGCTGAGAACTAAACGTTTAAGCAGGAATGGGGAGGGGATGGGAGAGGGCTTAGCTTTTGTTTAGTATTCTGTTTATATTACTTCCCCCCCCCCCAGCAAACTTGTACTTGGAATGTTACTTAAAACCTTACAAGTATGTGTATGTCTAGGTCGTGCCAACGTCTCTGGATCACGTCCACCATCACTGCCTCCCACTACGACTCCTTAATGACAAACAGGCAGAGCTCCCATTCTCTTAAGTTTTATTTTCTGTCCGTCGTCCTGTGATGTCATGTAAGTGGAGCACCATGTGTCTTCTGTGGTTTCAAGACACATACCCCATGGTGAGCAGCCTCTGTTGACTTACAGTGCCGTGGGAGGCACCCCTCAGCCAGTGTCAGTGTGGTGCAGTAGCAGTCAACAACTGGACTAACTTCTAGAATGGTGTGTAGTTGCCTCATGCTATCAACATTCCGTTGTGTTTGCTGTGATTATTACAGGCTTAGCCATTTCTGTCATTAGCTGCCTTTCCATCCTAGACTAACAAGAAAGAAATGCTCAGGCACATTTCTTGCCACAGACCAACTAAAGTTCTGTGCACGTCTACATCAGTTGGAAGCTCTTGGGATGGGTTAGTGGGGCAGGGGACGAGGACTGTGTGGTATACTCTGCAGCTTGCAAATGATCATGTTCTGCATAGTCCCATGTAGAAATGAAATTCTTATAGAAGGAACTGGTTTCAAAGAAGATGTTAGCATTTCTGGAATTGACGGGAGCTATCTTCCGCCTGTGAGGCTGAGTTGAGGGCGCTTCAGTGCATTCATGCACTTTCGGCTTTACCTGCTCATACTCTCTCCGTTCTTACTCCATTTTACTCTACATGTACTTTAAATTTAAAGTTTAGGTTAACAGAGTAAGGTCTCATCACGGCCTTTTCACACACAGATGGCTTTCTACTCTAGGCATTGCTTTTTTAAACGTGGAGCTTTGTGGCAGCATATTTCTTATATTTAACATTTCCTAATTTTTTTTATTAAAGCAATGCATCTTAAAAATAGCTGTAATGGGTGTATAAAGTGCCTGTGTATTCAGAGTAATGAAAGCAATGTCCTAAAAATTACAAAGTATTACATAAATAAAATCATTAGGTAGCAGGGGTTCTACATATAGAAATAAGTTGTAGGATATGGAAGGCATTCTAATAGGACATGGTGTGTTGGCGCCACCTGCTGTCTTGTAGGCATAATTTCTTCTTGGTGTACATCTGGATCTGTTTTTTTTTTTGTTTTTGTTTTTTGTTTTCCCCTGAAGCCTTGTCCCATAGCTGGGGCATTGCTGTGGGGACTTTCATTTAGTCTCTGCTGTGTGGAATCTGGGTGTTTGGCTGTTCTAACGACAGTGTCTGTTCCAGGTTAGCCAGTGTTTGGAAGTCTGACTTCAGAGTAGTCCGAGGAATGTTCTTGATAGCTTTAAAACTTACTGATCATGCTACCGTTCACACTTCTTGGTTTAAAACACTCAAATTGATCATGGTGACAAAGACTACTGGATTAAAACGGGCTGAGCGAGGTTATTTCGAGTTTCTTGAGTTCATTTGCTGCCTTTTTCACTTCTCATATTCAGCATTTCTGGGTCCTTCCATATACTTTGGTTTAGAGAAATAATCTCAAATTCTCAGGCTAACCAAACTTCGGTATGTTAACATACAATTTATGTAAGATTTTGTTAGCTTGTTCTAGCCTTTTTAAACCTCAAGGTTAGCTACATTTTGTTTCTTGTGTTTCTTAACACATTTTGTAGTTTTATTCTACATGAAAACTTATTGTTGCTACCTTGGTGTACAGGTCTGCCCAGTATTGAGTGCACAGTAATTATGGGGGAGCTGTGTCTAAAGTTATAGTTGTTATTTTATTGTTTTAGAATTTAACTTCTTAAAAAAAAAAAGATTTGTTTATTTATGAGTACACTGTTGCTGTTCTCAGATACACCAGAAGAGGGCATCAGATCCCATTACGGTTGGGGTTGGTTGCAAGCTACCAAGTGGTTTCTGGGAATTGAACTCAGGACCTATGGAAGAGCAGTTAGTGCTCCTAACTGCTGAGCTATTTCTCCAGCCCCCAGAACTTAATTTCTTTTTTCTTTCTCTCTCTCTCTCTCTCTCTCTCTCTCTCTCTCCTCTCTCTCTCTCTCTTTTTTCTGAGACAGGGTTTCTCTGTGTAGCCTTGGCTATCCTGGAACCCACTTTGTAGACCAGGCTGGCCTCGAACTAAGAAATCCACCTGCCTCTGCCTCCCAAGTGCTGGGATTAAAGGTGTGCGCCACCACTGCCTGGCTAGTGATGTTATTTTTATTCTCCATCTTAGAAAATACATTAGAATGATTTTAACTTTAACTTTGATTGGTCAATGATGATTAATTTCTTAGTAAGATGTGTTTAGGATAATTTTTTTTAATTATTTATTTATTATATCTAAGTACACTGTAGTACACTTCAGACACACCAGAAGTGGGTATCAGATCTCATTACAGATGGTTGTGAGCCACCATGTAGTTGCTGGGATTTGAACTCAGGACCTTCAGAAGAGCAGTCAGTGCTCTTAACTGCTGAGCCATCTCTCCAGCCTGAAAAGTCTATTTTTATGCTAGCTTTAATTATTAAGTATTAAGCGATTATACTTTAACATTGGCTATGTTTTTAAACTTAAGGATTATCTCTGAGTAGAAGGCCTCTATTATTTGTTTTTACATGTGTTTATTTTTATCTTTTTTTAAAATTTATTTTATGTATATGAGTACACCATTGCTCTCTTCAGATACCAGAAGAGGGCATCAGACCCCATTACAGATGGTTGTGAGCCACCATGTGGGAGTTTGGAGTTGAACTCAGTACCTCTGGAAGAGCAGTCAGTGCTCTTAACTGCTGAGCCATCTCTCCAGCCCCCATGCGGCTTCTTTAGTGGGTCTCACTATAGCCTAGGCTGATCTAGAACTTTATGGTCTGTCCGCCTCAATCTTCCAAGTGTTTGGGGCTATAGGTGTGCAGTACTCACCAACAGCATTTATTCACAATGGTCGATGTGTCGAGTCATGTAGTTACGAATACTCTTTTGTAATAAATATGTAGCGAGGAGATGGCACCAAGTTTGCTACATAGACACAAGAACCTGAGTTGTGTTTCCCAGCACCCACATAAAAGCTTAGAGGGTGGAGATGGCCAGATCCAAAACAGTGAGCTCCAGGCTCAGTGACCCTGTCTCAAAGAATAAGGTGGAGAGTGGTGGGGAAACAGGTAGTGTTGATGTCTGTCCTCCCCACGACATGCGCAGGGAGAACATACCTGTGCATACTGCACACATACATACATACCTCCCCCACACGCATACTGTATTCACACATACATACCACAAATACACACATATCAAACACACAATTAAAATATAAAAGTAAAATACTAGCGCACACGATCATTGCTTTTGCATATTGACGATTTTTAGATAATCAACAAAAAAAGGAGAGTCAACTTTAATAGTTACCTACATATATTATGTTACAAATTTATACTTTGTCCACGGACGTAGAGCTAACACTTGTGTTTTCTGAGGCGATTTTGATGGTTTGGTCCTTGGGTTCTTGGAAAGAAGCTGCACCCGTGGCTTTACGGTTCGCGTACGGTTTGCTTCTGTGGTTGCTGAAGTAGGAGCTGGGTGGACATCAGTGCCTCGTTTCCTGTTACACCAGTGATCACATCGTGGTTGAGTTTGAAAACCCTAAATCTGTTTTGCCCTCAAGCTCTGTTAGAATATTAATTTTCAGTGACTGTATGATCTATGTTTTGGTGGCAATTGTCATCATCGGCTTATTTGGGACACTGGGTCCTTTTCCCTCCTCCCTCCTCCCTCTTCTCTCCTCCCTCCTCCATTCTTTCCTCTTCCTCCTTTCTTCCCTCTCTCCTTCCCTCAACTTCTCCCTTCCCTCTTCCTGTCAGCTCTTTTCTCTTTTCTTTCTCCCTCCTCCCCTCCTCTTTCCCTCCTCCCTTCTTTACTTCCCTCCTCCCTCCTCTCTCTCCTCCTTCCTCCCTCCTCTGTCCTCCCTCCTATTCTCCCTCTTCATGTCTTCCTTCCCACCCTCCTTTCCTCCTAATCTTTTCTCCTCCCTCCTTCCCTGTTAGATTTTCTCCTCCCCAAGTCTTCCTTCATTCCTAAATCCTTTTGCTGTTTACCACTAGTTTTCCTCTCGCCATACAAACACATTTCAAGGCCTGCGGAAACTCTCACTGAATCTCTCTGAGGTCTAGGGTTGGGTAGATATGGTCAACAGAGGTCATAACGGTTAACTCGGAAAGCCCCATGACAATCTCCTGTGCCCCTTAACCCTTTGAAATGGGGTAAATACCTCTACCATGTATCATGGCATTTTTTTACTCTTTCTGTCATAGTGTGTCACCATAAATAAATTAGGCTGCTTCCCCTTTAAGTAGAAACTGCCTCGAGGGTCAGATGGAACTTGAGAACTTTCATCTGAAGCACTTGTTGGTCCCCCAGGAGTGTCAGTTGGACCTGGTGTGGGGAGCGGGGGCAAAGGCAGGCTTGGAGGACGGCCACCATTGTATACATGAAGCCTGTACTGTGATCTAGAGATAAGAGCGTTGTGAGTACTAACTGTGGCTCTAGTAAGGGATGAACTGGCTCCCCACCCCCACTCCCCCACACACTGGTTTTTACCTGGGGAGGCAGTTGGCTGCTGTCCTCTTGGAGGTTGGCATTAAGTCCAGTTCAGCCATTTTGTTTTCTTTTTCTTAGTTAGGAAATCTTTTTTTTTTTTAATTATCTATTTATTTTGTTGTAGCTTATCAAAAGACCCTCACTCACAAAGACCACAGAAATTGCCATCGTTGCAAAACGCATGAGGAATTTACTTATCCAACAGGTTGGGGAACCCCCTCTCAGCACGCAGGCTGGAGGAGAGACCCAGAACAAAGAAAGGACACACTTTTTATAACTCTGTAAGGGCCAGATATAGGCACCAGTTTAGTCTGGCTTATTTTAATTGGTGTAGCCAATAACCTTTTTAGATACTGGTTGGTTTGTGGAGGGTGACTCTCATTTTGTCTGTCCTTGAGGTTTTTAGTATGAGGCGGGACAAAGGAATTGTTAATCTTGTTTTGGAAGCTTAGTAATTTTGACCGTTAAAACTATGTTTCTATATTTGTTTAGTCAGCCAGCTTTTTTATCTGACTCTGTACTTGGCCTGCTAGTACAGTTTGGAAAGTCCTTTTGAAGGGGGAAGGTACTGGGTAGTCTTGAATTTATTTTGGATATTACAATTTCATATATATGAGTACACTGTAGCTGTATAAATGGTTGTGATCCTTCATATGGCTGTTGGGAATTGAAATTTTAGGTCAACCCCACTTGCTCTGGTTGCTATGGCCCAAAGACTTATTATTTATTATTATACATAAGTACACTGTAGCTGTCTTCAGACACACCAGAAGAGGGTGTCAGATCTTATTGTGGGTGGTTGTGAGCCACCATGTAGTTGCTGAGATTTGAACTCAGGATCTTCAGAAGAGCAGTCAGTGCTCTTACCCACTGAGCCATCTCGCCAGCCCTAGTTAGGAAATCTTAAGAGCTACTTTAAAAATACTTGGAGGACTGGATGGCGATGGTGACAAGAGGAGTCTTTTGCTTCAGTTGGCAGATAAATTACATGAGATTCTTTCTAAAGCCTAGCGTGACGGTACAAGGTCATGAGCAAGTCCAGCAGCTTGGAAGCAGGGGCAGGGGGATAGGGAGATGTGAACAGTTTGTTCTCCATAGAGTTCCCAACCAGCAAGTGCCATCCAGTGAGACCTTCCCTCCCTCTTTCCTCCTCCTCTCCCTCCCTCCCTTTCTCCCCTCCCCCCCTTTTTTTGTTAAAGGCAGGCTCTCTCACTGTCTAGCTCTCCTTGCTATGTAGACCAGGCTGGCCTCAAATTACAGAGCTCCACCTGCCTCTAAACCCCTAGCACTTTGACTAAAGGTGTGTGCTACCACACCCAGAGTAAGACTTTAGAAAGAAAGAAAGGAAGGAAGGAAGGGAGGGAGGGAGGGAGGGAGGGAGGGAGGGAGGGAGGGAGAGAGAGAGAGAGAGAGAGAGAGAGAGAGAGAGAGAGAGAGAGAGAAAGAGAAAGAGAAAGAGAAAGAGAAAGAGAGAAAAGAAATTGAGTTGAATAGCACAGTTAGCTCTTAACTTTGATACCAGAGCTTAAACCATTTTGAATTATTAATACCATACTCGGAGGGTAACTGTGGCTCCTCATGTTTTCGTTCTTAAGACCCGGTGCTTAGATGTTTGCTGTGTGTGTGTGGGTAAGAGGGAAAGAGACACAGATATACCATTGTATGCCATTGGTGCTGAGGGGCTGAGGGGCTGAAGGGCCGGACAGGAAGGTGGGGGGAGACTCTGACTCAGCATGAGGAATGCTGACTCATCCTGAGGAATGCTGGCTCACAACGGGAGAGAGAAGCCTTTCTCTGGAGATTTGGAGATAGTCAGTTTTCCAGTTTCCTTCAGATGGAATTGTAGAGCAGAAAAAAAAAGTAATGATCTCCCTGCTTCTCGCCTACAAGTTTTGTTTTGTTGTTTGTGAAGAACAAAACAGAACAAAGGAAAACACTTCGCCAAAAGATGGAATCCTTATCTGAAAAAAAAGACGTTTGGAACAGATTCTCCATTTTTGTCTCTGTAGCTTTTGTCCATCCTGTCCAGGTTTAATAACTAAATCCTTGGAAGCAGGAAGTACATTAGCACTGTTCTAAGAGTTTGTCAGTCCCTTAGGCCGTAGGATTATTTCCTCCCCAAGGTGGACACGCAGACTGTTATAGGAACCCGGAAAGGACCAGACCCAGGGCCATCGGAAGCTCTGTGGATCGCACTGAGCCACATTCACAAGGAGTTTCTGTAACCTGGCAGCCCATGTTCTCACAAGAGCCACGGCTAACCCTCAGCGTCAAAGGAGGCTGTGTTTCCCCAAAGGCTACTGCTTTCTGAAAAATCCATGACTGCAGCAGGTACTCGGAAAAAGTCAATGGTTTTTTCTGTCTTTTATTCGCTATTTTAGACCAGGCTCTTTTGTGGCAGTTTGTTATCAAGAAGTAATGAGTAGATTCTTCTGAGAGTTTGGACTCATTGCAGTCTAATTATGAAATAGTAAAGATTGTATAGGAATTCTCCTTCATAGGGTAAAATTGGTCCAGTGGTGCTGTTGGTGGGCAGTGGAGTTGCCGTGTTGTGTTCATTAAGCATAGGTGGTGGCTATTGTAACTAAGAGGGGATGAGACCCCAAGTTTATTCCACTATCTACGGGAGCAATTCTGCTCATGTCTAAAGAGAAACTTTAGTTTTGATTCCAAATGATTTCACTAAATAAAACATTAATAACAACCAGTTGAATGAATGCTAGTGGACCTCTCCACTAATATTTAATGTTTTAGAATGGATATGTTATCTTGATTACTGTTTTTTAATATCTAGTATATTTTAGTACATTTAGCTCGGAGGTTGTAATTCTGCATGTGTTCCACAAGGTGGCAGGCTTGTATGTTTGTAGGTTCCCTTTGGTTCCGTGCAGAGCAAGCTCGTGGTTATGCAGAAATCAAAGTTTTTCTGTTAAATGTTAACTGTTTTATATAGCAGAGCTTTACAGTTTAACTTTTATGATGGAATGCTCTCTGAGCCTCATCCCAGGCTTTCCTGGTGTCTTAAACGGTACAATGTAGTGTGGTTGTTATCAGGAAACCCTCTAGATAGCAGTGACTGCGTAGACTAAGGACTAAGATGGAGCAGTGAGGGGTGGAAGGGAAGGGATAGAGGCCCTGGCAAGGGCATGCACCTGGGCAGTTAAACGCTGCCTGATTCCATCTTGCTTTTTTTTTTTTTTTCCTTTATTTGCGTTAGTTTTCCTATTAATAATGCCAAGTGCTGGTCTCTAGTCTAGTGTGATAGAACATGGCTGCTTTCTGCAAAATTAAATAGCACACAGTGGCAGGCCAGCCCTGCCTTCTCTCAGGGGTTTTGTCATATCGGTTGAGGGGAGGAAGGCACTGTGACGTCTTGAGTTTTATTTATCACAGGCCACTGTGGCAAGGTGACACACCGTGGTGCTGGGAGAGGCGTCCTGTAGATGTAAGGTCTCATCTAAAGTATGCTAAGGGGTCTTTCCTGCAGTCCTTGAGCCTCTCGTGTGTAGACAGTTTGTTTGGAGGAGATGACACGGAGTACGGGGGTGGCTCACACTGAGTTTGGCTGTTCAAAGCAGTTTGTGGTTCTGGTGACACAGCATTGGGTAAGTCGTCTGTCTCCTGGACCAGAACATTAGTGTTCATCAAAGCTTCGCTCTTCCCTGCTTCCGGGTCTGTGGTGGTTTTGTGAGTCTGTACGGTAGCCAAGTTGTCTACTGACGTTGTTCCTGCCATTAGTTATTTGCATGTTTTTCCAGTCTTAATGTAATTTATAGGTGCTGGAGAGATGGCTCAGCGGTTAAGAGCCCTGACTGCTCTTCCAGAGGTCCTGAGTTCAATTCCCAGCAACCACATTGTGGCTCACAACCATCTGTAATGGGATCTGATGCCCTCTTCTGCTGTGTCTGAAGACAGTGACAGTGTACTCATACATAAAATAAGTAATTCTTTAAAAAAATAAAGGTAATACATAGAATTCACTGGCCCAAGATTAAGATCCTATCTGTGGTTTCATGAGCGCTGAGAGAGCAGTGGCTAAGGTACTGATGATTCAAGGCAGCCCTCTGCTTTTCTGGGTCTCTGTAATGTCCCAACACTGGCTCTGCTGTGGATTTTACACATGGCTGCAGTAGTTATCAAGTCATGGGAGTGTTTCCCCCAGTGTTGCACTGGCTGCACTGTCTCTTACACGCACACTATAGAGAAGCCACCAGCCGTTATGCAGGAGCTACGTTTTGCCTGACCATGGACCATGGACACTTGAGCCTCTCTTCCCAGCTTTCCCTAGTAGCAGGACTCTTAACCTTGTGGTGGGCAGGTGTGTAGATACGGAGGCTAGGTGCTTAAAATATATGGATAGCTTTATCTCATAACTATAAAATGTAAACATTTTCCTTTTAGCTAGGTATTATATGCTTTTGAGTAATTGGTCCACTGCCTTAGTAGACTGTAATCCTGTAACTTATCCTTACACTAACTTTAGACTTGGCTGAAAATCTTGGGGCCTCTAGGGCAGAATTTTGTAAAGCTAACTTTACACTGTGAAACGAATCAGGTTCAGGATATAGCTGTGTTTAGAACACGTTATCCAACGATGTAGCTCATCTGAGATAGTAGGGAATCTGACATTTACTTCTAACATTGCGAGTATCTTATTATAAGGACTCAATGTGTTAGCCTACACACCTAAGTAATTTTTGTTATCTTTAATATAGCTTAAAATCCACTTGTTTTTAATGAAGGAATTTTGTCAGAATGAATTGCTGTTGAATGTCTAATAAAGAAGTTGAGCTGGGTGCAGACTGAGTCCCAGGCTTCAGACTGGAAGGCTGCCCTGTAGGTGTCCACAGTCGCTCGAGGGCTTGCAGCAAAGCAGGCTGCAGGGATACATAGGCCTGCGTTCCCCTGCATCCCCCTAGAGCACGGGGTAACGCTGATCTAGAAGCCTTGCTGTATAAGGCTGTGGCAGGGTGGTGGCAGGGCTTGCCAGGCGAGGTTAAGGAAAAGAATGTTAAGTAGAATTTATTATTATTTGGGGTGAGTCAGGAACAGAACACTTAAGCAGAAGCCAGTTTTGTGATTGTATCCTTCGATGTATAGAAATCTTTTAATTAATTTCATACATGTACTGAGGAAACTGGATTGCTTTCAGTACTAACCAAATTCTCTCCAGAAAGTCCTTGCCTATTCTCGTATCTAGAGCTGTGTTCCCTGTGGTTTTGTGTAACAGAGTCAGTTTCGAGTCATACGTTACAGTCATTTATCAGTTTTGAATTGATGTGTGTGTGTGTGTGTGTGTGTGTGTGTGTGTGTATGAGTATGAGGAATGGGGGCGGGGGGAGGGAAAGGGGCTGGAGTTAGGGATTGGTTTAATTCTTTTTCATGTGGATATCCTATTTCTTCCTATTTCTTCCAGAATCTTCTATTAAAAGCTCTGTGTTTCCCCACTAGATGCTTCTGACAGCTTTGCCAACACTGGTTGGTTGTAGCTGCTGTCCCCTAAATGAGTGGCATTGTAACTGTGTCTTCAGCAGTTCATCCCATCTGTCTGTCAGGCCAGCTACTTCAGGGGGGTGGGGAGCATGGGAAGGCGGGTGGGCCACTGTGGCACTGCTCTGGTCAGAAGCAATACCGTGTAGCGTGCTGTGATGGTGGAGAAGGAAGGCATTCTGTCAGTCCTCCGGTGGTGGTTTTGGCAAAAGCGTCACATTCAGGAATGGCAAATGGCATAAGCAGAGTAGATCTCTACTCCAGCAAGGACAAGGTGTTTTCCTTCCCGTGGAGGAAGCCATCCAGTGTGGTCCTTCACTGATTTGCCTTTGTTGATCTCTGTATTCCCTAGAAGGAAGCCACTGTGGTCATGGTAGCTGTGATCTTACTGTTTCCTGAAAATTGGTTTGCAAGTACTTATTGAAATTTTGTGTGTGCTATTGTTCATCTGGATTCTTGATGTGTGTCTGTGTGGTGTGTGTATGGTGTGTGTGTGTGTGTCTGTCTGTGGTGTGTGTGTGGGGGGGTTGCTTGAGCGCATAATCGAGCATCTATGTGTGTCCCCATCCTTATCTGGTTTTGATAGCACAATAGTAGTGGCTTCCTAGAAGCGGCTTTGGTAGAGTTCCCTGTAATGTAGTGAAGTCCTCAGGCCCCCTTCAGGTCAAGGGACTTTGCCCTAATGGAATTGTTTGCAGACCCTCAGTTAGCTCTCAGTTTATTAAAAGTGGTAAAAGCAGTGAGAGCCTCCAAGCCTGGACTGTCTTTCTGTTGCTCTTTCAGTATCATTGCTTGTTGCGGATCTGCTCAGCTTGCTGGTGCCCACTGACTTGAGTTTTTGGTCGGCGCTCTGTACTTCAGCATCTCCATTTCTTCCATAAATTTGTTTGTTTGTTTGTTATAATTTTCAAAACACTAGTGCTCATTTGCATTCCATTTGAATTTACTGGAATTTGATCTCAGCTATTCATTTAGGTCTTTCTTTCCCTTGGTTAGTCAGGATAAAAGGTTGTTAATTTTATGTTTCTCAAAGAACCAACGTGTTCGCATTTCTTCAGGCTTCTGGCTCCATCGTTCTTTCTTTCTGTCCACAGCTTTGGGGTTGGACTTCTTCTTGTTTTCTAAGACCTGGAAGTCCATCATTAATTTATTGACTTGGGACCTCTCCAGTTATTTTTTTAATTTTATTTATTTATTTATTTATTTATTTATGTGTGTCTGTCTATGTGCGCATGCCACAGAACACACAGAGGTCAAAGGGTAACTTGCTGCAGTGCCCTCTGCCTTCTCCTTAGACCATGCCAGCTCTAGGGGACAAATTCAGGTCACCTGCCTGGCCAGCAAGTACCTTCACCTGCCTGCCAGCTCCCTGCCTCCACCCCTCCCCACCCCACCCCACCCCTCCCTCCACCTGATTTTTTTTTTTTTTAATGTAAGTACTTAGAACTATGACCTTTCATCTTGGAGCTGCCTCAGCTACAAGCCAGAGCTAAGTCATGCTTTCATTTTCACTTGATTATTAGAACCTCAAAATCTTCCTTTTGATTTAATGACTGTTCTAGACAATATTGTTCAATCTCCAAGTATTTGTGTGGCTATTGTGGTTTCTCTTACTGCTAAATCCAAGTCTTGTTCCACTGTGATCTGATTCGAGACAAGGAACCATTTCAGGGGAGTGTGTGTGTGTGTGTGTGTGGTGTGTGTGTGTGGGTGTGTGTGTGTGTGTGTGTGTTGTGTGTCTGTGTGTGGTGTGTGTCTGTGTGTGTGGTGTGTGTCTGTGGGGGGGGTGTGTGTGTGGTGTGTGTGTGTGTGTGTGGTGTGTGTGTGGTGTGTGTGTGTGGTGTGTGTGTGTGGTGTGTGTGTGTGGTGTGTGTGGTGTGTGTGTGTGTGTGTGTGGTGTGTGTGTGTGTGTGTGGTATGTATGTGTGTGTGGTGTGTGGTGTGTGTGTGTGTGTGTGTGGTGTGTGTGTGTGTGGTGTGGTGTGGTGTGGTGTGTGTGTGTGTGTGTGGTGTGTGTGTGTGTGTGTGTGTGTGTAGTCTCATTGTGACCTAAAATGTGATGCATTTTGGAGAAAGCTCCGGAACTACTGAGAAGAAGGTCTTCTGCAGCCTTGGGCGCAGTGTTCTGGTAAATACATCAGTGCTGTAGATCAACCCAAGTTTCTTCATTGGCTTTTAGTCTGGACGACTTCTTGATGAGAATGGGTTGTTCCTGTCGGAATCTATCTGCCCTTTATTTCTGTCCACTGGTGAATCTGCCTTCGTTACTTTTCTGATTTTGTCTAGACGTTTCCTTTCTAAGGTATCCAGCCTTGATGTGTATCTGTGTGGTGTGTGTATGGTGTGTGTGTGCGTGCGCTGGATTGCTTGCTAATTTAGGCTTCCATTTGCTTAGTAAACTGACTTCGTGCTTTCAGTCTTTGTCTAGGAGACCCTTTCCCGTGAGACAGCAGCTAGTTGGATTTTGTCCTTTCAACTAAGTTTCATCTTTCAATTTACATTTAGGAATGTTATTAGAGATGTTTGTTAATTCCTTTAATTTTTTTATTTAAACAATTTTTATTAGATATTTTCTTCATTTACAATTCAAATGCTATCCCGAAAGTCCCCTATACCCTCCCCCCGCCCTGCTCCCCACCCCACCCACTCCCACTTTCTGGCCCTGGCATTCCCCTGAACTGGGGCATATGATCTTTGCAAGACCAAGAGCCTCTTCTCCCAATAATGGCCGATTAGGCCATCTTCTGCTACATATGCAACTAGAGACATGAGCTCTGGGGGTACTGGATAGTTCATATTGCTGTTCCTCCTACAGGGTTGCAGACCCCTTCAGCTCCTTGGGTGCTTTCTCTAGCTCCTCCATTGGGGGCTCTGTGTTCCATCCAATAGATGACTGTGAGCATCCACTTCTGTATTTGCCAGGCACTGGCATAGCCTGACACGAAACAGCTATATCAGGGTCATGTCAGCAAATTCTTGCTGGCGTATGCAACTGTCTGCGTTTGGTGGCTGATTATGGGATGGCTCCCCGGGTGGGGCAGTCTCTGCATGGTCCTTCCTTCCGTCTCAGTTCCAAACTTTGTCTCTGTAACTCCCTCCATGGGTCTTTTGTTCCCCATTCTAAGGAGGGACGAAGTATCCACACTTTGGTCTTCCTTCTTCTTGAGTTTCATGTGTTTTGCAAATTGTTATCTTGGGTATTCTAAGTTTCTGGGCTAATATCCACTTATCAGTGAATTCCTTTAATTTTGTTAATTGTTTCTCTGCTTGGTTAGAGAATTAAGTCTTTTTCTCTTCCCTTATATTCACATATAAGTGTGTTGCACATGATTTTTTTTTTCTTTTTAGTTTATAACATTTGTTCCTTCTTGTAGTCTCTTGGTTAAGACTGTCTTTCAGAATTCCCCAGCACAAAAAGCCAATGTGGCTGTGATTACTTGGAGCCCCGGCATTAGGTAAACAGACAGGTGGCTGGAGAGCTCACTCGAGAGCCAGCCTCTTTAGCCTAAGTGGGAGACCGTTACCCAAAAGTTATTTACTTTTGGGACTTGAAGTACAGCGCCACACTTTGCTGAGTTGTAATGTTTTGGGTGAGAAACCTGATGCTCTTGGTGTGCTTGTTTTCCCAGGTGAGTTGAGCTGGTTGGCTGATTTGTTTGTTTTCTTCGGTGTTTTCAATGCTGTTTCTTAGTTTGGTGCGTTTGGCATCTTGACTGGTGTGTGATGGAGAGGTTCGTCTTTGGCCATACCTGTTTAGGATTCTCAATTCTTCTGGGCCCTAGATGTCTGTTCTTTTGCAGACTTCAGAAATGCCTGGGATTTTCTTGGGTGGATTTCTGTTCCTTTAGCTTTTCTCTCAGCTCCTTGTTCTATCCCGTGGGCTCTTAGATGTGTTCTCTAGATCTTATTGGGGTTCTTGGGACTCATGATCACATCCTCCTCCTTACTGATGTATGCATGAAGTATTTACTGGTAACCTTTGTCTCTTGGTCCATCCGTTGGCTTTTATTTGATTCATGGCCTTTTTATTCCCCAAATTTCTTATTTGTCCTTCAGAATTTTTGTTTCTGGACTGAATTTGTGTTACATGTTGCCGTCTTGTTTGCTGGGTTTTGCCCTATTCCTAAGTTGCTGGTTTTCCTCACTCACTTGGCCATGTACTCACTGTGTTGCTGGCTTTCTGCTCCAGGTCCTGAACTGATTGCTCTGTTACTCTCATTTGTTTGTGGGGTGGGTGTCGTTTCACATTTTACAAATAGAGTTGAAGTCTTCATCCTCCCGTTTTCCCCAGGCCTGTATCTGCGGTCAGGGGCTGGATCTGTTGGAGAAGTCACGTGCTGTGCCTACTTGTGTTGTGTAGGTCCCTGCTCTGCGGCTTGTCCATCTGTTGGTTATTTGGGGCTCTTTTTACCATCAGTTTACTCTTGAGGGTAAATCCCCGGTACCCCGCAGCCAGGGGCCAACACTGTGACTGCTGTGCCACCACCAAGCTGAGCAGGATACGGAATGAACTTAGGATTGATTACAAGCCGGAAATCATTACCAACGGCTGTGAAACAGAACCATGAAGTCAACATAGATGGGACTGGGGAGGTAGCAATTCATTCCCCAGGGTGAGTGTAGAGATGATGGCTCTGAGTAAGAAAGACATGAAAGGAAGGAAGGAAGGAAGGAAGGAAGGAAGGAAGGAAGGAAGGAAGAAAGAAAGAAAGAAAGAAAGAAAGAAAGAAAGAAAGAAAGAAAGAAAGAAAGAAAGAAAGAAAGAAAGAAAGAAAGAAAGAAGGAAGAAAGTAAGTACCGCGAAGGGTTAGGGTGCGGTGGAGACTGCGGTGCTGGGGATTGGAGACTTCAGTGCATGCAGTAGGGAAGAGGCGGGCGCAGAGCCTAGCCTGTGTGGGGTGTGTGATATCCTAGAGCTGCCTTCCCTTTCGAAGCTTTCCTTCCTTGCCTGTGAGGGGCCTCTGCTAGTCCTCCTTAGCTGTGTTCTATGTGGACCGGGCGGGGACCCCCCAGTTCTAGCCCCCTGTTGTGGCAAGTTGTTGCTTTGAGGTGTCTTTCCAAATGTGAAGGGAGTGGGAGAGAGTGTAGCCGTGAGATTCTCATGCACATGACCCGCCTTTGTAAATCTTGAAAGTGAAAGCGTACTTTTAACCCTAATCACCAGGCTGTGCTGGTCTGGTGTTCCACGGGAGCCCCCGAGTTCCCAGGCCTCACAGCCGGGAGCCTCGAAGCAGGAGGGTGGCTTCAGAGGTTGATCTACCTGACAACCTCAGGCCCAGGACCGTCCAGCTCCAGAGCTGATGCCCGTTGATAAAAATCTGCTCTTTGGCAACAACGGTAGGCTACCTTTCCCCGACGCTTCACTGCCTGTGCCGAGCTTCCGCCTTTGGTACGGCAGTGTCAGGCCTTCCCTGCCACGACTGCCTTTCCTGCCTGTCTCCCCCGATGGGGCTGGGGGGCTTGAACTCGGAATCCCTGGCTCAGGATTGTTCTCATTCTTGGGCACCAGGGAGGGGATCTGTATGTTGCCCCTCAAGATGGCTCCTGCCGGAGTCCTCTGATCACAGAAGGCCAAATGGGATTCCTGGCCTCTGCTGACTTGCCAGACAGAGCAGATACTGTCTCATCAATGCCGGGGCAGGACGGGAGGTTTTGGAGAGCTGTGGGCCATACGGCCTTTCTGTCTTGCGGAGCCTTGGGCTCACCCTGTGGTTAGGACTGCTGTCTCATCGCTGTGACTGGCTTACTTACCTTTTGGGTAAGGCTTCTCTACCCATCCCCAGCCAGTGAGCTCCAGCTGGATCCTGTTTATTAGCTTTTTAGCCTGGCTTCACACCAGCAAATCACCTGGGAAGCCAACTCCACACCGGGAAATTGGAATCTGAGGGTCAGGGTCAGGGTCAGGTTCGAGCATCTGTGTTTTATAAAAGCTGCCTGCTTGTTTGTAGAGTTCAGCCACAGTTAAGAGCCACCACTCAGCCGTAGCCCTTCCGTTAGGCAGAGACTGTGTCACTGTTAGGTGACTAGAGCTTCCTACTCTGCCAAGATCTGTGTGGGTAAGGAGAGAGCTCATGACAAAGGCTTTAAGGTAAGGCGAAAGGTCACTTAACCCGGCTTGGTTCAGGGATTCACTCCCTCCCTCCCTGCCTTCCTGCTGGAGTCTGTTGGGTGAGCTGTTCCCACATTGAGTGAAGGCCTTTAACGTTTACTGTTCACACTGTAAAAATAAGGCAGCCGCTCAAAAGAGCTGCCTTGTAACCAGAGCACCTGGTAGATACAAAGCTGGTTCCGGCTCCCTCTAGCTGCGAACTCTGAGGGTTGATATAAAAGCTGCCCAAAAGAGCAGAGTGGCATGCTGGTGGCGTTGTGATGGGCAGGGGTGGCAGGTGGCCCTGATGCAGTAGAGAGAGAAGCTTGAAGTTCGGGGCTCCAGGCCTGATGCAGCACAGAGAGAAGCTTGAAGTTCAGGGCTCCAGGCCTGATGCAGTACAGAGAGAAGCTTGAAGTTCGGGGCTCCAGGCCTGATGCAGCACAGAGAGAAGCTTGAAGTTCAGGGCTCCAGGCCTGATGCAGTACAGAGAGAAGCTTGAAGTTCAGGGCTCCAGGCCTGATGCAGCACAGAGAGAAGGGGGCTCAGGGCCAGTAGGCTGAGGGGAGGTTGAGTAGATGGCGGTGAAACCTGGTAAGGACTCCTGGTGGCTTGGCTTGACTCCAAGCTTGGTTGGATACAGTGGAAGCACTGTGTTCAGTGTCTGCTGCTCACTCAGTGACTGCTGCACACTGCTCTCTCTTGGGCTGCCAGGGAAAGACCGTGCCAGGGTTTCTAAAACTCTTGGCACTTTCAGCCCCTACCCTGGAGAGAGGTTTATGTGGCCCTAGGTATAATATATTCATATCATTCTGAAATCCTCTAATCAAAAGCCACACATCAAAATGGTTGCTCTATGCCATCTGCAGAGGAACCAATCTCCCCGTCACGGGATTCAGCAGTTGATTGCTTTTGCTCTGACCAAGCCTTAGTGGACAGCCTCGCCCCTTCCACTTGTAAAACTGAATCCACTTCTAACTCAGAGTCTGGTACGATCAGCCACAGACCTGCAGCTCATCTGGGCCGCTCTTCTGCAGACCTGCTTTGGTGACAGAGTAAATGTTAAACTTGAGTTTTTACAGTTAGGGTTCAGATTAGCTTAGATGAGGGAGGACTAAAAGGTAACTAAGAGCGCTCTCTCTCTCTCTCTCTCTCTCTCTCTCTCTCTCTCTCTCACACACACACACACACACACACACACACACACACACGCCTCAGTCTCACTACGTAGCTCAGGCTGGCTTCGACCTTTGGTGGCAATCCTGTTAGCAGCCCTCCTGTTTCGGCCTCCCAAGTACTGAGGACAGGTGCATACCACCATGTCTGGCTAAGTGATCTCTCTTACAAATTTTTAAATGTTCGAGTTCATAAGTACACCTAAAATTTAGATTAAAATTATGCATTAACTTGCAACATTTTACTTTTCTCAGGTAAACAGGTGTTTTTAATTTCTAAGAATCTTTACCAACTGACATTGTCTCTTTGCCCTGTTTTCCTTTCTTTAGGTTTGAGGGGTTGTGTGTATGGTGTGTGTACCTGGGGCATGCTTTTCTGTGCTCATTTTGATGTGCAGATAGAGCCTGTATCAAGCACTGACAGGCACTTGGACGGGTGTTCCAGGTGCGCCTTGTAGGTCCGAGTGGTGAGCTCTGGAGTTGTATATCTCCGTGTATCTTGGGATTGCCTAAGGTTCTCCTTAATGCCGTGTAAAGCGGTGTTCTTCTGCATTACACAGGTTAAAACGTTTTTGAGTTCCTACGAATGATTTCTGGTGAAAGCTTTTTAGGGTAAGTCTATTTTACCCCCATGGTTTATTCTGGGCAGACGGTCTGTTATCTTTCTGGAGAACATACATTCGCTCTACTAGAGGAGAACCTCGAAGGACATCTCGCTTCAGGAGAGGGCACGGAGTCCATGTAGCCTTGACAGAAGCCAAGAGAACTGCAGCATAGTATAGGATGTCAGCTAAGTGTTAGGAAAGTGAGAGTGTTCTGGTTGAGCTGTAAAATAAAGATGCTAAGACTCGGCCTGGAGCTACTGTGGAAGCCAGCATCAGGCTTCCGCTTCACTAAACTCCTGAGTCAGCTGGACAGTTAGGTAACGATCCGGTGTTTAGAAAGGGGTAACACATTGTAAAACGGTGGATGTTATAGTTGAGAAAAAGTTGGTTGGTAATTTACAATAATTTTGAGTATTGGGCACTCTCAAGAAACTTTCTACTTTCAAAACTATGTAAAGAAATGTGTAGGTCTCTTAAATAGCTCCAATTACCGCAGAAGCCAGATAACTTAGGGCACAAGATCATGGCTGGAATTCCTATAGGAAACTCCAGATTCCTATGTCATTTCTTTTAATTGTCAGAGCAAAAGTATAAAATATGATATCCCTGTTTTACACAGGAAGAAATGATTGGGGAAATTTAAATCAGGGTCTAACTCCAGAGCCCCAAATCTGACTGTATACAAGGCTGTATTTTTATTATTTTTATTTTATTTTTTTGGTTTTTCAAGACAGGGTTTCTCTGTATAGCTCTGGCTCCTGGAACTCACTTTGTAGACCAGGCTGGCCTTGTATTTTTAAAAGCAATCAGTGTTGTCCAACTAGGTAGGTAGTACATCAGGCAGAGGACTGCTTGCCAACCTGGCATTATGCACTTGATGGAGAACACCCCACCCACAGGGTGGAAGACAGAACCCACACTTACAGATTGCTCTCTGACCTCCACGAATGTGCTGTAAGGTTTGAGATACACACAAGTGTAGGTGTGCATTCACACGTGCACACACACACATACACACACACACACACACACACACAGAGAGAGAGAGAGAGAGAGACTTGAAGGTCCAAAGTAACAAAGTCGCAGTTGAGACACAGTACGTTGAGATTAAATGGAGAGGTTACTTCGGCTTATCTCCCAAGGCCATGTAGGACTGTGCTGTTAGGAGAACATGAGTAACTTCTTCTGTCATTTTCCCACTGAGAAGTGAGAGGATCAGAAGTGATGGGTACAGTGACTTCTGTCATCCTCCATGAGAAGCGAGAGGATCAGATGTGATGGGCACAGTGACTGAAGTAAAAAGACGTCACTGGTGTCCTTGGAAAATAAAAGCAAACCCTAGAATTTTTTTCTTATTTTGCCATAAATAGACATTAAAAGTTTTCCAAGTCTATCCAATAATATAAATAATCATCTAGAAGTGCCAGTGGGCCTGTTTCTTGGGTCTGTAAGATAGATATGACTATGATAGGTGGTGTTTCAGTAAGATTGAAAGCTTGGTGGGACGTGTGGCTGCCTTCTTCAGGTAACCTTGGTTTCACTGGTGAATTCTCTGGCTGTTTTCTTATCTGTCTCACCTGTAGCTGAAGGCTCTGGAAGCCAGGGGGCCTGAAACTACTCAGCCACCTTAGCCTGGAAGAAATCGTGATCTGCCAAATTCTGGTCTTTATGGAGAAAATTATTTCTCTGATTATGGAAGAGGGCTATTTCTGATTGATTTCTTATTCACTGCCATCTACATGTCAGTCACCTTAACAGTCTTTCCAGTTGTTCTGTTTTTCAGTCATTGTCCCAAATGACAATGCAGCACTTGCTTACAACAGTCTCCACCCCGCCCCCACCCCCACCCCCGTGTCTGTCTGTCTGTCTCTCTCGGGGTGGGGGGTGGGGGGTGTAT
Source organism: Mus musculus (assembly GCF_000001635.26). Classification (NCBI taxonomy): domain Eukaryota; kingdom Metazoa; phylum Chordata; class Mammalia; order Rodentia; family Muridae; genus Mus; species Mus musculus. The sequence continues at coordinate 76,492,353 of NC_000080.6, forward strand.
AGACCACTGACAATGCACATGGCAAGGGTTCCCTTCTGCCTCCTCCAGGGGAGATGGCTGATCTCTCCCTAGCTTCTTCATACTTTTTTCCTTTGCATTCGCTGTTTGATAGTAAAACAGGGAGACTAGCCATCTTTGGGACATTGAATCATACTTTTTTGATATAGAAGCGCTAAGATTTGGAGAAGCATGAAATGTGAAATGCTGGCCTTGTGAGACACAGCTGTGGACTGAGGTAGCTCCTGGTGGCTTGGTACAGCTGCTGCTGGCACTGTCGGGTTTCTTGTGACCGAAATCTACACCAGATGAGAAACATCCATGGTCCATGCTGTCTTGATAGACCAGAGTCAGCATCTGTAGCTGTAGAAACTCAGATTATTTTATGATCCTTAACCTTTGCCTGGTTCTCTTCTTTGACGATGTCAGCTCATCTGAGTAACTGCTCTCTCGTGTCCTCCCTCCTTCTCTCCCTCGTTCTGTTCTTGTCTGAGATACGTCCTCAGTTTCTCTTTAGTTCTGTCAATGTTCACAGTGCCACTTTGAAGGCCAGCTCCTCCTCCATGCAGACCCCTCTTGTCCTGCCATGTTGAATCTGTGCAGACGTTTGAGACGTGAAGCGTCCCACACTGCATCGTTTCCCTGGCAGTGACCGCTGCTTACACTAGAGGCTCATGGGCTGCTGAAGGCGTGAGTGGGTGTCTGTGCTCCAGGCTTGGCTCATCTGGATGTTGGACTTCTCGGAGCATGTGTGTTCTAAACATTGGGCTCACTGATGGCTTTCAACTGTCTTCCAGTTCACCTTACGGCTTGTTTAGTCTTTGATTTGATGGCACCCCCCTCATCTTTGAAAATTGACGGAATTGATATCTTTACCATGTTTCTTCTGTCTTTATGTGGCTAAAACTGCATTCTTTTTGTCTTTAGTAGTATGTAGGTGGAAACCAATGTATGTGTTGAGTCTTCCTCACTTGGTCAGAAGTAATTTTTAACAGCTACTTAAACATGTGAACTCCTGATAAGAATCACAGGGCTTCATGGAATTATCTAAACCAAGAATCAACCAAGAAGTTCCCTCATGTGTCTACTGCATAAACTGAGACAACCAGTTCTATGGTTGGGAAACATTAATTATTTGTACTTCTGGGCAGGAAAATGTTTCTCAGAAGGTAAGACGTATCCCAATGATTGTTGAAGAAGCTAGCCTAGGCTGTGGGGAGGGCTGTAGTACCCATTGCTGTCACATCCACACTGGAGTTCTTAGGGACACTGTGATGTCAGCCGCACATCCCTCTCCTCTACGAGAAGGTCGTCCTGGGAATATGCAGCTCAAGGAGCAAGAGAAGCAGTGGTTCCATGCATTGGTTGCTGCGGATTTTCATGCTGCTGCTTCATTTGCCATGGCTTTGTCATGGGCTCCCTGAGTGTCTGAGGTGTCCGTCCTTAGCTCTTCTGTGTGAAAGCTCTTCTGTGGTGGACTCACTCCATTCCAGGACCGCCCCAAACTCGCTTCTCAAGGAGTTCTTTCCTGAAGATTAACTCCATATTAACTCTGACCTCACTCCTCGGCTCCAGGCTTTGTCCCCTCCGTGCTTACACTGTGTGTGTCTCTCTCTCATGCACACGCACACACACCCATACACATACACCCATACACACCTATACACACACACACACATATATATACATACATATATATATATACACACACATGCACGCACACACATACACACACATATGCACATACACAGACACGCATGCACACATGTACACACATGCACACACATATATATGTACACACACACTTGTATCAGGCTTACTTTTCAGTGTGAGGCCTGTCAGCACAGGATCCTGCCTGTTTTGTTCCTATTGAGTTGTGAGGAGTCTCGCCCCTCTTCCCCACAGAGGAGAACCATCAGGAGCCTGGACCCCGAGCTGGGCTTGACTCTAGTGCTTCCTTGTCTTCTCAGCAGGTTGTGCCAGCTAGCCCTCAGGAGGCGAGAACAGAGGCCAGAGGCTCACTGTGCTCTCTGTAGCCACTGGTTGTGACAGTGTGTGTCTGACCAGGCTGACCGGCTACTCTTTAGTGGGCTCGCACAGGACACATTTGGTGGCTTCCTGAGGAACATTTGGGCCACTTGGCATTGTTATTTGAGTTGTCCCTTTCTTCCTTGTCGTCCTCTGTGAGGTCATCTCTGTCACTTTGGTCATTCAAGAGACTACTGTTGTATGCTAGGATCTAGAAAACATAGCTTACACCACGCCACCTTCTGTTGTGTCCACCAGACCCATAGAAAGCTCACGTCTCTGCCTAATGGCCGCCCTTGATGACCTGTGCCCCCGCTCCACTTCTCTTTCCCATGCACAGCCCTGAGGTGGTTACAGCCAGTCCTATGGATAGTTTTGCCATCTCTCAACTATAAACATTTCTCTTAGGCCCACTCTCTCCTGAGTTCCAGACCATATTTCCCCCTGGCTGCTGGGTCCAACCAGTCACCATCCTTTTTCCCCAAACCAACTATCTCTCTCACCAGCCAGCCGTAGAATCTGATTGGTTAATGACCGTCACCTTCCGCACATTCCTACCTGGAAAGC